>NC_143021.1:84802239-85121739 GCF_055824585.1 Amblyomma mixtum
GCTTCTCTTGATTTTTGCCTCCTGATCCACTGGAACGAGAAAAACCACGCGATTTCCTCCACACTTTCCTCCCAGAATGTTGTATGGAAAGGGCTTCTGATTTTTGCCTCCTGATCCTCCCGATCGAGAAAAGCCACGTGATTTCCTCCACACTTTTCTCCCAGATTGTTGTGTGGAAAGGGCTTCTCCTGATTTTTGCCTCCTGATCCTCCCGATCGAGAAAAACCAGGTGATTTCCTCCACACTTTCCTCGCAGAATGTTGTGTGGAAAGGGCTTCTCCTGATTTTTGCCTCCTGATCCTCCCGATCGAGATAAACCGCGTGATTTTCTCCACACTTTTCTCCCAGATTGTTGTGTGGAAAAAGCTTCTCCTGATTTTTGCCTCCTGATCCGATCGAGAAAAACCTGGTGATTTCCTCCACACTTTCCTCCCAGAATGTTGTGTGGAAAGGGCTTCTCCTGATTTTTACCTCCTTTTCCTCCCGATCGAGAAAAACCACGTGATTTGCTCCACACTTTTCTCCCAGAGTGTTGTGTGAAAAGGGCTTCTCTTGATTTTTGCCTCCTGATCCACTGGAACGAGAAAAACCACGCGATTTCCTCCACACTTTCCTCCCAGAATGTTGTATGGAAAGGGCTTCTCCTGATTTTTGCCTCCTGATCCTCCCGATCGAGAAAAACCAGGTGATTTCCTCCACACTTTCCTCGCAGAATGTTGTGTGGAAAGGGCTTCTCCTGATTTTTGCCTCCTGATCCTCCCGATCGAGATAAAACACGTGATTTTCTCCACACTTTTCTCCCAGATTGTTGTGTGGAATAAGCTTCTCCTGATTTTTGCCTCCTGATCCTCCCGATCGAGGAAAACCAGGTGCTTTCCTCCACACTTTCCTCCCAGAATGTTATGTGGAAAGGGCTTCTCTGTATTTTTACCTCCTCATCCTCCCGATCGAGAAAAACCACGTGATTTGCTGCACACTTTTCTCCCAGAGTGTTGTGTGAAAAGGGCTTCTGATTTTTGCCTCCTGATCCACTGGATCGAGAAAAACCACGTGATTTCCTCCACACTTTTCTCCCAGATTGTTGTGTGGAAAGGGCTTCTCCTGATTTTTGCCTCCTGATCCTCCCGATTGAGAAAAACCACGTGATTTGATTCCACACCTTTCTCCCAGATTGTTGTGTGGAAAGGGCTTCTGATTTTTGCCTCCTGATCCTCCCGATCGAGAAAAACCACGTGATTTCCTCCACACTTTCCTCCCAGAATGTTGTGTGGAAAGGGCTTCTCCTGATTTTTGCCTCCTGATCCTCCTGATCGAGAAAAACCAGGTGATTTCACAGAAAGTTGTGTGGAAAGGGCTTCTCCTGGTTTTTGCCTCCTGATCCTCTGGATCGAGAAAAACCACGTGATTTCCTCCACACTTTTCTCCCAGATTGTTGTGTGGAAAGGACTTCTCCTGATTTTTGCCTCCTGATCCTCCCGATCGAAAAATACCAGGTGATTTCCTTCACATTTTCCTCCTAGAATGTTGTGTGGAAAGTGCTTCCCCTGATTTTTGCCTCCTGATCCTGTGAATCAAGAAAAACCAGGTGATTTCCTCCACACTTTTCTCCCAAATTGTTGTGTGGAAAGGGCTTCTCCTGATTTTTGCCTCCTGATCCTCCCGATTGAGAAAAACCACGTGATTTCCTCCACACCTTTCTCCCAGATTGTTGTGTGGAAAGGGCTTCTCCTGATTTTTGCCTCCTGATCCTCCCGATCGAGAAAAACCACGTGATTTCCTCCACACTTTCCTCCCAGAATGTTGTGTGGAAAGGGCTTCTCCTGATTTTTGCCTCCTGATCCTCCTGATCGAGAAAAACCAGGTGATTTCACAGAAAGTTGTGTGGAAAGGGCTTCTCCTGATTTTTGCCTCCTGATCCTCTGGATCGAGAAAAACCACGTGATTTCCTCCACACTTTTCTCCCAGATTGTTGTGTGGAAAGGACTTCTCCTGATTTTTGCCTCCTGATCCTCCCGATCGAAAAACACCAGGTGATTTCCTTCACATTTTCCTCCTAGAATGTTGTGTGGAAAGTGCTTCCCCTGATTTTTGCCTCCTGATCCTGTGAATCAAGAAAAACCAGGTGATTTCCTCCACACTTTCCTCCCAGAATGTTGTGTGGAATGGGCTTCTCCTGATTTTTGCCTCCTGATCCTCCCGATCGAGAAAAACCACGTGATTTCCTCCACACTTTTCTCCCAGATTGTTGTGTGGAAAGGGCTTCTCCTGATTTTTGCCTCCTGATCCTCCCGATCGAGAAAAACCAGGTGATTTCCTCCACACTTTCCTCCCAGAATGTTGTGTGGAAAGGGCTTCTCCTGATTTTTGCCTCATCCTCTGGATCGAGAAAAACCACGTGATTTGCTCCACACTTTTCTCCCAGACTGTTGTGTGGAAAGGGCTTCTGATTTTTGCCTCCTGATCCTCTGGATCGAGAAAAACCACGTGATTTCCTGCACACTTTTCTCCCAGAGTGTTGTGTGGAAAGGGCTTCTCCTTATTTTTGCCTCCTGATCATCCCGATTGAGAAAAACCACGTGATTTCCTCCACACTTTTCTCCCAGATTGTTCTGTGGAAAGGGCTTCTCCTGATTTTTGCATCCTAATCCTCCCGATCGAGAAAAACCAGGTGATTTCCTCCACACTTTCCTCCCAGAATGTTGTGTGGAAAGGGCTTCTCCTTATTTTTGCCTCCTGATCCTCCCGATCGAGAAAAGCCACGTGATTTCCTCCACACTTTTCTCCCAGATTGTTGTGTGGAAAGGGCTTCTCCTGATTTTTGCCTCCTGATCCTCCCGATCGAGAAAAACCACGTGATTTCCTCCACACTTTCCTCCCAGAATGTTGTGTGGAAAGGGCTTCTCCTGATTTTTGCCTCCTGATCCTCCTGATCGAGAAAAACCAGGTGATTTCACAGAAAGTTGTGTGGAAAGGGCTTCTCCTGATTTTTGCCTCCTGATCCTCTGGATCGAGAAAAACCACGTGATTTCCTCCACACTTTTCTCCCAGATTGTTGTGTGGAAAGGACTTCTCCTGATTTTTGCCTCCTGATCCTCCCGATCGAAAAATACCAGGTGATTTCCTTCACATTTTCCTCCTAGAATGTTGTGTGGAAAGTATTTTCCCTGATTTTTGCCTCCTGATCCTGTGAATCAAGAAAAACCAGGTGATTTCCTCCACACTTTCCTCCCAGAATGTTGTGTGGAATGGGCTTCTCCTGATTTTTGCCTCCTGATCCTCCCGATCGAGAAAAACCACGTGATTTCCTCCACACTTTTCTCCCAGATTGTTGTGTGGAAAGGGCTTCTCCTGATTTTTGCCTCCTGATCCTCCCGATCGAGAAAAACCAGGTGATTTCCTCCACACTTTCCTCCCAGAATGTTGTGTGGAAAGGGCTTCTCCTGATTTTTGCCTCCTCATCCTCTGGATCGAGAAAAACCACGTGATTTGCTCCACACTTTTCTCCCAGAGTGTTGTGTGGAAAGGGCTTCTGATTTTTGCCTCCTGATCCTCTGGATCGAGAAAAACCACGTGATTTCCTGCACACTTTTCTCCCAGAGTGTTGTGTGGAAAGGGCTTCTCCTTATTTTTGCCTCCTGATCATCCCGATTGAGAAAAACCACGTGATTTCCTCCACACTTTTCTCCCAGATTGTTCTGTGGAAAGGGCTTCTCCTGATTTTTGCCTCCTGATCCTCCTGATCGAGAAAAACCAGGTGATTTCCTCCACACTTTCCTTCCAGAATGTTGTGTGGAAAGGGCGTCTCCTGATTTTTGCCTCCAGTTCCTCCCGATAAAGAAAAACCACGTGATTTCCTCAACACTTTTCTCCCAGATTGTTGTGTGGAAAGGGCTTTTCCTGATTTTTGCCTCCTGATCCTCTGGATCGAGAAAAACCACGTGATTTCCTGCACACTTTTCTCCCAGAGTGTTGTGTGGAAAGGGCTTCTCCTTATTTTTGCCTCCTGATCATCCCGATTGAGAAAAACCAGGTGATTTCCTCCACACTTTCCTTCCAGAATGTTGTGTGGAAAGGGTGTCTCCTGATTTTTGCCTCCTGATCCTCCCGATTCGAGAAAAACCACGTGATTTCCTCCACACTATTCTCCCAGATTGTTGTGTGGAAAGGGCTTTTCCTGATTTTTGCCTCCTGATCCTCCCGATCGAGAAAAACCAGGTGATTTCCTCCACACTTTCCTCCCAGAATGTTGTGTGGAAAGGGCTTCTCCTGATTTTTGCCTCCTGATCCTCCCGATCGAGAAAAACCACGTGATTTCCACCACACTTTTCTCCCAGATTGTTGTGTGAAAAGGGCTTCTCCTGATTTTTGCCTCCTGATCCTCCCGATCGACAAAAGCCACGTGATTTCCTCCACACTTTTCTCCCAGATTGTTGTGTGGAAAGTGCTTCTCCTGATTTTTGCCTCCTGATCCTCCCGATCGAGAAAAACCAGGTGATTTCCTCCACACTTTCCTCGCAGAATTTTGTGTGGAAAAAGCTTCTCCTGATTTTTGCCTCCTGATCCTCCCGATCGAGATAAACCGCGTGATTTTCTCCACACTTTTCTCCCAGATTGTTGTGTGGAAAAAGCTTCTCCTGATTTTTGCCTCCTGATCCGATCGAGAAAAACCTGGTGATTTCCTCCACACTTTCCTCCCAGAATGTTGTGTGGAAAGGGCTTCTCCTGATTTTTACCTCCTTTTCCTCCCGATCGAGAAAAACCACGTGATTTGCTCCACACTTTTCTCCCAGAGTGTTGTGTGAAAAGGGCTTCTCTTGATTTTTGCCTCCTGATCCACTGGAACGAGAAAAACCACGCGATTTCCTCCACACTTTCCTCCCAGAATGTTGTATGGAAAGGGCTTCTGATTTTTGCCTCCTGATCCTCCCGATCGAGAAAAGCCACGTGATTTCCTCCACACTTTTCTCCCAGATTGTTGTGTGGAAAGGGCTTCTCCTGATTTTTGCCTCCTGATCCTCCCGATCGAGAAAAACCAGGTGATTTCCTCCACACTTTCCTCGCAGAATGTTGTGTGGAAAGGGCTTCTCCTGATTTTTGCCTCCTGATCCTCCCGATCGAGATAAACCGCGTGATTTTCTCCACACTTTTCTCCCAGATTGTTGTGTGGAAAAAGCTTCTCCTGATTTTTGCCTCCTGATCCGATCGAGAAAAACCTGGTGATTTCCTCCACACTTTCCTCCCAGAATGTTGTGTGGAAAGGGCTTCTCCTGATTTTTACCTCCTTTTCCTCCCGATCGAGAAAAACCACGTGATTTGCTCCACACTTTTCTCCCAGAGTGTTGTGTGAAAAGGGCTTCTCTTGATTTTTGCCTCCTGATCCACTGGAACGAGAAAAACCACGCGATTTCCTCCACACTTTCCTCCCAGAATGTTGTATGGAAAGGGCTTCTCCTGATTTTTGCCTCCTGATCCTCCCGATCGAGAAAAACCAGGTGATTTCCTCCACACTTTCCTCGCAGAATGTTGTGTGGAAAGGGCTTCTCCTGATTTTTGCCTCCTGATCCTCCCGATCGAGATAAAACACGTGATTTTCTCCACACTTTTCTCCCAGATTGTTGTGTGGAATAAGCTTCTCCTGATTTTTGCCTCCTGATCCTCCCGATCGAGGAAAACCAGGTGCTTTCCTCCACACTTTCCTCCCAGAATGTTATGTGGAAAGGGCTTCTCTGTATTTTTACCTCCTCATCCTCCCGATCGAGAAAAACCACGTGATTTGCTGCACACTTTTCTCCCAGAGTGTTGTGTGAAAAGGGCTTCTGATTTTTGCCTCCTGATCCACTGGATCGAGAAAAACCACGTGATTTCCTCCACACTTTTCTCCCAGATTGTTGTGTGGAAAGGGCTTCTCCTGATTTTTGCCTCCTGATCCTCCCGATTGAGAAAAACCACGTGATTTGATTCCACACCTTTCTCCCAGATTGTTGTGTGGAAAGGGCTTCTCCTGATTTTTGCCTCCTGATCCTCCCGATCGAGAAAAACCACGTGATTTCCTCCACACTTTCCTCCCAGAATGTTGTGTGGAAAGGGCTTCTCCTGATTTTTGCCTCCTGATCCTCCTGATCGAGAAAAACCAGGTGATTTCACAGAAAGTTGTGTGGAAAGGGCTTCTCCTGGTTTTTGCCTCCTGATCCTCTGGATCGAGAAAAACCACGTGATTTCCTCCACACTTTTCTCCCAGATTGTTGTGTGGAAAGGACTTCTCCTGATTTTTGCCTCCTGATCCTCCCGATCGAAAAATACCAGGTGATTTCCTTCACATTTTCCTCCTAGAATGTTGTGTGGAAAGTGCTTCCCCTGATTTTTGCCTCCTGATCCTGTGAATCAAGAAAAACCAGGTGATTTCCTCCACACTTTTCTCCCAAATTGTTGTGTGGAAAGGGCTTCTCCTGATTTTTGCCTCCTGATCCTCCCGATTGAGAAAAACCACGTGATTTCCTCCACACCTTTCTCCCAGATTGTTGTGTGGAAAGGGCTTCTCCTGATTTTTGCCTCCTGATCCTCCCGATCGAGAAAAACCACGTGATTTCCTCCACACTTTCCTCCCAGAATGTTGTGTGGAAAGGGCTTCTCCTGATTTTTGCCTCCTGATCCTCCTGATCGAGAAAAACCAGGTGATTTCACAGAAAGTTGTGTGGAAAGGGCTTCTCCTGATTTTTGCCTCCTGATCCTCTGGATCGAGAAAAACCACGTGATTTCCTCCACACTTTTCTCCCAGAGTGTTGTGTGGAAAGGGCTTCTGATTTTTGCCTCCTGATCCTCTGGATCGAGAAAAACCACGTGATTTCCTGCACACTTTTCTCCCAGAGTGTTGTGTGGAAAGGGCTTCTCCTTATTTTTGCCTCCTGATCATCCCGATTGAGAAAAACCACGTGATTTCCTCCACACTTTTCTCCCAGATTGTTCTGTGGAAAGGGCTTCTCCTGATTTTTGCATCCTAATCCTCCCGATCGAGAAAAACCAGGTGATTTCCTCCACACTTTCCTCCCAGAATGTTGTGTGGAAAGGGCTTCTCCTTATTTTTGCCTCCTGATCCTCCCGATCGAGAAAAGCCACGTGATTTCCTCCACACTTTTCTCCCAGATTATTGTGTGGAAAGGGCTTCTCCTGATTTTTGCCTCCTGATCCTCCCGATCGAGAAAAACCAGGTGATTTCCTCCACACTTTCCTCGCAGAATGTTGTGTGGAAAGGGCTTCTCCTGATTTTTGCCTCCTGATCCTCCCGATCGAGATAAAACACGTGATTTTCTCTACACTTTTCTCCCAGATTGTTGTGTGGAAAAAGCTTCTCCTGATTTTTGCCTCCTGATCCTCCCGATCGAGGAAAACCAGGTGCTTTCCTCCACACTTTCCTCCCAGAATGTTATGTGGAAAGGGCTTCTCTGTATTTTTACCTCCTGATCCTCCCGATCGAGAAAAACCACGTGATTTGCTGCACACTTTTCTCCCAGAGTGTTGTGTGAAAAGGGCTTCTGATTTTTGCCTCCTGATCCACTGGATCGAGAAAAACTACGTGATTTCCTCTACACTTTCCTCCCAGAATGTTGTGTGGAAAGGGCTTCTCCTGATTTTTGCCTCCTGATCCTCCCGATCGAGATAAACCACGTGATTTTCTCCACACTTTTCTCCCAGATTGTTGTGTGGAAAAAGCTTCTCCTGATTTTTGCCTCCTGATCCTCCCGATCGAGAAAAACCAGGTGATTTCCTCCACACTTTCCTCCCAGAATGTTGTGTGGAAAGGGCTTCTCCTTTTTTTTACCTCCTGATCCTCCCGATCGAGAAAAACCACGTGATTTGCTCCACACTTTTCTTCCAGAGTGTTGTGTGAAAAGGGCTTCTCCTGATTTTTGCCTCCTGATCCACTGGATCGAGAAAAACCACGTGATTTCCTCCACACTTTTCTCCCAGAATGTTGTGTGGAAAGGGCTTCTCCTGATTTTTGCCTCCTGATCCTCCCGATTGAGAAAAACCACGTGATTTCCTCCACACCTTTCTCCCAGATTGTTGTGTGGAAAGGGCTTCTCCTGATTTTTGCCTCCTGATCCTCCCGATCGAGAAAAACCACGTGATTTCCTCCACACTGTCCTCCCAGAATGTTGTGTGGAAAGGGCTTCTCCTGATTTTTGCCTCCTGATCCTCCTGATCGAGAAAAACCAGGTGATTTCACAGAAAGTTGTGTGGAAAGGGCTTCTCCTGATTTTTGCCTCCTGATCCTCTGGATCGAGAAAAACCACGTGATTTCCTCCACACTTTTCTCCCAGATTGTTGTGTGGAAAGGACTTCTCCTGATTTTTGCCTCCTGATCCTCCCGATCGAAAAATACCAGGTGATTTCCTTCACATTTTCCCCCTAGAATGTTGTGTGGAAAGTGCTTCCCCTGATTTTTGCCTCCTGATCCTGTGAATCGAGAAAAAACACGTGATTTGCTCCACACTTTTCTCCCAGAGTGTTGTGTGGAAAGGGCTTCTCCTGATTTTTACCTCCTGATCCTCCCGATCGAGAAAAACCACGTGACTTCCTCCAATTTTTTCCAAGATTGTTGTGTGGAAAGGGCTTCTCATGATTTTTGCCTCCTGATCCTCCCGATCGAGAAAAACCAGGTGATTTCCTCCACACTTTCCTCCCAGAATGTTGTGTGGAATGGGCTTCTCCTGATTTTTGCCTCTTGATCCTCCCGATCGAGAAAAACCACGTGATTTCCTCCACACTTTTCTCCCAGATTGTTGTGTGGAAAGGGCTTCTGATTTTTGCTTCCTGATCCTCCCGATCGATAAAAGCCACGTGATTTCCTCCACACTTTTCTCCCAGATTGTTGTGTGGAAAGGGCTTCTCCTGATTTTTGCCTCCTGATCCTCCCGATCGAGAAAAACCAGGTGATTTCCTCCACACTTTCCTCCCAGAATGTTGTGTGGAAAGGGCTTCTCCTGATTTTTGCCTCCTCATCCTCTGGATCGAGAAAAACCACGTGATTTGCTCCACACTTTTCTCCCAGAGTGTTGTGTGGAAAGGGCTTCTCCTGATTTTTGCCTCCTGATCCTCTGGATCGAGAAAAACCACGTGATTTCCTCCACACTTTTCTCCCAGATTGTTGTGTGGAAAGGGCTTCTCCTGATTTTTGCCTCCTGATCATCCCGATCGAGAAAAAAACAGGTGATTTCCTTCACACTTTCCTCCAAGAATGTTGTGTGGAAAGGGCTTCTCCTGATTTTTGCCTCCTGATCCTCCCGATCGAGAAAAAACACGTGATTTCTTCCATACTTTTCTCCCAGTGTTGTGTGGAAAGGGCTTCTCCTGATTTTTGCCTCCTGATCCTCCCGATCGAGAAAAACCACGTGATTTCCTGCACACTTTCCTCCCAGAATGTTGTGTGGAAAGGGCTTCTGATTTTTGCCTCCTGATCCTCCCGATCGAGAAAAACCACGTGATTTCCTCCACACTTTTCTCCCAGATTGTTGTGTTGAAAGGGCTTATTCCTGATTTTTGCCTCCTGATCCTCCCGATCGAGAAAAGCCACGTGATTTCCTCCACACTTTTCTCCCAGATTGTTGTGTGGAAAGGGCTTCTCCTGATTTTTGCCTCCTGATCCTCCCGATCGAGAAAAACCACGTGATTTCCTCCCACACTTTTCTCCCAGATTGTTGTGTGGAAAGAGCTTCGCATGATTTTTGCCTCCTGATCCTCCCGATCGAGAAAAACCAGGTGATTTCCTCCACACTTTCCTCCCAGAATGTTGTGTGGAAAGGGCTTCTCCTGATTTTTGCCTCCTGATCCTCCCGATCGAGAAAAACCACGTGATTTCCTCCACATTTTGCTCCCAGATTGTTGTGTGGAAAGAGCTTCTCCTGAATTTTGCCTCCTGATCCTCCCGATCGAGAAAAACCAGGTGATTTCCTCCACACTTTCCTCCCAGAATGTTGTGTGGAAAGGGCTTCTCCTGATTTTTCCTGATCCTCCCGATCGAGAAAAACCACGTGATTTGCTCCACACTTTTCTCCCAGAGTGTTGTATGGAAAGGGCTTCTCCTGATTTTTGCCTCCTGATCCACTGGATCGAGAAAAACCACGTGATTTCCTCGACACTTTTCTCCCAGATCGTTGTGTGGAAAGGGCTTCTCCTGATTTTTGCCTCCTGATCCTCCCGATCGAGAAAAACCAGGTGATTTCCTTCACAATTTCCTCCCAGAATATTGTGTGGAAAGGGCTTCTCCTGATTTTTGCCTCCTGATCCTCTGGATCGAGAAAAACCACGTGACTTCCTCCACACTTTTCTCCCAGATTGTTGTGTGGAAAGGGCTTTTCCTGATTTTTGCCTCCTGATCCTCCCGATCGAGAAAAACCAGGTGATTTCCTTCACACTTTCCTCCCAGAATGTTGTGTGGAAAGGGCTTCTCCTGATTTTTGTCTCCTGATCCTCCCGATCGAGAAAAACCACGTGATTTCCTCCACACTTTTCTCCCAGTGTTGTGTGGAAAGGGCTTCTCCAGATTTTTGCCTCCTGATCCTCCCGATCGAGAAAAACCACGTGATTTCCTGCACACTTTCCTCCCAGAATGTTGTGTGGAAAGGGCTTCTCCTGATTTTTGCCTCCTGATCCTCCCGATCGAGAAAATCCACGTGATTTCCTCCACACTTTTCTCCCAGATTGTTGTGTGGAAAGGGCTTCTCCTGATTTTTGCCTCCTGATCCTCCCGATCGAGATAAAACACGTGATTTTCTCCACACTTTTCTCCCAGATTGTTGTGTGGAAAAAGCTTCTCCTGATTTTTGCCTCCTGATCCTCCCGATCGAGGAAAACCAGGTGCTTTCCTCCACACTTTCCTCCCAGAATGTTATGTGGAAAGGGCTTCTCTGTATTTTTACCTCCTGATCCTCCCGATCGAGAAAAACCACGTGATTTGCTGCACACTTTTCTCCCAGAGTGTTGTGTGAAAAGGGCTTCTGATTTTTGCCTCCTGATCCACTGGCTCGAGAAAAACTACGTGATTTCCTCTACACTTTCCTCCCAGAATGTTGTGTGGAAAGGGCTTCTCCTGATTTTTGCCTCCTGATCCTCCCGATCGAGATAAACCACGTGATTTTCTCCACACTTTTCTCCCAGATTGTTGTGTGGAAAAAGCTTCTCCTGATTTTTGCCTCCTGATCCTCCCGATCGAGAAAAACCAGGTGATTTCCTCCACACTTTCCTCCCAGAATGTTGTGTGGAAAGGGCTTCTCCTTTTTTTTACCTCCTGATCCTCCCGATCGAGAAAAACCACGTGATTTGCTCCACACTTTTCTTCCAGAGTGTTGTGTGAAAAGGGCTTCTCCTGATTTTTGCCTCCTGATCCACTGGATCGAGAAAAACCACGTGATTTCCTCCACACTTTTCTCCCAGAATGTTGTGTGGAAAGGGCTTCTCCTGATTTTTGCCTCCTGATCCCCCCGATTGAGAAAAACCACGTGATTTCCTCCACACCTTTCTCCCAGATTGTTGTGTGGAAAGGGCTTCTCCTGATTTTTGCCTCCTGATCCTCCCGATCGAGAAAAACCACGTGATTTCCTCCACACTGTCCTCCCAGAATGTGTTGTGGAAAGGGCTTCTCCTGATTTTTGCCTCCTGATCCTCCTGATCGAGAAAAACCAGGTGATTTCACAGAAAGTTGTGTGGAAAGGGCTTCTCCTGATTTTTGCCTCCTGATCCTCTGGATCGAGAAAAACCACGTGATTTCCTCCACACTTTTCTCCCAGATTGTTGTGTGGAAAGGACTTCTCCTGATTTTTGCCTCCTGATCCTCCCGATCGAAAAATACCAGGTGATTTCCTTCACATTTTCCCCCTAGAATGTTGTGTGGAAAGTGCTTCCCCTGATTTTTGCCTCCTGATCCTGTGAATCGAGAAAAAACACGTGATTTGCTCCACACTTTTCTCCCAGAGTGTTGTGTGGAAAGGGCTTCTCCTGATTTTTACCTCCTGATCCTCCCGATCGAGAAAAACCACGTGACTTCCTCCAATTTATTCCAAGATTGTTGTGTGGAAAGGGCTTCTCATGATTTTTGCCTCCTGATCCTCCCGATCGAGAAAAACCAGGTGATTTCCTCCACACTTTCCTCCCAGAATGTTGTGTGGAATGGGCTTCTCCTGATTTTTGCCTCTTGATCCTCCCGATCGAGAAAAACCACGTGATTTCCTCCACACTTTTCTCCCAGATTGTTGTGTGGAAAGGGCTTCTGATTTTTGCTTCCTGATCCTCCCGATCGATAAAAGCCACGTGATTTCCTCCACACTTTTCTCCCAGATTGTTGTGTGGAAAGGGCTTCTGATTTTTGCCTCCTGATCCTCCCGATCGAGAAAAACCAGGTGATTTCCTCCACACTTTCCTCCCAGAATGTTGTGTGGAAAGGGCTTCTCCTGATTTTTGCCTCCTCATCCTCTGGATCGAGAAAAACCACGTGATTTGCTCCACACTTTTCTCCCAGAGTGTTGTGTGGAAAGGGCTTCTCCTGATTTTTGCCTCCTGATCCTCTGGATCGAGAAAAACCACGTGATTTCCTCCACACTTTTCTCCCAGATTGTTGTGTGGAAAGGGCTTCTCCTGATTTTTGCCTCCTGATCATCCCGATCGAGAAAAAAACAGGTGATTTCCTTCACACTTTCCTCCAAGAATGTTGTGTGAAAAGGGCTTCTCCTGATTTTTGCCTCCTGATCCACTGGATCGAGAAAAACCACGTGATTTCCTCCACACTTTTCTCCCAGAATGTTGTGTGGAAAGGGCTTCTCCTGATTTTTGCCTCCTGATCCCCCCGATTGAGAAAAACCACGTGATTTCCTCCACACCTTTCTCCCAGATTGTTGTGTGGAAAGGGCTTCTCCTGATTTTTGCCTCCTGATCCTCCCGATCGAGAAAAACCACGTGATTTCCTCCACACTGTCCTCCCAGAATGTGTTGTGGAAAGGGCTTCTCCTGATTTTTGCCTCCTGATCCTCCTGATCGAGAAAAACCAGGTGATTTCACAGAAAGTTGTGTGGAAAGGGCTTCTCCTGATTTTTGCCTCCTGATCCTCTGGATCGAGAAAAACCACGTGATTTCCTCCACACTTTTCTCCCAGATTGTTGTGTGGAAAGGACTTCTCCTGATTTTTGCCTCCTGATCCTCCCGATCGAAAAATACCAGGTGATTTCCTTCACATTTTCCCCCTAGAATGTTGTGTGGAAAGTGCTTCCCCTGATTTTTGCCTCCTGATCCTGTGAATCGAGAAAAAACACGTGATTTGCTCCACACTTTTCTCCCAGAGTGTTGTGTGGAAAGGGCTTCTCCTGATTTTTACCTCCTGATCCTCCCGATCGAGAAAAACCACGTGACTTCCTCCAATTTATTCCAAGATTGTTGTGTGGAAAGGGCTTCTCATGATTTTTGCCTCCTGATCCTCCCGATCGAGAAAAACCAGGTGATTTCCTCCACACTTTCCTCCCAGAATGTTGTGTGGAATGGGCTTCTCCTGATTTTTGCCTCTTGATCCTCCCGATCGAGAAAAACCACGTGATTTCCTCCACACTTTTCTCCCAGATTGTTGTGTGGAAAGGGCTTCTGATTTTTGCTTCCTGATCCTCCCGATCGATAAAAGCCACGTGATTTCCTCCACACTTTTCTCCCAGATTGTTGTGTGGAAAGGGCTTCTGATTTTTGCCTCCTGATCCTCCCGATCGAGAAAAACCAGGTGATTTCCTCCACACTTTCCTCCCAGAATGTTGTGTGGAAAGGGCTTCTCCTGATTTTTGCCTCCTCATCCTCTGGATCGAGAAAAACCACGTGATTTGCTCCACACTTTTCTCCCAGAGTGTTGTGTGGAAAGGGCTTCTCCTGATTTTTGCCTCCTGATCCTCTGGATCGAGAAAAACCACGTGATTTCCTCCACACTTTTCTCCCAGTTTGTTGTGTGGAAAGGGCTTCTCCTGATTTTTGCCTCCTGATCATCCCGATCGAGAAAAAAACAGGTGATTTCCTTCACACTTTCCTCCAAGAATGTTGTGTGGAAAGGGCTTCTCCTGATTTTTGCCTCCTGATCCTCCCGATCGAGAAAAAACACGTGATTTCTTCCATACTTTTCTCCCAGTGGTGTGTGGAAAGGGCTTCTCCTGATTTTTGCCTCCTGATCCTCCCGATCGAGAAAAACCACGTGATTTCCTGCACACTTTCCTCCCAGAATGTTGTGTGGAAAGGGCTTCTGATTTTTGCCTCCTGATCCTCCCGATCGAGAAAAACCACGTGATTTCCTCCACACTTTTCTCCCAGATTGTTGTGTGGAAAGGGCTTATTCCTGATTTTTGCCTCCTGATCCTCCCGATCGAGAAAAGCCACGTGATTTCCTCCACACTTTTCTCCCAGATTGTTGTGTGGAAAGGGCTTCTCCTGATTTTTGCCTCCTGATCCTCCCGATCGAGAAAAACCACGTGATTTCCTCCCACACTTTTCTCCCAGATTGTTGTGTGGAAAGAGCTTCGCATGATTTTTGCCTCCTGATCCTCCCGATCGAGAAAAACCAGGTGATTTCCTCCACACTTTCCTCCCAGAATGTTGTGTGGAAAGGGCTTCTCCTGATTTTTGCCTCCTGATCCTCCCGATCGAGAAAAACCACGTGATTTCCTCCACATTTTGCTCCCAGATTGTTGTGTGGAAAGAGCTTCTCCTGAATTTTGCCTCCTGATCCTCCCGATCGAGAAAAACCAGGTGATTTCCTCCACACTTTCCTCCCAGAATGTTGTGTGGAAAGGGCTTCTCCTGATTTTTACTTCCTGATCCTCCCGATCGAGAAAAACCACGTGATTTGCTCCACACTTTTCTCCCAGAGTGTTGTATGGAAAGGGCTTCTCCTGATTTTTGCCTCCTGATCCTCTGGATCGAGAAAAACCACGTGACTTCCTCCGCACTTTTCTCCCAGATTGTTGTGTGGAAAGGGCTTTTCCTGATTTTTGCCTCCTGATCCTCCCGATCGAGAAAAACCAGGTGATTTCCTTCACACTTTCCTCCCAGAATGTTGTGTGGAAAGGGCTTCTCCTGATTTTTGTCTCCTGATCCTCCCGATCGAGAAAAACCACGTGATTTCCTCCACACTTTTCTCCCAGTGTTGTGTGGAAAGGGCTTCTCCTGATTTTTGCCTCCTGATCCTCCCGATCGAGAAAAACCTGGTGATTTCCTCCACACTTTCCTCCCAGAATGTTGTGTGCAAAGGGCTTCTCCTGATTTTTACCTACTGATCCTCCCGATCGAGAAAAACCACGTGATTTGCTCCACACTTTTCTCCCAGAGTGTTGTGTGGAAAGGGCTTCTGCTGATTTTTGCCTCCTGATCCACTGGATCGAAAAAAATACGTGATTTCCTCCACACTTTTCTCCAAGATTGTTGTGTTGAAAGGGCTTCTCCTGATTTTTGCCTCCTGATCCTCCCGATCGAGAAAAACCAGGTGATTTCCTTCACACTTTCCTCCCAGAATGTTGTGTGGAAAAGGCTTCTCCTGATTTTTGCCTCCTGATCCTCCCGATCGAGAAAAACCACGTGATTTCCTCCACACTTTTCTCCCAGAGTGTTGTTTGGAAAGGGCTTCTCCTGATTTTTGCCTCCTGATCCTACCGATCGAGAAATACCACGTGATTTCCTGCACACTTTTCTCCCAGAGTGTTGTGTGGAAAGGGCTTCTCCTGATTTTTGCCTCCTGATCCTCTCGATCGAGAAAAACCACGCGATTTCCTCCACACTTTTCTCCCAGAGTGTTGTGTGGAAAGGGCTTCTCCTGATTTTTGCCTCCTGATCCTCCCGATTGAGAAAAACCACGTGATTTCCTACACACTTTTCTCCCAGATAGTTGTGTGGAAAGGGCTTCTCCTGATTTTTGCCTCCTGATCCTCCCGATCGAGAAAAACCACGTGATTTCTTCCACATTTCTCTCCTAGAGTTGTGTGGAAAAAGGGCTTCTCCAGGTAATTCCTGTTACGGTGATGCTATTAGTAGGCGGTCATGGTGGTTCCTACAAAGCGCGAAATTCCTTAATACACCTGCAGAAAAGAAAGTAGGGTATCTAGTGGAAGCGTACACGTTTATTGGTACAGTGGGGACGAAAAAACATTGGCACAATGACGTCACCGGAGTGACGAAAATCGCACTGTGCAGCTGGCGCAGCGTCCTGCTTCGCGAACACCCTTTGGCACTTTTGTTATCGGCATGTTCGTAACCGCAGCGCCAAGCTTTGCTATCTGGCGCTCTGGTGTCACGTCACTGTGCTAATCTTTTTCCGTTGCGACTGTACAATAAACGGGCAGCCACCTCCTTCTCAAGGAACTGCTCATTGCTGCTACTAGAGAGGCACTATGAGGAACGGCTTATCTGCGTGTGCAATTTCCCTTTCCGTCGTTTCTGTCGCGATTGGTTCAGCTCTTTTGCATAAAAGTGCAGTCTTGTCAGCACATAGAACTTCGTGAAACCTGCTGCGGGCGCATCTGCGTGCCGGCTGCAACCTAAGGCATAACCAAAATTTGCCTTCACAAGCAGCTTTACGTCTACTAGGCTGTCAGTGCAGAGATTCTCGCGACTAAAGAAAAGAGTGAATATATCCTCTAACTTCTTCACTGCCCGGAAAAGTTCTTCCGAAGGATACTGAAACCCTCCCTTGTCACATCGGACGGTGAATTCAGAATTTCTGCCTTCCTTATTCTAGCTTTCCAAAACAAAGGCTTTGAAATGCGTCCATTCATAACGTTTCAAAATCTTTCGGGCAACATTCCCTGCCATATAATATATAAGCCCGTCGTCGCTCTTCTGCTCTACATACTCTCTGTGCTCGGCAGGAATACTCTGCAGCACGCGCTCGGCTGAACCTAGGTTATCTCGATGAGCTGGTCGATTGCAGGAACCCTGTCTTCTTAAGCAGGAGCATTGCACGCACCCAGCAGAGAACTTATTTCTCCACTACCTCCATTAAGGTCCGCATTGCTTGAGCGCACTGCATTTGCAAGATTGTAAAACGACAAGCAGTCGGCGACAATTATAAACTGTGTCAGTGTTGGTTGGTCGTTGCGCCCGCACGATTGCCTTAGTATGCGAAATAAATTTTTCAGGGGACCCTGGTTCAATCTGGATGTCAAGATTTACTTAAATCCCTGGCTGGCAGGGTAATCCAACAGAGGTAATGTGCTCGATATTGTCACCCTAAGGCCATCTGCAGTTTAATCGCTTAAGAATCCACCGACTCCTTTAGCATGGCATTGCCAAAAAGAAAGAATTTCAAGAAAGTCTTTCAGTGTCTGCATCTTCCTGGAGCAGGGACGTAAAGCTTCCGCTGCGAAGCAGGGACGTAAAGCTTCCGCTGCGAAGCAGGGAGGCAGTTGATGGTCCTGAAAGAGCACAGCGATCTAATTTTTTCCTGATAAAGGTTCATCACCACCAGCCTGACTACACCCACTGCAGGGCAAAGGCCTCTCCCATATCTCTCCAATTAACCCTGTCCTTTGCCAGTTGCGGCCACTGCATCCCCGCAAACTTCTTAATCTCATCCACCCACCTAACTTTCTGCCGTCCCCTACTACATTTGCCTTCTCTTGGAATTCACTCCGTTACCCTTAAGGACCAGTGGTTATCTTGCCTTCGCATTACCTGCCCTGCCAAAGCCCATTTCTTCCTCTTTGTTTCAACTAGGATATCATTAATCCGCGTTTGTTCCCTCACCCATTCCGCCCTCTTCCGATCTCTCAACGTTACACCTATCATTTTTTCTTTCCATAGCTCGCTGCGTTGTCCTTAACTTAAGCTGAACCCTCTTTGTTAGCCTCCAGGTTTCTGCCCCATAGGTGAGTGCCGGTAAGATACAGCTGTTGTACACCTTTCTCTTGAGGGATATTGGCAAACTGCCATTCATGATCTGAGAGAACCTGCCATATTCGCTCCACCCAATTCTTATTCTTCTAGTTATTTCCCTCTCATGATCCGCATCTGCGCTCACTACCTGCCCTAAGTAGGCATATTCTCTTACTACTTCCAGCGCCTCGCTACCAACTGCGAACTGCTGTTCCCTTGCTAGGTTGTTGAACATTCCTTTGGTTTTCTGCATGTTAATTTTTAGCCCCATCGTTCTGTCCTGCCTGTCTAACTCATGGATCATACCTTGTAGTTCTTGTCCGGAGTGGCTTAGCAAGTCAATGTCAGCAAATCTCAAATTACTCAGGTATTCTCCATAAACTCTAATCCCCAAGTCTTCCCATTTCAGGCCCCGGAATGCCTCTTGTAAGGAGGCGGTGAATAGCATTGGCGAGATCGTGTCTCCCTGCCTGACACCTTTCCGTATTGGAATTTTATTGCTGACTTTATGAAGAACTATAGTAGCTGTACAATCGTCATAAATATCTTCCAATATACTCACATAACACTCTTCCACACCCTGATTCCGCACTGCCTGCATGACAGCTGAGGTTTCCACTGAGTCAAATGCTTTCTCGTAATCAATGAAGGCTATATATAGGGGTTGGTTATATTCCGCGCATTTCTCTATCAACTGATTGATCGTGTGAATGTGGTCTATTGTCGAGTATCCTTTACGAAAGCCTCCCTGATCATTTGGTTGACTGAAGTCTAAGGTTGTCCTGACTCTATTAGCGATTACCTTAGTGAATACCTTGTAGGCAACGGACAGTAAGCTGATCGGTCTGTAATTTTTCAAGTCCTTGATGTCTCCTTTCTTATTAATTAAGATAATGTTAGCATTATTCCAAGCTTCTGGTACTCTCGTGGTCACTAGGTATTGCGTATACAGGGTGGCTAGTTTTTCCAGCACAATCTCTCCTCCGTCCTTCAACAAATCTGCTGTTACTTCATCCTCACCAGGTGCTTTCCCCCTTTGCATTGTTCCTAAGGCTTTCTTTACTTCATGCTTCGATGTCCCATTGCTGCGCTCGACTACCTCTCCCAGTAACTTGATGATTACATTCGCTACGGTATAGATTTGTGTAGAACTCTTCGGCAACTTTAACTATCTTATCCAAATTGCTAATGGCATTGTCCTCTAAAAGATTACCACTACACAGTTCTCGTGCTTTATAATATGGCCCCTTCATACAGTCAATATACATACCCATTTCCAGCAGGTACATGAGAAGGCATACCAGGTACTTAGGAGAAGGTAAGTGACCTCAGAGATAGAAAACCTCCATAGTCATCTAAATTCAGTGGAACCGGCCATACAATTTACTGTTGAACATGAACAGCAGGGCCGCCTGCCTTTTCTGGATGTCCTACTTACAAGGCACGACAAAGGCCTGCGGTTCTCGGTGCACAGGAAGCCAACCCACACAGGACGTTACCTACATTTCGATTCGAACCATCCCATCTGCACAAAGCATCTGTCGTTACACCATTACTGAAGAGAGCCGACTCCATATGTTCCTCACGTGAAGAAAAAAGGAAGGAGAAGAACCGAGTCATTTCTGACCTCCAAAACAACGGCTACCCAAGCTCATTCATCCGGCACATTATCAGGAAACAAGAAAGGCAAAACAAAATCCGATCTATTATTTCCTCAGACGCATGTCAGAAGCGGAAACGTGTTTGCATCCCCTACGTGAGAGGAGTGAGCGAGACGCTGGCTCGCATTCTCGGAAAAGAAGGGGTGCTGGCAACGCACAAACCGACCAGCACTATCGGTCGCCTTCTCCCCCGCCCAAAAAAGCCGGCAGCCCAGAGAAAAGGCCCAGGGCGTAGTGTACAAAATTCCGTGTTCCGTCTGCTCGGCGTCGTACATAGCGGAAACGAAGAACTTCGCGGAAAGGATGACCCAACACAGAGCGGACGTCCGTCACATGAATCGGCAACGCAGCGCCGTGGCCGAACACTGTGAACACTTTCACCACCGAATTGACTTCGACAGCACTATTGTATTGGAAGCGGAAGCTAACCCGCGCAGGAGGCTTCTACTCGAGTCGTGGCACATTCAGCAAACACAATAGAATGTTAATCGTTCCCTGGGGACTCTCCCCTCATCCTACGTCCATGGGCTGCGGCCATTGACCCGGAGGTCCTTCACGCACGGACTTAAAAAGCCAAGCTGCGCTCGCCCGTAGTCACACCGTGAAGAAGGGGCCGAGCCGGTCCCGAAACGTCGTGTTTTCCCTGTATTTTGCTTGGTTGGCGTCACTTACCTTCTCCTAACATTAAATTTCCCAACCACATAGACTTCTGTCGAATGTTTTTGATACCAGGTACTTGCAAGAGAATGTATGGTACAACTGCATGCGATGTTCTTTGGTTGATCAGTCATGCATAATAAAAGCCACATTATTTTTAGTGGGCTCCTTACGGAAAGAATCATAGCGTAGCGTCAATGCTGACCCATGAAGCCTCCAATATATCTTTATAAAACTGGAGCCTATTCAAAACACGATCTCCAAAAAGTTGAAAAGCGAAATTCACTCTATCTATTCGAAACCTTTTAGTTGCAAATGAACGTCCGTGAGACCAGGCATCGCTTTCAAAGTGATGTTGCTGCAGTCCGGCTTGAAATCTTGCCTTAAAGGGAAGCTGAAGAGATTTTCGAATTCATTACAATGCTCACGTATGGATGTGGGAACCTTAAAAATCATGCGGGTGAAATTTTTTTGCAGATTAATCACTTAGGAGCGACGTAATCGCCGTTTAAAATTGCGCGGTAGCTCCGCCCCCCGCTGTCCGCCGAGCGCTGCTGATGACCCTGACGATGCGAGCCGAAACCGGAAACCGTGAGGTGGTGACGTAAACATTGGTGTTCCGTCGCCACGCAGCCTCCGCGACCGTGCTTGTTTCTGCGTGCGTGCCATCGTAAGCTGCTTCGATCTGCCGTGTGTTCCTGTATTTGTGTTTTTTTATGTTTGTGGTAATGTACAGAAACGTGGGCAGCATCGAGTGAAGCGATGGACCATCATGCCGGCGTTCTGCGCAGCCTTCGGCTGCACTAACACCAGCGGCCGCGACGATGTGGTCTTTCATAATTTCCCGCAAAATAAGAAGCTTTCCGCGAGGTGGGTCGCTGCTGTGAAGCGAAGGGATTTCAAGCCCTCAAAGACTACAGTGCTATGCTCTGACCACTTTCGTGATGAAGACTATAACCATAGCCTGTCGATAATGCGTTCATTGGGCCTGTCAACAAAGTCAGCTGGACTGAAACCCGGCGCAATACCGTCTGTCTTCGTGCACAGGAGCTCGTCACTGCCACCGAGGCCAGCTTTCGCTAAAAGGAGGAAGCTCGCGGTAAGAATTTGTGTATTAACTCTATGAGAATTTGACTGCGTGAACCGGTGTTCTGTGTAGTGTATGTCGCGTAATTTCGTGGATGCAAGACTTTCGGTTGTAGTGAGATGAACGGCGCTGGAATGAGAATGTCAGGACGGCAGCAAACTGCAGCTTACAAAATAAGTGCTTAGCTGTTATGCTTGCAGGCATGCATCATGCATCTCGTACAGCATTACTCATATCAGAGCTGGGCCCTAAATTTTTTGGCAGAATAAAAATCGTTAAACTGCTATTATACTGCAAGAGGTGGAGCGACGCGAAGTGCGCCTCACAACCGGAGACTGCGCGCCGCGCGTGAGCAGAGAACTTCGTTCGGTAAGCGAGCACGTGAAAGGACGTTATATGCAGACTCTTTACTCAATTATGTTCGAGCTCAGATATTCTAGGATTCATGCGTAGCCCTCAGTGACGAGAACATAGGGAGTAGTACGCGGCACATTTTTCTTCGTCGTCGGAGCGCCGAGAAAACTGTTTGCACATGTTTCTGGTATACGGGCGCGCGGCGTTTCGTTTTCAATTTGGTTTCGCCTGGGGCCTGGCTGATAGCAGCCTCGTCAGCGCCCAATGTGCGCAGTCATGGCGCTTGCAGTCCGGCCCCAAAGCGCACACTTTTTTTTTGAGCGATCTACGTCGGACGCGGCCGCTGGTTCTGTGTTAGCGCTTGAAGTTGCCTGTCAGGGTTTTTAAAAAGATCTTTTTTGCTTGGCTATAGTATTTGCAGGAGGTGCTCCAAATCTGAAAATACAACATAATATGAAATACAACATAATATGAAAATAAAAATTTAATTAAGATATGCAGTTTAGTGAGCTAATGGAAGCCTTCTGCCTATTACTGGTGTCTGCCGTATCCCCCAATATAGCCCCAGGTATAAAATTAATACAAGGTTTAACCCATTAGGGACCAAGAAAAATCTAACAGAGGGATTTTCTTCATTTTTAGCACATAATACTCTCATATAAAGAAAAAGAAACTGCTGAAATTTCGTCACGATTGCTTTATTCCTTCCAGAGGTTACACAGGTGTACTTTTTATAGTACACTGGGCCTTCCCCATAGCACATGTGGCTACTTCACTGCATTCCTATTGGTGGCGTGAACTTTGTTATTATGTCTGCGATTTTTACGCAGGGTGATATAACACTTCGTGCAGGCCCTCATGAATATTTTCTGGCTATACTGGCACCGCAGTTATCCTACTTTGCACGGAAAGCTTTCTCATTTTCAAAGAAGCATCAGATACGATTGAGCCAGAGTGTCTGCGAACCGCTGCTTACTGCATGCATGTCAAGGTGTAGATAATAATGAGTAACGTTCTTACCAAAGCAAAAGTAGTCAGCAGGCTCGTCTCTAGCAATTTGGCAGATTGTTCAGGCTTTCGCAATTGCAAAGTTGAGCTTTGGTGTCAACAACCACTATCACTTTTTGCCCCTGATGCTGATATACTGGCAGTAGATGGCTTGATGCAAAAGGTCAACACCTGCCATACCACTGTTGTAAAAGGAAAGGAGTTTTGCCTTTAAAAAGATCTGTTTTTCTTGTGCTATAGGCAACCACCACTCTACAAAACACGTAGGCTCACTGCTGTTATAGTTGCAAGCCATAGTTACTATACTGTTGATCGTAGACTTCAATAAAAGCATGTAACCTATACTACTGAAGCAAGAATCGATGTTTCATGGCTGCTTCTATTTCATTCGCTTTCTTTGGCCCGAGTGGACACTTCCTAAACCCGTTTTGGCGAACGGTTCCTCTAGCCCTAAATTCCTCCCAGTGGAGCGTTACAAGAATGTCTTGAGAGGTAAAACAAATGCAAAAAAAAAGATGAAATGGTCACTAAGCGTTGAAATCACCTCAGGAGACGACAGGACAACACGCGCTTCCAAAAGTTTCATATCTGAACTCAAGTACTTTCTGCAGACGGTGTCAATGGCATAACAATAACTGTCTGCTCTGCAGAACCTTCAGTTCTTATAACCAAACTTTATTACAACCAATTAAAATCATACCATCATCATACTTAAGACCGCTAGCGGCAAGTACAGCAGCCTTCGAGGCCTTGCTGAGCAGACAAAGTGATTTTTTCCCAAAAATTGGAAGGAACCATAAGATCTATGAACTGGAATAAATAGGCGCCGTTCTGCACACAGGAAGACCCAGTGTACTATAGAAAGTACAGCAGTATATAAATCATCACAGAGCAAAAAACGCCAAAGGTGCGGGACATTCAAAGCATCCGTTGTTTACTTTCGTCTTTCGTGCTGCTCTATACTTGAAACTAGCGTAATATGTACATAAATGTGGCCGTGAGAAAATTATAAACAAGCAACTACCGGTGCAGTTCGTAGGAAACAAACATCCTCAAGTTTCACCACGGAAAGCGTACATACTGAGCAGAGGAAGTGCGCCAAATAAGTTAAGGGTGGTTGGCCAATCCCCTGTTGACCATAGCATGCCCTATTTGAAAAGAAAATTCCAGTCTTTGGTGGTGAAATTATAAAAAAATTAACTGTACTTTTAAAAGTACGCTGGGCACTAATGGGTTAAAATAAGTTTTGGACCTTCTAAAGGAACACCTGGTATATAATAAATGATCTCACTTCGCACGGAGCTCGCCAATCAACAAAATGGTTTATGAAATAAACCAGCAGATTTTACTCATACTGAAGCACACTTTTGTTCTGTTTGGAACAATAACATCATGTGGCTTATGCCTTTCAGTTTCTTGCCGAACTGCTGCAAGATCAAGACTGCGCACCAGACGATAGTGCAAATGAAGAGTGCATGGAAAATGACATCACACCTGGAGGCTGCACACCACCAGGCAGTCAAGAATCCACACCAAACGGCAATACAAATCAGGACTGTGCAACAAGTCGAATGCCACTGGCAGATGCTGCTGAGGACCCTGCATCGAACTTTTCTAAAAGTGATGACAAGGCTGACAAGTCTGTTCAAGTTCTAATGCAGCCAACACCATTAAAGTGTTCTGCCAGGAATACGTTTATAATAACACATGTAGTCGTAAAAAATTGCCGAGTGCAGCATGGCTTCATACATTAATAATAATATTATATAATTGTGCGCCACGTGTGCTACACCCAGCCTTGCGATTCGGCCTGCTTGGTTGCAGCACGAGGCCATCGAGTTAGTGAAAAAAATCACTGAGAACAGCGCGATAAAGGCGGCCGCAAACGGATGGAGATATTCCTACAAGGGCTTGCAGTATGAAGCAACTCGCCTAAACAAGGATTTCAATTTACTGCCACATCCCATCTTGGCATGCAGAACGGAAGGCGCACGTTTGTCACCTCGACGAGTTCTGCCGCAAAGCGCCGCGAACTTCTGTCTTTCGCGTGTGTTATGAACCGAGCCGGCACGCAGCGACCATGAAGCGATGCCAGCATAAAATTTGCGTGCAAAAAGAGCCTGACAACTTCTTGCGCTTGTTAATGGTCTGTGTTGATTACAAGCAGATTTGCGGCAGCACCGACAAGCGACAAGACAACAGTGCCGACGATCGCATCCCGCTTACATTGCATTAGGAAAATTTCGTGGAGCAGTGCTATACTACATTTTCTGGCTTCAAAATTAATTTATTGTATCTCTGAATGAAGTTTGGCTAGAAAAGTATGCTTATCAATGGACATTTCCAACACGTGGAGATGCTGACACTTCGCTTTCGTTCAAGCCAAAAGCACCGCTTGCGCCAGCATCATTGCTTCCTTGGAGCGGTTTGCTCTTTGCGATTGGTTCGTACATGTAGGGGATGACGCCAAGATCCTCCTGGTAATCTTCGATGTGTTCCATCGTGATATAAGCATCAAACCAACAACCGGAACACCGCGCGCCGCGCTTCATGTACTACATCGGCGGCGACCGAGCCGGGCTCACCGAGCTAACGCCAGTGTTTACGTCACGAGGCGCCCAGCCAATCACAGGCGGCAACGAGGCGCGCGAGCTGACCCGATGCTGCTGCGGCACTTTTCGCCAAAATAAAATAGGTTTGCGCTTTCCTTTGCCTAATTTCGATGAGAAATTCGAATTCCGAGGGTGGAAAACTGTAAAGTGTATCTCTTCACTCAATTTTTTTGGGAAACCTTTCAGCATCCCTTTAAAGGCTGGATAGAAACCTGGAACAAAATCTAAACAATATAAACATATACATATATCTTTTTCTTTCAGTTAATGTAATTGGAAGCACAACTATGTAGATACTGAAAACAAGGTTGCATAATGTAACTCTGCCCTGGTACTCCCAAACGACGAAAGCAAAGTTATGGACTGTAGTTCATATCATGCCATCAGGTCCATTCAGTGCATGCTTAAGAAACATGTTCCTGAGGCACTTGAGCGAATACAGGAAATCAGATAGGAAGTGGAGATGCCGAGCCGAGTCCACTGGGTGCTCTAGCTTGCAGATGTTCTTGTTTGACTTGGCTCCAATTCGCAATATTTTCCACATATGCCTTTTTCATGAGGAGCCATCGCTTGTGACAAAATCGACGAATAGTCCGCTGACTTCAGCAAGAGTCATTGCTTCAATTAATATTTTTGCAAGCATCTCTGCTTTGATTAAGTAGAACGTGTTGTCGGGCTAGTTGGTTCAATACTTCACACTCGTCCCGTAACCTGTCTTGTGTGTGTGTGTTTCGCGCAACTGCCATGTCTGAAATCTCTGTTTTGACGTTTGTAATCGTAGAAAACACACCAATAATCTGGAGCCATTTTCCAGTGAACGCTACAAGCATTACTATCATGCCATGGTCACATGTTCCGGTTTGCCCTTCAGATGTGAACAGGCCCATGTCGACAAAACCTTCTATGCGACCCGAAAGATTCATAGCAAGGCGCTCTGATAGTTTAATTTCATCGGCCAAAAGGCCACCATGTCTGTTCATGCTGCTAATATGCTTTGTTTTCTGCTTAAGTTGGCTTAGCACTCTATCGCTGTACCCAAATACACTCTTCAAGAGCCTCAGGTAGCGTTTCAATGTGGTTTTGCTCGAGAGAGAAATGATATTGTGTTTGCGAAGGTGCTCGTATAGTTTGGCACTCCTCATTTTCATTAGAATACATTCCAATATCCAGACCTTGCAATAGACGTTCCCTTTAGCATTTAGCCTTTTTGCTGCAGAGAAAAAGTGCGTAACACATTGTCGTTGATTGGGAGGCAGAGTTTCACTCTGTGCTCGAAGCATTTCTTCGGGCTTTGAGGCGTTCTCCTGCTGCATTTGCTTGAGTTGGCCTTTGAGGGCAGCAGAGCGAGATGACAGTCTTTTGACTGCATTTCTTGCTGCACGCAGCTTCAGAGCGGCATTTAGGACATTCTTATTAAGTGGTCGCTTCAGCCTTGACTGTGACTTTAGTAGTCCCTTCCTCAGGTATCGACAGGAGATGCATGCTTTCCCTGAGAACCGAGAACAGTGAATGGGGCGCTGCTACAACAATCTGTTCTGACAGACAGGAGCAGTATCAGACGTAAAAACTACGGTGCAAAAATTATTTTCCCAACAGTTATAATTAGAATCAGGCAGCAGTGAAACATACCTTCAGATGGTTCTTTCTCGGCCCAGCACTTGCTGAAGTACATGCCCTCGCGGGCTGTCACTTGTAGTTCGAGGCCCTTATCTAGGTCCGACCTTGACATGCTGCTAGTTGGCAAGCCGCTTTGCAGATCCCGTACGCGTCAACACTTCGGAGAAGGTTCTCTGCTTCCGCACAAGAAGTGACGTGCCCTTCCTCAACAATGTGGCCACAAAGGTACGCTGTATATCCGACGGTCATCGTCCTCTTGTCTGCATCCTGGGAGAACACCGCCACCCTTTCGGACGTAATTTCTTTGTTTCCATGAATTCTTAATTGGCCGTACCGGATGTCTGCGTAACCAGGAACACGGTGACAACTCCAGTAGGCGGACGGAACACTCAAAGTGAGAAGATATCCAGGCATACACGCTTCCCATGTCCCGCAGCGGGTGAACGTTCCTATGTCGTCGCAGCCGCTTCACCAGCATCTGTTCCTGCTCCAGAACAGTCGTATTGGTAATCACCGCACACTTCAGATGTTTTGGCCTCAGAAGATAAGACGTCCGTGCTGGTGCTCTTCCTGGGTGGTCTTGGCTGAGTCGGTTTTTTCGACAAGTAACGTGGGGCATTTGGCAGTAGCGTCGGCACGTCATCGGGCAGCATATCCGGCTTTCCGCGTGCATTACGAACTTCTTTACCTTCTATAATGTACACACAGTCCCGCAGACTACATGATGGTTCGAAGTGAAGTTCGAAACCACACAGGTTTCGTCGAGTTTCTTGCCCTGGCGGTGCAAGTTTCGCTCCCAAATTCGGCGTCGTTCCTCATCTTTCGGCACGGTAAACAACGACGGCTGCTTTCCTTTAGTCCACTTATGGCCGGTTCGTCATCCGAGAGCAAAGCAGTGTCGTTGCCGTTACCGGTTCGGCATTCCTACTTTTCACGAATGAAGAAGGCAGCCGGCGAAACAAATTAAAATGATGCCCTGAAAAAAAAAAACAGATAACAGCCAAAGCCGCAAACCATGTGTGAACAAACGTGCGAGAGTCCAACACATGGGCACCACCAACAGCCAGCCCACACGACGACAGAGCCGCCGCTAACATCTCGGTCCCGTCCGCACTCGCCGCCTCGCCGCAATGCATGGCGCACGCCGGCTGATGCACCCACTACTCCCTTCTAGAACACTATAGCGGTGGTCGGCGGAACGCGCGACCGCGGTGAGAGCCGTGTAGTGGCGGCTGCAGCTGAGGCGAGTCACGTGCTGTTACGTCACAGCCCTACCTCCGGCGCTCCTCCTGCTGAAGGTTAAAGTGCAACACCCGATGACCTTGTCGAAACATGGCGTAGTGGAGCTCTCACTCCAAAAACCCAGCCGGTCTAAGTTAATTTGCGGTCTTCCACTACAGTGTACATCTGTAGCCCCTGTGTCTACTCGACACGTTAAACACAAGATACTAGTGCTATTTGTACCAAATGAGGGATGGATAAATTGGTGGAGCTTCTTTTTTTTTAATCCGAATATTCTTTTGTTCACACGACGGAAAAAAGCAAAGAAAGCCCGGGCTCTTGGCAGCGGAAAAAAAAATTAAATACCGATTACACAAAGCGACAATTCCAAAATGCATGTGTTCGCTGCCACGTGGTAGTGATAACGCCCAGAAATATGCTACTTCAATGATATGTAGCTGCGATGAAATGATTTCGTTACGCCGATTCACTCACTGTAGTGTTCAGCTTATAAAAAATTTGATGCCAGACGCTAGCAGGTGGTTTCATCACACTTTTCCCCCCATTCCCTTCCCCTGTGCAGGGTAGCCAACCGGAATCCTTTCTGGTTAACATCCCTGCCTTTCCCTCTCTCTCTCTCTCTCTTTCTCGACTACTAGATCTTGAATTCTCTGTCTGGCGGCTTATATCTACTTTTCGTTGTCATACTTTCGGTTCTTCGTGTCTGAGACGAGAGGCTTATGCTTGTTGGTCTTTTTTCGTAGAACGCTTGGGCGGCGGCACACGCTGAGCATTCACAACAATCCGCCTCGGCTACGTAGGGTACAAGTGGGTGGCGGAAGGACGGGTGAACGTTGCTGAATATGAATTTTTACCAGTGAGTGCCCGGATTTACGCCCACCGGAGTGTACATCAAGGGTGGAGGCTGCAGGCACGCAGGAGCACACGAGCGCGCACGCACGCACGCACGCACGCACACGCACATAAACGTACATACGCACGCATCACGGTTATTTTGTGGAAATACGGCTATACTGCTAACGCACTAAAAAAATAACTAAAAAACATGCATACTCCGAGTTGTATTCGTACCAGTGGCGGAGCAACAGAAAAGCTCCGTTTACAAATGCCCTAGGCTACTCGGTCATGCCCGAGGCTTTTTTTAATCCTTGTTGCGTGGAATATTAGGAAATTGTCTGACCCTCCTCGTGCCTTGCTTGATGTCGTCAAATTCAGCGATCTGGGAATTAGACCTCACGCTAACATGACTCCCTTACTCCGCCCGGACATCAAAATTCCGGAATCAGTGAGGGTGTTGAACTTGCGCAGCATATTCGTCCAGTGTTAAAGAGCACTGTTCTCTGAACAGTGACCTCGTTGAACCCGGCGGGCCTACGTGTTCAGCCATCATGCGGGTTTTCGCAACGCTAAGCGGCCCTATGAAGTTCGCACGGAATTCTGGAGTCTTTCATGGCAGACAGAAATGTTATAGTGAAGTTCATGATCTCAATGTCTGTTTTAAACGACTGCTGAAGTGTGCCCGCCAAAAATACAGTATCACGACAAAAAAAAAAATCATTTTATGGCTCACTGATTTCTCGTTGCTCGCACAAATAACATTTCACTGGCCACAGCACGAATGCAAAGGTACGGCCTAACGCGTAAGGTTCATGTTTGAAGCGTGAAAAAGGTTTTTGCAGCCGTCTGAAACTAAGTCGAGCCCATTTATAACGAACCTGACGGTCAGGCGGATTCCGTTCGTTATATATGATGTTCGTAGTAAGTGGGCTCTCCGTATAACAGCCCAAAATACTAAGGCCGCTAAAAGTGCTGTTTATTTTTTGCAAAGCCGTACCTTTCCAGGCTATCCTGGGTGTCATTTAATCCCCGTCGAGACTGTTGCTGCCAACTATCAAATTAAGGAACGGGGTCATAACTAATCGTGGTTGAAAAGTAGACGGCAGCTGTTGGCAGGTCGGCCACATAAATGAAATTCCTGGCAATAAGGGAGTGCGAGTATTTGGCGTTAAACGCCTCCGTCAAAACACGTGCTTGAGCGATTTTGTGGTGTGCAGGAACGTAGTTATCCGATGAAAGATCTGGCCAGTTGTGGATCAACGAAGTGTTGCCACAAATCTGCATGCGTCTGGTCACGTGTGTTTTCGAGCTTCTTCTGTCGTTCCTGGGCTCATGCAGCGACGAAGAGAGCGCAGCGCTCGTGGCACAGAGTGCATCAGTAGCACAATCCGCTGTGTGACGCTGCCTGCACGTGGTAGGAGCGCAAAGTATGGAGCATACTGGGCAGTCTATGCATACCACGTGACCAGCATGGCCAGCAAGGCTTTCAAATTCTCAACTCACTGCTGTTAGTTGATCCACGACCATGGTGAGTAGCTTCGCTTTTGACGGACCCCTTTTCTCACGCGCACCGCGCTTCTTCCACTTGAGATGCTTTGCCCACCCGGCGAACATGAAGGCAAAATGATTGCCCTCGTAGACCATCGAATCTGGCTCAGCCGACAGTTACTTAATGTTTCAGCAGAGTTATAACATATTGTTACCGTGTTTACGCTAGCGTTTACAGTGTTACCGGACACGAGACTTCCCGGTTAGCGCTGCGGATGGCAGTGCTGCCATTTATTGCATTTTTGTGTCGACATGTTCTTTCCGAGGAACATCGTGAAGGTAAAAAGGCACTCCTTCATCTCTGTGCTCACTGGAGGTACGACCTCTTGAACTTCGGGGGTAGTTTACGGCGCCTACTCGTTCGCCATAACAGAGCGGAGTGGCCAACGTTGTTCGTTGTATCGGCGACGAATTGCCATTGCCCTTATGCATATTTGGCGATAGCACCATGCCTATTCCTAATAACCGAACGCTCGTTACATCTGCGGCCGTTAGAAGTGGGCTCGACCACATCGGCCGAATTCGCTTTCATACACTGGTATCAAGAAAGCCCAGTTAAGGCTACAGATATTATAGGTAGAGCAAGTAATGATCTATTACAACCTTCGTCATCTCCCATGTGGAGAGGTCGTACGGGTATCCTAAGGAAAAACGAAGAGTGAGAAAATCGAATGTATCAGCACAAAGTCACCTCACGACCAAGCCTAGAAAAGACAAACGGGCACTTAGTCGCCTCTTAAAGGTGCAGTGAAGAAGAATCTGAACTTGTCCTTTTGCCGCGGGAACTCAATATACACGTTCCGTGCATTCTTAGAAACTTCGATTTATTGCCCTGTGTGGTCGATTTCCCCTATTAAATCTAATTAACTTCCCGCTCCCGCATTTTTCTTTTAATTCTCCTCGTACGGTGGGCGGAGTCGACCAACGCGGGGAGTGCCTTTCACCCAGTCCCGTGGCGGCTTGCCGCTCTGCCATCGGCGCAGGAATACGCAGTAATCCGTAGTAGCAAATAGTCCGCGAGTATTTTTATTTCTGCGGGCTTATTTTGCGGCTATATTATCTGCGAATGAAATTATTTATTCACGGAAACCTAATAAGGAAATAAAGCGAAAGGAAAGCCTCCACGGAACTGGCTGAAAGGCACTCCACGCGTTGGTCGACTCCGCCCACCGTACGGGGAGAATTCAAAAAATAAAGGCGGGAGCCAGACGTTAATTCGATTTAATTAGGGAAATCGGCCACACAGGGCAATAAGTCGGAGTTTCTAACAATACTCGGAACGTGTAGATCGAGTTCCCGCGGCAAAAAGACGAGTTCAGATTCCTCTTCACTGCACCTTTAAGCAAAGCTGCCAGAAAGGGGTTGTTTTGTAGTTTTGAAAATAAATAGCCTGAAACCAGTTGGTGGACAAATGGTGCATGACAGATTCACCAGACTCTATCAAGGGCGCAAAAAAAATTCTTTATACGAACAGGCTCTCTTTGATAGCGCTCCAGAAAAAGTTGCAAAAATTCTATGTAGTGCAAGTATACCTTGTTCCTCGTAGAATGCTGCACTTGCAAGAATATTGCACCCCAACTTCGCCGCGAAGATGTTGGTAATTTGTGTCCGTGCGGAAACGAACCGTTCTCAACCCATCCAAGCATGCTTTTTTATCATACTCTTTTAAGGCGGAAGCCTTTAATGCCTCATCGTTGTAAGCAGGAGCTGTCGATAGAAATGTCACGCTTTTCAGTTGGTCGAAACGGTCGTGACGTCACAGTGGGCGAATTTCAAACGGGGCCAATTGTACTTTGGCTACTAACCATGCAACCAATTAAAGGGATCGTATAGTGATGCTGCAAGTACGTTTGACTGAGTTTAGCTAATTGCTTACTTAACCAATTAGTCTAATGAACATTTCTAGTCAGACCAGATAAATAAATAAAACCAAGTAGCAAATTGACCGAGCTTGGGAATCGAACCCCGGTCTCCAGAGTGCGAGTCGAGCACACTACCACTCCGCCATGCCAGCTCGATGGTTTGGAATGAACAAAGGTGCGTCTAGTGAATACGGTGTCTTCGTTCACTCCCATCTTCCTCCCTTCCCGTTACGGCGAGGTTTAGGTGTCCGCCGATATATGAGACCGATACATTTTCTTTCCTCAAAAACCAATTTACCGACGAGCAAGGCGTATTTGTCCGCGTTTCAGATTGGTCCAAATTGTCGTGACGTCACCGCGCGCGAATTTGGAACCGAAATATGTGAGGCAGTTACTGCTCAACTTCCTTTCCTCAAATACAATTTTCGACTAGTGTCTACTGAGATATGTGAGACAGTTACTTCATAATTTCCTTTCCTCAAATACAATTTTCATTTTCTTCATTACGGCCCCTCTTTCTTCTTTCACTCACACTTCCTCTCTTCATGTACGGTGCGGCTTTGGTGTCCACCGAGATGACAGAGAATTACAGCCCGTTTCCTTTCCTCAAAAAGCGTTGCGATCAAAGGCCAACGCATCGCACCAAACGGGTGGTGGCGTTTCATGGACTCCGTGGCAGCGCTACAACACACATTCGCGTTCCACTCCTAGAGGCGAAGCTTAAGCGTCATTAATTGGCAGTTAATTAATGCACCAACAAAATGTACAGTGAACAATCGCGTAGCAGAATGCAGCACTCAGGCTTTCGCCTTTCACCACTTTAGCCTTTAAAGTGCCTCGTATTTTTTGTCAGACCAAAAGAGGTAGAAGTAATCATACTGTTACCGGTGAACTGGTTACTAAATAAGTGGACGAATCGTGAACGAAGAAGTGGCGGTGCGCTGAACGACGACGACGTTGACAGTGGGTAGCTGGGCCCTCGGAGTCTGAGCTGAGTGCTGGCCATCTCAGAGCAGCCGCCAATATAGACTTACTGCTGTAACATCCCCGTAACATCTTTTGGTGGAGGTCGCGGGTTCGAGCCGACATGCCGACGACCCGACGAGCCGACGAGACGACGGGCCGAACCGGCGAGATGACTACCGACCCGGCCCCTCCGTCTGTGCCTGCCACGCCAACTGTCGTCGTAGCACACCCTCGCGAAGCGGGCACATTCTGTGGTACAGATGGCGTGGATGTCGAGGACTGGCTCTCGCTTTATGAGCGTGTTAGCCAGCACAACAGGTGGGACGCCACGCTGATGCTGGCCAATGTGATATTTTATCTTGCCGGCACCGCACGCGTCTGGTTCGAAACCCACGAAGAAGAGATTGCCACGTGGGATGCCTGCAAGCAGAAGCTCCGCGACCTGTTTGGGAAACTAGTTGGCCGTCAGCTTGCTGCCAAAAAAGAACTTGCAGCTCGCGCCCAAACGGCCACTGAATCATATATTACATACATTCAAGACGTCTTGGCACTGTGCCGAAAGGTCGATCCCAAAATGACCGAAGACGATAAGGTAGGCCACATTCTTAAAAGCATTGCCGACGATGCCTTCCACCTTCTTCTATGCCGGGACTGCTCTACGGTTGACTCCGTTCTGGAGGTGTGTCGACGCTTCGAGCAGGCCAAGCACCGGCGCATTGCACACCGCTTTGACCGACAGCTGCCAGTTTCACGTGCGACGATCTGCCGACACTGAGGCAGCCTTCAAACTCCGACAACGTGACCGCATCGTGCGCCATGAACTGGAGGCCCTGGCTCCTGTTACGACCAACGCGCCCTTGTCGGGCAACACCCTGGCCACAATATTCCTTATTCAAGCTGTCGTCCGCCAGGAGGTCGCCAACTTGGGCATGCTCTCCAGCCATCGTCCCGTCGAACCTCGGAGTGCGAGCCCCATCTCTCCTGTGGTCGCTACCGCTACGGCCCGCAACACCTTCGTCCCAAATTACACCAGATATCGCAATCCAGATGAGTGGCGTACCCCTGACGACCGGCCGATCTCCTTTACGTGCTCGCGCGTAGACCACATCTCTCGCCACTGCCGCAGCCGTTGATCCGCACCTCCCCGACCTTTGCCCTACGTCGACCGCCGTTATGACTATGGACCCCGTCGCTTCCCGCCTCGGAATGACCCACCCAGCGCAGAGTCCCCACCGCCTCCTCGTAGAATCAGCCGCTCTCCCTCCCCGACAGCCGACCGTTCCCGCTCACCTCTTCCGCACTGCACTTACTCACCGTCCTCTGCAGGCCGCTTCGCGGGAAACTAGCCAGTGCAGCTCCCGGAGGTGATGCTGCATTGGTGCCCCGACCTGAAAATCCTCTACTGACCCAGCCTTCGCCCTGTAATCTGCTCGATGTTTTTGTGGACGGTGTTCCTGTTTCTGCCCTCATTGACACTGGTGCCCAAGTCTTGGTTCTTAGCTCATCCTTTTGCCGTAGCCTCAAAAAAGTCCAGACCCCTGGCGCTTCGCCCACAGTTTGCGTTGCCGATGGCAGCACTGCTGCCGTCACTGGCCTGAGCACTGCCCGCGTCACTCTTGCCGATCATCACATCCTAGTTTTGTTCACCGTCCTCGAACACTGCCCTCACAATGTGTTCCTTGGTCTAGACTTTCTAACCGCTCACTCTGCCCTTATCGACTGCTCCAGCGGCCTTCTGCGATTGGACCTGCCTCTGAGCTCAGCCGACACACCCTCAAGCTCCAAGCCCCGCCTTCGCTGCACCGAGTACGCTCGCCGGCCCCCCGACTCTGCCGTTTATCTGCCTATGTCACCATTTCCTGCGGTTCGTGATGGGGATTATCTTGCCTGCCCACTCGCTGATGTTGTTCTTCCGCACCTCATCGTGAGCGTCACCAAGAATAGCACCTAGCTTCCTGTCCTCAACTTCAGCTTGTCACCACAAGTTCTTCCTGCAGGCATATCGCTTGCTACTTTGTCTTCTCTCACCGACTGTACCGTCACTGCTCTCTCACCTGGACCGCCTTCTACTGTCTCTCAAGCGCCCGACGTCCCGGCCAACGTTCTGCAATCCATTTCTGTGATGATTGCTTCTGACCCTGAGTCCCGAGCATGCACAGGATCTGCACAACCTTTTGGTGTCCTACACCGACATTTTTGACTTCGCTTCTGCTCCTCTCGGTCAAATATCGGTAGTGACTGACCGCATTGACACCGGTGATGCAAGACCTATACACCGGAGGCCTTATCCTGCGTCGCTACCAGAGCGCCAGGTCATCCAGCGGGAGGTCGACAAGATGTTGGCCAACGATATCATCGAGCCTTCAAACAGCTCTTGGCCATCTCCTGTCGTGCTCGTGAAAAAGAAAGACCAAAGTTGGCTGTTTTGCGTCGACTATCGTCATCTCAACAAGGTCACGAAGAAAGACGTCTAACCCCTTCCGCGCATAGATGATGCCCTGGACTGTTTACATGGCGCCCGCTACTTTTCTTCCATCGACCTTCGTAGCGGGTATTGGCAACTCTCTGTTGACGCAAGAGACGGCGAGAAAACAGCTTTAGTCACCCCTGATGGCCTTTACCAATTTAAGGTCATGATTTCGGCCTTTGTAACGCACCTGCCGCATTTGAACGGATGATAGACTCGTTACTCCGGGGCTTCAAGTGGACGACCTATCTTTGTTACTTAGATGATGTAATTGTTTTCTCGCCCTCTTTCGAAACCCACCTGCTTCGCCTTTCGTCCATCTTGGCACTTTTTCGCCGCGCAGGTCTTCAACTCAACTCAAAATAATGTACTTTCGGCCGCCGCGAACTCTAAGTCCTCGGCCATTTGGTGAATGCGGGTGGCATACAACCTGACCCTGATAAAGTTCGTGCCGTCCGTGCTTTTCCCTGTCCCCGCTCGGCCAGCGTTGTCCGGAGCTTCATCGGTCTCTGTTCCTACTTTCGCCGTTTCGTCCCGAACTTCGCAGCCGTCGCTCGCCCCCTCACCAATCTGTTGCAGAAAGGCGTTCCTTTTTCCTGGGGACCAGAGCAGGCTTCTGCATTCTCCAGCCTTATCGCCATCCTCACCAACCCTCCTGCATTGGCCCATTTCAACCCGTCTGCACCGACTGAACTTCGCACCGATGCAAGTGGTCACGGAATTGGCGCCATCCTTGCTCAGCGACAACGCGGCCAGCACTGCGTGATTGCGTACGCCAGCCGTCTTCTTTCTTCCGCCGAGACGAATTACTCCATCACAGAACGCGAGTGCCTGGCTCTTGTTTGGGCCATTGGAAAATTCCGCACATACTTGTTCGGCCGCCCATTCACTGTTATAACCGACCACCACGCCCTGTGTTGGCTCTCCTCTCTCAAGGACCCTACTGGCCGTCTTGGCCGGTGGGCATTGCAATTGCAAGAATACACCTTTTCCGTGGTTCACAAGTCCGGTCGCCTCCATCAAGATGCAGACTGCATGTCACGCTATCCCGTCGATCCTCCTTCTTCTACATTCTATGAAAACCAGCGCTTACGAACACGGACAGAGGAGAAGGGAAACAGACTGAGCGCCGTTCAGTCTGTTTCCCTTGTCCTCTGTCCGCGTTCGTAAGCGCTGGTTTTTCTACAATGGATCACCACCAACTCGCCCAATCCTCAGTCCTTCTGCAGTTCTTCTACAGACTGAGTCGGATGCCTGTGTCCTCTCCATCTCCGACCTCTCCCAAATTACCGACGAACAGCGCTTGGATCCCACCCTCACCTCTCTCATCGACCGCCTCAGCACCGACCGGCACGACACTTCTCTGGCCCGGTTTTTGCTGGACGGGAACGCTGTACCGCCACAACATGCGACCTGATGGCGCTGAGCACTTGCTAGTTGTTCCTCGACACCTACGCTCCTCTATCCTCAAACAGCTGCATGACGCACCTACGGCTGGTCATCTTGGTGTCTCCCGTACGTACAACCGCGTGCGCCGGCGTTTCTTCTGGCCTGGTCTGTACCGCTCCGTCCAACGCTACGTGGCCGCTTGCGACCTCTGTCAGCGCCGAAAGAAGCCCGCTGTCCTGCCGTCTGGACACCTGCAGCCTATTCCCATCCCGACCGACCCGTTTTCTCGTGTTGGGCTAGATTTACTTGGGCCCTTCCCGGAGTCCTCCTCGGGGAACAAGTGCCCTATTGGAAAAAAAGGCAATGATGTAAATATTGGAAACCAACACTGGAAACCTTGGTGGATTATGGTAATGGAAAATACATTGGAATGACTGGGCACGTTGGAATGACTGGGCACGTTGGAATGACTGGGCATGTTGGAATGACTGGGGCATGTTGGAATGACTGGGCACGTTGGAATGATTGGGCATGTTGGAATGATTGGGTACATTGGAATGATTGGGTAGGTTGGAATGACTGGGAGATGTTGGGGCAGGGGCCATGCGGCAATGTTATGTCTGTCGCAATGAGACACCAAATTTCAAAATAGATGAAGCTCCTACAGCCAGTTTTATTTTGTGTTCATGCTCCTCTTGCTCTTATTTAGCCACTTGTCAATGCAGCTGGGCCCCATGAAACAGCCTTGTTGATGTACCACCGGTGCATGAGGGCTTGGGAAAACTGGGCGATGCACTCTGCAGAAAAGATTGAAATGAAAGAATTAGGATCCACAAGTTTTTATTCTTGCCAGTATTAGAGTGCTAAAAAGTAAACTCCATATTGTGGCCACAGGAATAAAGTGAGCCTAAATCAAGAACCACTGAAGCTATTCGCACTCAAAAAAAAAATAATTTGAGGTTCTTATTCAATATATCATATGCTCGTCATTAAGTACCATCATCAGCAGCATAACTAGCACCACTGCAAGACAAAGGCCTCTCCTATATCCCTAAAGATAAGCCTGACGTGTGCCATAATGAGCAAAATAAAAAAGCCATCGTTTTTTGTCCTCTGAAGGCTTTTAGTGGGGTATTAATAAGAGGGACAATATAAAGGTAACATCAGAAGGGTGACTGCAGTAGCACAGCTGAGATGTCGCAGACGATACACTAAGAAAAGAGGCATACAATCCACTGATACATCAGTTGCAAAAAATAAAAACAGCAGCAAACAAATAGTAAAACAAATCAGTGTCAATGCTCCAAGCGATATCACTTATTTCCATAATTTTGAGGGACCACATGCAATGAAAATGTGGTGAGGTAGCCAATTTATTCGTCAATGGGAACCGGAAAAATTTCTTGATTTAGTTGTGATGGCATCCTGGTCTGAAGCGGGGCAGCAACATTTAACATTAAGTTGTGGAAACGTATTGTAGAGTATATGGAACACACCTAAACGAGCGATTTCCCCTTTTATGCAATGATGTCTGGTGGTCAAATGAGATGACTGATTACACATATGCTGTACCAAGTGTCGCTGTTGGATTAAAGGGAGTTGGTGGCGTAGCATCAAACAGTTTGGTGCAAAATTGAAAGAGCTAAGGAATACTTCAGTTTGGAATCAATAAAATTTTTATGCATAAACTGCACAGCACGGCAAGAGCACACAGATCATGACATCTCCTGATAAACCCGAGTGCCCTTGTGGTGCCAGCAGCATGTATCGTGACATGGTCCAAGTATGTGGGGCTGCATCTGGTTAAGGTTTCTCCACACCATTAACCCTAGAGGTGGGAAAGGAGGTCAATACGTTGTGACAAAACAATGCAGACAAGACAAGGACAACGAAGAAATAAATATGATGGCATGAGTGCTGACTATCGCCAATGTGTATTGGAAACCATGTCAAAATATATGCACTGTGGCCTAAAAAAACAACGAACAAAGGGCACCTTGTGTCAACCACATTGCATGAGTTTAAAATAAATAAAAAACTGACAAAGAAGCATTTAAGAGCATGAACTCTTCCTTAGGAAGCGATAAAGAAGGTGTGCTAACACAGTGATTGCGGTTTTTTTTTAAATTTCAGCGGCCTCGATTATCTCACGCACAAACTTTTCTGTGTCTGTCAGGCAAAATGCAGAACATGAATTCCGGTTCACAGCGTTTAGGATCTGGCAAACAATTGCAATTGCGACAGTGAATCATCAAAGTTCTCCTGCAAGCTTTGTTCACATCGTCGTGGTTGTCTTTTAAACCTCTCAGTGACGCACTTGCCTGTTTTCCCAATGTAAACATAGCCGCATTTCAAGGTGTTCGAACACACTATGTCTTCTGTGCAGTGCACGAAGAGACTCTGATGGATAATCTCGGTTGACTACAGGTACTGAAACTTCATAGGGTTAGAAAAACAATATCAGCGCCAACTCGACTGCCTATTTAACCGGTGCGATCAATTGTGGATGTAGGGAACAGGTACGTACAAACTTCCTTTTGGGAGTTACAGTCTCGACGGGGGCACAAAAGGAATGTTTCAACTTCTGCTTAAAGCAATCGGCTAAAGACACTGACAAAGGTTCTGAATATCCAGTAAAGGACAAACGGCATATGAGCTGGGCAAAACTGGATGCCATGGCAATCAAACAGGATTTCAATAAGGAATTTTTGAAGCAAAGGTTAGTGACACCTCTTGACCAGCTTAGACTGAACCGAAGAAAATGGTAAAAGTAGCTTGTTTTCCCTTGGCTCGTAAGCCCAACAAGTGTAGCCACCCAAGATTGAGATCCAATAAATGTGATGACATATCCTCTATAATTTCAGTGGTGATTCAAAGTGGACTGAGGCTTTGACTGAACTCCTCTCTCACCTTAGACAATGCTTCGTCAGGATTGGAGATCCTGCAATAAGCCACGAAACAGCGGCGCTAATAAAGTTTTTTTTCAAAAACAAGCTATTCTGAAATGTAATAAAGGTGGACTGAAGGTATGAGCTTAAAAGTGCGACAAAATTATTCACCAAAACGCCTGAGACGTTTGGAATGCCACTGCTCCATTTAGGTTAATGAATTCAACACATTATTGATCCTGATTGAGGGATGGCGTAATATAAATCCTTGATGTCAACATAGCACCCCATGAAACTGGTGCGAGAGTTATTGTGTAGAAACTGCGTTACTTTCTCTGCAGATCTTACACGAGAGGAGTCATCAATGCTCAGCAACTTAATTTTATGTCGCAAAGAGAAGACGATTTGTTTCTGACAGGTTCCATTCTCTTAAACTACAACCCTCTAGGAGCAGTCACCTTTATGGGTCTTTGCGGTAAAGAAGATAGCTGGACAATTTTTCTTACTGAAGTTGATGGCATTAGCCTGATGGTTAAACTCTAGATTGTTAATGTTTCTTGGCACTGGACTTTGCTTTTAACAAATCAGATAGTAAGTGGCACTCAAATTCAGAATACACTGCATCTGTGGCCTTGGACTGAAAGGCGCCTTTCGATACTACCACAAAACCACCGTTTATCAGCAGTTGAAAGCAAGAGGGCCCACCCACTTAAATACGACACAGTTCAGCCTGTGGGCAAGTTCCTAAAGAGGGTTCAAACCGTGACACTGCTTCAAAACACCCCGAAACACACCTGTCACACTCAGGTCTGGGCGTGGAAAAGGCAACTCGTCAAACCGTGGCAAGCATCTCCACAATAGTTCTCTTCGGAGGAACGGAAAATTTTGGTCCATAAGCACTTCAAGGACCAGACGAGGCAGCGACTCAAAGCTGAAGGTGTGCACCTTGTTGTCAAACTCTTGTGCCTGAAAACAAGCCAGGGAGTGGCTGGTTGACGGTGTCACGCACCGTTGACCAGGTGAAAGCCATCTGGAATGCCACTTTGCAGCCACTTTGCGCTCACTAGCCCGGAGCAGAGAAGCCAAGGCACGAGTGTCTGAAAACAAGGTGCACAATGTCGACACTGAGTTGGTGCCTCGTCTGCTGCTTGAAGCATATACGGGCCAAAATTTGCCATTGTTCCTTCGAAGAGGACTATTCTGGAGCTGTTTGCCATACTTTGACGCCTTGCCTTCCTGTGCCTGGACCTGAGCGTGACAGGTGTGTTTCAGGGGGCTTTGGTTGATGGGGTGTCGTGGTTTGAACCATGCCAGGAACTTGCCCGCAGGCTGAACTGTAACGGGTTTAAGACGGTGGGCCCTATCGCATTCAACTGCTGATAAAGAAGGTGGTTTTGTGGTCATGTCTAAAGGCGTCTTTCTGTCCAAGGCAACGGAGGCAGTTATTTCTGAGTTCAAGTGTCACACAGCAGCTGATTTGTTAATAGCAATGTCCAGAGCCAAGAAACTATGTAATAATCTAAAGTTGAACCATCTGGCTAATGTATCAACTTCAGCAAGAAACTAGCAGAGGTGCCAATGAGAGGTCAAAAGACCACCGTTACGATGTGAACAAAGCTAGCAGGGGGAATCTGATGTTTCACTGTCGCGACTGCGATCGTATGCCACATCCTGATTGCTGTGAGGCGTAATTTCTTGTGCTGCATTGTGCTAGACAGACACAGAAAAGTTTGTGCATGAGATGATCGAGGCCACTGAAATTGTACAAAAAACGCAATCAATGTGTTAACACACCTTCTTTATCGCTCCCTAAGAAAGAGTTCATGCTCTTAAATGCTTCATATTCAACTTTCGTTTTGTTTTTGACAGATCCAAAGTGAATGTTACAAGGCGCCCTTTCTTCATTCTTTTTTTAGGCCACAATGTATATATTTTGATGTGCTTTCCAATAAACCTTCTTGAAAGTCAGCACTCGCACCGTCGCATTCCTTCCTCATCTTTCTCTTCTTTGCGCTGTTTTGACACGATGAATTACAAACAAGCCCATTCATCCGTCTTGCAAAAGTCAATACAGTCAGAGTAGCTGAGATAGTTGGGGCATCCTTCTGAATAATGCAGTCATAAAGACAAGGTTGGGACATAAAGACAAAGACTGTTATTGAATGGCTAATATTAATGTACTTTAGTAATGTGCTTGGTTTAGTTTATGGGGGTTTAACATCCCAAAGTGACTCAGGATGAGGGACGCCTTATGATTTTGCATATTGATATGCTGGGCTTCATAAGACAAGAAGTACCATAGTTTTTTAAGGCCAGCCGTAGAGCAGGAAGCAATGAATCTACACTAATATCAAAGAATGAAGGCTCAAGCATGAGAGTGTAGCTAAAAGGTTATAATGACAAACATGAAAAGCTTTGGAGAAATTCAAGTCGATGACACTTGCCTAAAATAAAGAATCTAAATTTGGGTGAAAATCTGTTGTGAATTCAAAAAGTTGGATTGCACATGAGTAAAGAGAATGGGAGCCGTGATGACTGGTATAGAAATATTAGTTTGAGTTATGGTGGCAAGTAATATGCGGACTCATTTCGTGCTCTAACAGTTCATGCAAAATGCACATCAATAAAATAGAACAGTTTGGGGATCAGAACGGTTTCCAGCCTTAATTATTGACAGGTCAGCTTCAGGTTGTCAGCGATAGAACCAAGAGGTTTGGATTGGCTAACAATTATTGGTAAAATCTGTCTTCAGATATCCTCAGTAGTTTAAAATATGTCAGAAGGCTTCTCACACAGCCCTCAGGTACTCGAAAGCTTGTTCTTATCAATGACTTTCGAGACATGATGAGAAGCAATGGTTAATGCAGTGAAATGGGTAACAAATAACTGATTTTTCTCAAGAAAGTGCCCATGGAGTATGCTGTCAAACAAATTCTCAAGGATCCTTCAATTAAGCCCAAAATGACAGTTTATGGGTAGCCACTTTGTTATAACCATCACATACAAAAAAGAGACACCAGAAGCCCTCCTTATTCACTGAAAACAAGGGAAAATTATGAGACATCATTCCGGCACACAAAATCACACGGATGAAGAGAGTAGACTCCATGGACACCATATTTCAACTGAGGGTTATTCCACAACACAGGCTTTTTATGTGCAAAGGGGTACTAGTGATCCCTGGGGCTCAAAAGTATTTCCGTCACCAAATAACAATTATTCAGGACGGCAAAAACCAAAACACAAAAAAACATAGGGGCAAAGGTATCTTGCCACTCACATTCAACACATCGGCACGCCTATGCATCACCTACCTGGCTGACCCAACAAACATATTTGCCTCCAGATAATCTATCTCTTTTTCTGGAGCACTGCAGAAGGGCTGCTGATGTAATTCTCTTTTTCAGCAGATACAAAAAGCTTAAAAAATTTCCCAGCCCTTTCAAGTGCTAAACTTGCACAAGGCATGTGTTTCTTTCAAGAACGCTCTGCATGCTCGCTTGTGCGAGCAAAGGCGAATGTGCTCAGCTAAATGATCTCTGCCACTTACTGAATCAGCTGTCCTGCAATGTTCAAGCAAGCGTTCATTGATGCAAGCCTCGTCTGTCTAATGTAATGTTTGCCACAGGCAAGGAAGATGCTGTACACCATGTCAACCTCATGTTTAACGAGGGGTTTGGTGTGCTTAGTTTTGTAGGCAGGCTTTTTCGTAACGTCATTTATCAGGTGGCACATGCATCCCAGCTTTTCCAAGCTGAAAATACGACATGTACATCGTGTTTGTCACTGGCCTTCTTGAGGCGGTGTGACACCTGATGGCAATAGGGCACAATGAAAGATCACTGTTTCGAATGTGCGTTGCCTTCCGGCTTGCGCTGCCCAGCACACTTCATCTCTCGAACCTGGCTTTCTACCACTAAGGCTACAATTTCTCCTGTGAAAACTGCCTGCTCCAGTCTCCTTACTTGCGCATTGATGCTGTCACAAAGTCGTGACAGCGTCAATGCCGAAGTAAGGCGACTGGAGCAGGCAGGCAGAAAAAGAAACAGATTATCTGAATGCAAATGTGTGTTGGGTCAGCCAGGTAGGGAATGTTTAGTCACGCCAATGCATTCAACTTTAGTGACAAGCTAACCTTACGCCTATGTTTTTGTTTTGCAACCTTGAATAATTGTTACCTGGTCGAGGAAACACTTTTCAGCCACAGGGGTCACTAGTACCACTTTGCATGTAAAAAGCTCATGTTGTGCAATCCACCTCAGTTGAAGTCTGGGGTCTATGGAGTCTACTCTCTTCGTTCATGTGTTTTTGTACACTGGAATGATGTCTCATAATTCTACCCAGAACCAATTAGCTCAGCTCTCCATGCTTAGCAAAAACAAGGCAGCAGTAATGAAACCAGTTCTCATGTGTGCACTTTTTCTTTTACATCTGTGACCTGCGATGAGTGGCATAAAAACACATATTTAAGTTAACACACATGCATCATAATGTTAATATTCATAGTCAAATAGTATCACATAATGCAGCCAAAAACATGCAGACATTTCGCACTTCATGCATAGAATGCAACGGTTAAAAGACGAGCAATATTGAATGTAAAACTTCAAATGGCCTGCAACCGGCCCATTCTGACTGCCAACTAATATTACTCATATAAACATGTAAACATATCAGGCCAGAGCTATCCAAACTGGTCCAAGCAGTAGCATTAAGGAAAAGAACAATGAAAGTAAGAGAACATTTCATGGCAACCACAAAAACAAAGCACAATGCAGTAACAACTTACAACACAGCTTTTGACTTCATCTGGTGGCCACAACATCCATGCCATTGACTCGGACTGGAAGACAGATGTGCCACCTGCGGATACCAATTTCCCATTATCACTATGACAGGAGTACAAAAACAAGCATGCGAACTCGGACCAACAGTGAATATCACATGAATGTAAAAAGATCAGGAAAAATATACTTGCCCAAGTATACGGCTCAAAACAAAGGAAAACTACCCTGTTTAAAATGCATCACTTCCCCTAGCACTAGTAAAGGAATCTTGCTATGAGCAAAACAAATCTGCGTTCGAAAGCGTAGATAAACATCGTAATAACTGAGACAATTATTGCGTCACTTGTTTTCCTCAGAAACCAATTTTCAAACAGCAGAGTGATCGAAATGCAAGATCCTATACTCTGGGTAGCCAGAAACGCTATCGGTATCATAAAAAAAAACATATCTTCACATACTGATTTAAAAATTAGATCCTGACGGCCGGAAATTAACTTTCGTTGGTAACTGAAACCTGAGACAGTGCTTTCTTTATAGTGGGGTTTGAGTTCAGATGCGGAAAATGGGCACTGATCGTATCGGAGGGTTCCGGATTAATTTAGACCACCTAGAATTTCTTAACGTGAGCTGACATCGCACAGCACAGGGGCATTCTTTTTTTCATTTCACCTAAATCGAAATGCGGCTACTGCCATCAGGATCGACCCCACGACCTAAGGTTCAACAGTCTAGGGCCAAGCAAAAACCGCGGCGAATAAAAAGTGTTTCAATCCCCCTCAAAGTGCTAACGCTATCTTGAAAGACAATCATACATTTTACGGACAGCCAAAGTGCCGGTCCTTGAAACGTGCGCGGTGGTGTGAACAAGCATGGGCAGAAACGCGTAGAACGAGGCATATACGAGGACAAATCTGTGCTCAACAAGAAACAAAGCGCGCAAACATGCGCATACCAAAATCATGCAAAGCTAGCGCACGCACGGTCGCATCCCCTTTGCCAAAACATGTACCGACAGCGGCAATTCTTGGCAGAGCAACTCACCGCGGCGACAACAAAAGCGCCTCAAAAACGCTTTTTATAGCATTGAACACGAATACTGCAGCAGTACGACAGGTCACCGTTCCAGCATTATATGCTTCGGATAATGCACGAGTACTCCTTACCTTTTCAGATGATTGCGTAGTCGTGCAGAACGCTGTTTGCCTTCGTGTCACGGGTACTACACCAACAAGTGAGAGTTCAGCACGAGCGCTACGTTGCCGGCACGCTCTACCAGGTAGTCACACAGAAGAAAATATTCCAGGCCTTATTAGGAACATTTCCACCGCGACACTGCCCGCGCGTCTTTGTGCCTGGACACCCATCCTGGACTACACAAAGAAGCGCACAGACTGAAAAGTTAGAGAGACCAGAAAAATGACACTTTGCCTCGAATAGGCTACGTCGACAGCACTGCGCGATTGTGCACCCTTGTGCAAGAAGAAACACACGCAAACCACAACACAGTTCACGACGGCTCACAATCCAATTAGCGAATTGTAGCAAGCGCCGAAGCGCGACGCACGCGACGCAGCACCCGAACCGCCATGAGGGTTATACAGAAAAACAGCTACCGGCAGCCACCTGGCGATGACAACCAGTTTCTGTTTCGGTTTCGTTGTGAAAAAGCTTGTATCCTACTTTTTATTTTATTTTTGGTATTTTTATTGGGTATTCAGCCGTATCGGCATCCACAGAAATTGCAGCGATTGCGAGCAATTACCACTGGTAGAAACGCGCGAATTAATGACCTGTTGCTTGCGCTGCGGTTGAAAAATGCATGAGTTCTGACGGCAGTATTGCTTGCTGCTTTGCTCATTCACGAAATTACATGCCGATTTCTATTTGTATGGGGAAGTTTTTTTTTTATATTGATGGGAGATCATCAAGGCTAACAAAGTACCCAACCTAGCAGTCGTAGAGAGTAGGTTGTCGTAAAAACATGGTGACGCTGTTTGATCGGCAGCATGACGTGAGAGGCGGCAGCGTTGAAACGCGCGTCGAGAGAACAACCTCCATGGTATATGCTTTCTTGAGACTACAGTGAAGGTGTGCATTTTTTATAGTGGAGTTCTCTCATCCAACGTGAAAACCAAATCAATTCTTAGTATGAAATATGCTGTGTAATTTATATCCTCATATTGTGTTTATATATATCTGCATTTCTATTTTGAAAAACAGTGTTGTACTGGCAATTGTGTACCAAGGTGCATGTATAAGAGTGCAGCCTTGTCGAAATATTCTGTGTATATATTTGTATTCGTAACCCTTCTACAAAGAAGCTGTGTGGCCAGCTATGTGGTTAACAATTTGTTAATTGAATTAGTAATGTCTTGAAATGCACGCTCAATAAAATTTTCTGAATGAAATTGAGTGTTCGGATTCAGGCATGCAGGGCTCTGCAAACCTGCAATTTATTATTTTGTGAACAATGAAGTTAAACTTTTTCTCAAATATTTTGCTAATGATAATCTAAGCCCAAGTATATAAGTCGTTACTTTTTTAAAAAATTTCTGAAACTGTCAAGTCAACAAATGCACGTGTAAAAAAGAGAAATTTGTCTTGCAGTTTTTATTCTAACAGCATACAGTGCCAAGTGTACAGTCTTTGTCAAAAGTAACCAGGCTGCATGGTTTGCTTCTAGCTTGTATAGTGGAGCCCTTGTGTTATTCCTAAGGATCAAAACGTGTTGGAAGGTAATAAGACCCTCAGTCCTTACCTTTAGCTACCATTCCAGCTTTAGGAAAGCTGTGAGGGATCCACTGTACGAGCTAGAAGCAAATCATGCAGCCTGGTTACTTTTGACAAAGACTGTACGTTTGATGGATTTGACCCACTGAGATTGTTAGTGCATTGATGAGTTTCATTTTGTCAACCATATAGGCACAAGCATGCAGTATCTGCTGCCCGGCATCGGCCATTCAAATGCAGCCATGGTTTGTGCCATGCCAAACAAGTAGGTACAGTCGTGGGTAAAAAAAGATTATAGCACACATGACGGAACACCAGAGCGCCGGAATGACAACGCCTGGCACTGCGGGTGGCGGAGAGGCTGATAACGGGAGTGCCGGGCCGTTCCCCTTCTACAGTATTAAGGGGGTCTGCCACGGACAGTAAAATTACTGCGGACTGCCACGGACAGCAAAATTGCTGACTAAAAGCAGCACTATCATCTATTGTTCCCGCGAGTTCCTTTTGACAAACAGTTCAGTTCAGTTCATTTATTTTCAACTCGAGGTTGAAGGCCCCCAGGCGTAAAAGCTGTTCTACGACAGCTTGAAAGGTGCCTGGGGGCCCATACAAAGCAGCAGTGGTTACAAACTAAATTACAGTGTAAGTACACATCTTCCTACAATCATTAGAACAACTATACAGTACAATTATTAACAAAACAATCGTTGTTAATGAGAATTTCAGGTGATCGGCGTACGGCCTCAATTCTTGCTGAACATCACAAAACATAGCGGAATTGACATACAATACAAAGTTAGCATGGCTATTTTACACAGGTTGTTTAGTGGGTTACAAAATACTGTCGCATTTGTTTTTTACTGTAGGTCTCGAAATATACATCCTTCTTTTCATAATCGTTCAGAAGAAATGGAAGCAGGTACTGAAGGGACTGACAGAGATAATCGGTGCGGCGGTGTGGTACAAACCACCTGTCACAACTGCGAGTACGACCATCGCTTTTTTGTTTACGTAAACTTGCGGTGTTCTTTAAAAACGTTTGAAGGGCATTATTTGCATGAAAGAAAGTGTGCAGTAAGCGAAATTCTAGATAATGTTTTGCTTTTATTATTTTATACCTCACAAACAATTCTTCTGTCGGATGGTAGTACGATACATTACCAATATTACGAAGAGCTTTTTTCTGTAGAAGGAAAATTGCGTTAATGTTACTAATCGTTGTTGTTCCCCAAACAAGCGAGCAATAGTTTAAATGTGACGTGAATAATGCGTGGTAAATGTGAACCTTTATTTTTTCCGGGAGATAATGTCGGCATCTGGCAAGTGCTCCCGCAGCCGATGATAGTGATTTGCGCAAGAAATCGATGTGGCGTGTCCATTTCATATCAGACGAGAATGTCACTCCTAAAATCCTATGTTGGTTGACAACTTCAATAGTAGCAGTACCGAGTGTTAAAAGATGGTGCATTATAGCCTGTTTGCCACTCGGTTTAAAAATGATGGCTTTCGATTTTTTTGCGTTAATCTTAAGACCATTGGCATTGGACCAGTTGATTATCTTTGTCATCTCAGTTTCTGCTTTAGCAATCACCTCTTGTATGTCATGACCAGAAACAAACACGCTGGTATCGTCAGCGTAAAGAACATAACAAGCATCGGAATTGGGTTGAACAATGTCATTGACATATACATTGAAAAGAAATGGTCCCAAAAGACTGCCTTGTGGCACACCAGATGAAATGCTCTTAAACGATGAGGTATGGCCCCCAATACTAACACACTGCCTTCGATCACTCAGGTAAGAGTTAAACAACACCAAAGATACACCGCGGACACCGTAAGCACTAAGTTTTTTCAAAAGAATTTTGTGGTTTAGAAAGTCAAAGGCCTTGCTATAATCTATAAAAATACCAAGCGTAAGCGTCTTGCATTCAATATTTTTGATGATGAGCTCTTTCATTGTTAGTAGCGCTGTATCGGTTGATTTGCCTCGACGGAAACCATGTTGGTACTCTTGTAATATGTTATGTCTGGAGAAAAAGTGTTCTATGCGCACCAATATTATTTTTTCTAGGCCCTTTGAAAACACGGGTAATATAGATACCGGCCTGTAGTTAGCCGCGTCGTTTTCTTTGCCGCCTTTAAAGATGACCGATACCTTTGCTTTTTTCATGCGACTTGGGAAACAGCCAGTTGTGAGGACGAGGTTAAAAATATATGTCAAGTGAGGCGCAATAACGTCAATTACGAACTTGACAGGCTTTATCTGAAGATCGTCGACATCGACTGAGTTGGTGTTTCTCTGGTTCAGGAATGCGCTACAAATTTCGATTTCATCCGTTGGTTCCAAGAATATAGTGGCATTTTGTTCGTCAGTGGGCGTTGACCCTGTTTCGTCACAGGTTGGCTTTATCATGTCTACAAAGTGCGCATTGAAATGCTCAGCTAAAGCTACACCCGAAATACATTTGCCATCTATTGACATTTCAGGGGGGCTGCACTTCCGACGTTTCCTTTGGAGAATTTCATTGACCACCTTCCACACTTCCCGAGGACCGGTTCTTGAAGCATCAGATATGAGGTTATTATAGTAAGCGATCTTTGCTCTTCTTAACTCTGCGGTTAACTTATTTCGGTATTTCTTGAAGTCTGTTAGTGCTGTCATTTCTCTCGTACGCAAGAAATCTTGGAATAGTTTTTGTTTCTCCTTAATCGCCTTCAAATGATCGGGTGTTATCCATGGCTTCCTTATTTTGTTCTTTTTTCTTGCTTTCTTGTATGGAAAGCATTCGTTATAGAGACAGCAGAACATAAGCAGGAATTTGTTGTAAGCTTCAGAGGCATTACTCTCGTTATAAATTGGAGACCAGTCGTTGTTTGATAGGCGGGCCCGAAAGGATTCCATATTACCATTCGATATATTCCTGTACAGAGGTACGTCCTTGCTTGTCTTTTCTCGTGGTCTATAGCTGGAGTACGCAATAAATATTGGACAGTGGTCGCTTAAGTCATAGCATATGGTTCCAGCAGTATGTACGGAAATATCTGAGTTGACAATGAAAAGATCAAGGACAGACTCGCCTGTTTCGGTTACCCGCGTTGGTGTATTGATAACGGAATAAAAGCCAGAAGCCAGAAGTGTGTTATTGAACTGAACGGAATGTGTGTCATTTCCAGCTAAGTTAATATTGAAATCGCCTCCCAGAAGCAAACGGTATTGATGACAGGAAGCGTACTCCAACATTTCTTCGATGAAAGTCAAAAAATGGTTTTTGTTCCCGGAAGGAGGGCGATATACTACAGAAAACATATCTTTCCCACTACAAACACATAACGCCTCCAGATCAGCAGTAGTACACGTGAAACGGTGCTCCACTTCACAGCATATATCATCCCTGATAAGTATCGCTACGCCGCCGCCCCGTCCCTCAGTTCTGTTTTGGTAGTAGAGTTTATAGCCTGCTAATGTTAGCGTCTGGCTTTCATCGTGATACCATGTTTCCGTGATCATGATGACATGCATTCGGAACCGGAATTCGTCGAGAAACATAGTGAATTGTTCTAGCTTTGATGCCAACGAACGTGCATTGATATGGACAGCCGATATTAATGCCTGGGTTGGCGCCTGCAGTGTTATATCAGAAGGTGAGCAGAACTCTCGATATAACATGATGACGATGAAAGCAAAGAACTAGCAACATACCACCTTAGTCAATCTTTGACAAGTCTTTATCGTGTTCGATTCGCACCACATCGCTTCCCTCAGCTTTCCGCGCAAGAACTTTTCCGTTCCTGGCCCATACAAACTTCCAGTCAAACTCACGTTTCTTTTTTATCGCCAAGGAAAGAAGTCGCTTCAGCGTAGGGCAAAGGTGTTCGTTAACGAACACACTTTCTCTATCTACGAAGCCGACTTGTTCATTCGTTATGTATTTGCTTCGAGCCTTTTCCAGAAGCGCATCTCTTTTTTCGCGGCATTTGAATTGCACAACTATGTTGCTTTTGCCTTCCTCACGAGTTGGCACGCGATGACAAACTGCTATGTCATCAGCAGTGATAGTCTCGCCTATAGCACTGCCTACCTTTGTTACCAGTTCAGCAACATTTTCATTCTCTTTCTGCACCAGGCCTTTTATTTCGACATTACACCTTCGAGAGTACTGCTCTGTTTGAACCATTCTTCGCTGAAGCTGTTCAATGGCATGTTCATTTGCCTTGACCCTTTTCCGCAGACTTTCATTCTCTTTCTTAAGATATTTGTTTTCATCTTGTTGTTCAGCTAGTTTCTTTTTGATTTCCTCAAATTCTGCATTGATAAAAGTCATGGAATCTTTCAAACTTTTCATTTCAGCACGAAGCTCACGTAGTTCACTTCTGGCAACCCTGTCATCATTCGCCGAGCCTTTAGGCATCACTACAGGATTCACTTGGTACACACAAAGAACAAAAACTGCGGCAGCAGCAACAGCAAAAGCTACACAGTTCTCCCGTTCGACAAAGTCAAATTGATACACCAACCTGCAGCGTAAAACACGCACAACCATCGCGGACATAAAAAAACAGTAATAAAAAGAAGCCATCTTTGCTCATGATAACCGAGCCAAAATAAATTCCGCAAGCACAGTCACGTAGGGTCGGCACTTCAACGCTCGGGCGGTGCACGCTTGATAAAGCTTACTTCCTGCCGTCCCCCCCCTCCCCCCCCCCCCCTAGGCTGCAAACATGGAAACGGCCCGTTAGGCAGTTCTGCGCACCGCAGCGCCGCGTGGTGAGATATACGAATTCTGATCACCAGTGATCTGTGCTAATATTTTTTGCTCGCGACTGTACACACCCATAGGCTCCCACCGTGGTTTCCACATAGTCCACTGTTGCCTGCCAGGCCCACCGAGATAATCACGATGGATACCACCAAGCCCATCCCGTCCCATCGTGTTCACTGAAGTGTCCAGCGTGTTTTCCATTCAGCCCAATATTGTTTACTGAAAGTGCCAGTGCAGCCACCACAATTTCCACTCAATCCAGGGTGGCCCAAAGTCGCCATTAGTGCATCCAGCATCTCTCCCATTCGCTCCACCAGCACCCAGCGTGGAAACCAACACTTCCAATCAGCCCACCGTTTTCTCCAACTTGGAAACCAACACTTCCATTCGGCCCACCGTTTTCTCCAACGTGACTTTTGCTGGAATTTTCAACAGGGTGGATTGCCGTCGCCACCGATTATGCCACGCGGTACTTGATCACTCGCGCCATTCCAACCAGCTGCACCACTGACGTCGCGGACTTCCTTTTGCAAGACGTCATATTACACCATGGCGCTCCCCGTCAACTCCTTACTGACCGTGGCCGCTGCTTCCTCTCCCGAGTTGTTGACGAAATCCTTCGTTCGGGCACCGTTCGTCACAAGTTCACCACTGTTTATCATCCTCAGACGAACGGCCTTACAGAGCGTCTCAACCGCACGCTGACAGACATTCTCGCCATGTACGTATCCGACGACCACCGCGACTGGGACATCAGCTTGCCTTTTGTCACCTTCGCCTACAAGTCTTCGCGCCATGATACCGCTGGTTACTCGGCCTTCTATCTTCTCTTTGGACGAGACCCCTTACTGCCCTTCGACACTCTGTTGCCCACAGCCGGCCCTGTCACTACATATGCGCGTTACGCTATCGACCGAGCAGACGCCGCCCGCCAGGTTGCTCGTCACAAGCTCTCCGCCTCCCAAGAGGCTCAAAAACACCGCTACGATGGCCTGCAGCGTGATGTGCGCTACCCTGCCGGATCTCTCGTCTTGCTCTGGCTCCCATCCCGTCGTGTGGGGTTATGTGAAAAACTTCTGCCGCGCTACACAGGCGCTTATCGTGTATTACGGGCAGTGACCGACGTAACGTATGAAATCACGCCGCTGCACCCAAAGTCGACGTCCGCTCCACTGACATCCGAAGTCGTTCATGTAGCTCGCCTCAAGCCCTATCCCCACCCTCGACATCGCACGCCTAACACGCACCGGGACGTTGCCTTCAGCCGAGGGGGATAGTGTTACCGGTGAACTGGTTGCTAAATAAGTGGACGAATCGTGAACGAAGAAGTGGCGGTGCGTTGAACGACGACGACGTTGACAGTGGGTAGCTGGGCCCTCGGAGTCTGAGCTGAGTGCTGGCCATCTCAGAGCAGCCGCCAGTATAAACCTACCGCCGTAACATCCCCGTAACAATATTAAGCCAAAGTCCTAATTTCTCAGTCTACAAGCGAGAAGCCGCAATCAGCTTTGTTTTGAAGATACTGAGCTATATGGGCTCGAAACATATAACGCGGTTCACAAAGGCGATATCGAAAAGGCTGTTGAAATAAAATATGTTTGTTAAACTCTGGATGTTAGGGGGAGCCAGTGCTCCCAAGAGACTTTCATTGGATGGGAGATGGGCGATGGAGAGGTTCTCGCATATTCTCGTACCATGTAGTAAAAGAGGAAGGGGGGGGGGGGGGGTTTGACTGGCGAGTCGGTTTCGGGGCGGCGGGAAGGTGTCTGCTGGATATAGATGCCGATACATGACAGCTTCGTATCTCAGTAGTGCGAGGGAACGCAGAGGCCATGTGCGGCGGTCATGTCAATCAATGCCCGCGTAAGTGCACTGCGTACAGGAAAATCCGGACTAACACGAGCTTAAGGGGAGACCAATTACTGGCGCGAGGGGATCTCCGAAATCGCTCAAGCTAATGGGAGTTGTAGCTGCAAAATGAACCGGCTTTTCACTTTATACGTCATCAGACGGATTATAGCGTAAACATAGCCGATTTAACTTAATTTCGAGTTAATTTCATTTTGCTCCTCTTGCCGTAAATTTCTCTTTTTGCCGGGAACAGTAAATAAAATGTGTAAAGTGAGAGCATCGCGCATTGAACAAATTTTTGCACTTTTTACTTTATATATTGATGCGCCAGGACAAAAGTAAAGAGCATACCAGTTAAGGTTGATTTTTTTTGCCCTGAACTCGTTTGAACCGGTTCAATATGGTCCAAACAGGTTCGAACCGGAACGGAATGTTGCTCTGGAGCCGAACCCGGAACTGAATCCGAAAGGCATGAACTTGAACCTGAGCCGAACCCGAAAAAATTCCGGTTCGACACCCTGACTAATCTCTCTTTAATCGCTATCGAAAAACCTAACAGCGGCTTTTTCGGCTGAATTTCAGAAATTGAATGACAAAATTCGAATTTATTACTAAGCAAGGATCTTGGAGCTGTATCCTCTTCATGTGTTGCTGTAAAAACAATACTACACATTATTGCGTAGTTCCAGCTTCTGACACAGTAACAAGTGGTGGGCATCACGGTTTGTGCGTCTTTCCCGTTGTGAACATTTGAAGGTTCAATTTCTCGTTATTTTTATAGCGTCAGACAGTTTAAGCAGGTTCATCTCTTTTGCACAATTTTTAATTTTTCTTTGCCTTCATAAGCGAAACATCACTGAGCAGGTGAAAAGACGATTGACTGGCCTGTGATGCTTTTGAAAAGTACACCTGTTGCGTTAAAACGCTAAAAACTCCTTGCTTGTCTGCGGTGAGCAACATTAAATCGTTTTCTTTTAAAACACAGACAGTTATTTCAACCGGAAACTTCCTGTTCGTACCTTTGTAGCTTGTAAGCATATCCACTCTCTGTACGAAGGTACGAACAGGAAGTTTCCAAAAAACTAAAAAAAAATGTGCGAAAAGATGAACCTGCGTAAACTGTCCAATGCTATTATAAAAGATAGCGAGAAATTGAACCTTCAAATGTTCTCCATGGCAAAGACGCACAAACCAGTATGCCTTCTCCGTGTTATTGTGTCAGAAACTGGAACTTGGCAACGTCTGAAGAAACTACAGGTACAAGATCCTTTATTACTAAAAAATTCGAATGATGCCAATCAGTTTCTGAAAACCCAGCCGACAAGACAGCTGTTAGTTTTTTTGAGGCATTCAAGACTTATATTATTCAATTCCTCACGACGACCTACTCAGATGTGTCAATGATAGCTTAAGTTTGGTGCTGTCGCCTTTCAAAACGAATGTGGCATCCCGGTTGAAGGTTTCATGAATGTGTTATCAGCCTACCTGAGATCAACTTTTGCTCTGCGGAATGAATGTCTTTTTTTGCAGATGCAAGGCATTTGTATTGGGTCTATTATAGCCCCGTTGTTAAGCAATTTGTATCTAGCTAAACTAGAGAACATTGTTAATAGCCACTCGGAAGGAACGAAGGTCGTAAAAGTATTCAGATTCGTCGATGATTTCCTTGTACTTCATTGTACTTTAAAATTGTAGACAGAATACTTTTGATTTGGAAGTGTCACCATCTTTAGCAGTATTTTCACAGTGCCTGACACCTGTGTGCTTAACTCATGAATTGCCAGAAGAAGGCCTCCAACGATTCCTACAGCTCAGTCTTGAATTCAAGGAGGACCGTATTTGCTCGACATACAAACCTAGAGGCAACAAGGCGATTCTTCCGTTTGACTTGAGCCATTCAAAGCTGGTAAAATGAAATATAGTTCGAGATGTGTTTAAAAAGGGTCTTGAGAAGTCCTCTTTCACAGATTAGAGAGAAGTTTCCTTTTGCAGAAAAACAGATCGGAAAAGGCAGGCTACGCTCCTAAACTTCTGGCTACGATCGCCGAAACTATGTTCAAGAAGTCGAAACGACCCGAAAAAGAAAGTCAAAAGAACAGAAAGAAATTAGTAGTGATGCCTTAGAAGCATAGGACTGCCCATAACCTAAGAAAAATTGGTGAGAAGGTAGGCGCCGGGGTTGTTTTCAGTGCTCCGGAGCGGTCATCACGTCTGTGCAACCGTGTGAATGAAAAGAGACAAGAGAAGAGTGTCTGCACCACTCGCCACCGACAGGCGTTTGTGCAGTGTTCAAAGTCAATCACCTACTCGCTTCCTGTGTCATGTGGCAAAATATACGTTGGTCAGACGGGTCGATGTTTAAATGAGAGGCTGAATGAACATGACAACAATGCGAAACAAAAGGTCCGACATCTTGGCATTCACTGCCGCGACTGTAAAACTTTGGTTTAGGGTTGCTTGCCAGGCTTCGAAAAGACCATAGTGATATGGAAACAAGGCAATAAGCTTAGGCGTGAGATAATAGAAACTGCTAGCATAATCCATTTGAGTGATCAGTGTGTCAGCAAACCTTTAGTTTCGTTGACGGAAAAAGTTATCCTTTTTAGTTATTGCCAACACATTTCAAGTTTGTTGGTTTATGTTTTTGTTCACCTTCGTTTTAGCCGTGTTGTTTGCTGGCTTTTCAGTGTTCACGTCATGATATTATAGTTTTTTAGCTCCCTTTCTTACTGTCTGAATGGTTGACTTTTCCAGTGTTTTTATCGTTTTACTTCCTGTCACGGGTTCGGTGACTAGGCGACATCATCACCGAGTCCGGACAATGAGGGGGTGGCCGTTTGATGCCCGGCGTAGCCGGTAAGCACACGTAGTGACTGAGACCCAGGCGTGTTAAGAGGTAACAACAACAAAACAACGTTTATAGTTTCGATTGAACAATGCGGCAGCTGTTACAGACACATGATTTACATTCTACAAAACAATTGCGGAAAGCACATAGCAGTAAACACACTGAATTAAGTTATACATTGAATATTTCTGCACAGGTCAGAACACAAGTGAGAGGCCAATTAGATACAGTCGATCAAAAGTCAGAAGGTGATTAAACATAGTCAACCGGGAAGCGCGGGTACAGTCCATCCACAAACACGCAGTCAGTGCGGCCCCCGAAGGCGACGTCCGTCCAGGGCAGCTTGCGGTTTCGAGGATGCGGTGCGGCGGCTCGGAGACCCGGGAGTTCGCGGCGGCAGCGTTTCCACCGACGAGCGGACTGAAGTTCGTTTGCATACGGCCCCCTTTTAAAGCCCTCGGACGCTAGCGGGCGAGCACTCGCGGCGCCACAGCGTCGGCGTCGAAAAAACAAAACACCAAAAAGCGCAACAAGAGCACGTAGGCACCTACACTTTGACTCTGCATGGCCGCCATCTTGGAGGACGAAAAAATTAACGCACAACTAAAAAGAAGCCCTAGGCTTCGACTCTCGATTCGGTGACCTTGGAAACGCAAAAAAGTAAAACACAACCAAAAAGCCAGTCACGTACGCCGCAAATTCTTTCCTGCTAATGGTCAGCTCCAGACTTCGGCAGTGTCGGGGTCGACCGTGAGCAGCCTCCGCTTTCGCAATGCAAGGGGGTTGTCTAAATAACTGAAAAAAGCCTGCATGCATTCTTGCTCTTCCCGAGACAGAAACAAAGAAACGCGGACGCATCAGTTTTATACAAACAAAAGTAATTTACAGGCTGCCGCCACTTCTGTGACACTTCCCCTTCCTTGCTTTCATGTTTTTTTTCTGCCGCGTTGATGTTGGCTTTACATTATTCATCAAGTTTTTCTTCATTTAATGTGATAGTTTTAGCGATTTGTTGTTTTTCCCTTCCAGGTGGTTCTAGTATTAGTTTTTGTTGCTTAGTTGACCTTGTTGTTCTATAAGATTGGGCTGCGGAAAAAACTCTTTGTAGGAAGAAAGATATTTTTGCCTTGTTCAGATTCTGCATTTTCCTCTTTATTCACGTGAGCTCTTGTCCTCACTTCTTCGTATCTGAATTTTTTGTCGCCTTTCGTTTCGTTTTCATTTCCTTTTGTAATGCTCCTCCTCGTCTTTCAAAAATAGAAGTTGACAGTTCAGCGCTTCGTCCCGTCTCACTTCTTGTTCTCGTGTCTCGTCCTTAGGGCGCTGCTAGCATGGATCCTAAAGAACTAGCCCAACAACAAGTATTGCCCATATTTTCGCTTTAGTGAGCTTAAATGTACTTATCAAACGCATCTCGCAAAAGCAAAGTCGCTGCAGCAATGAAGACCAGGGGAAATTCGTTGTATTTCATTGGCAATTTCGAATCGCAACGGTCAACGGCGACAAAGGCACGAAGGACTTCTAACGCTTTTGTGAACTTGTTACGCAAAGCGGGATATACTAGGCAGTGAAAACATAAATACCTGTGGTGTGCAGGAACACTGAAGAATCGTTGTCCACCCTTGCCGGATGTGCTGTGTGACGTTCCCGTCCGTCGGGGGTCAGTCACAAAGCAACACAATATTTGTTGCTGTCTACGGTTCTGCTGAAGCGAGGAGAACTGAGCCAACACACAACACCACCGGGTGGACCTTATTTATTCACGCTCTGCCTGAAGGTGAAACTAGAGGGTTCCCTCACCGCTGTCTTGTATTAGTCGGTGCAGTCCGGCCAACAGGTGCGTCGCTCTCGGCTGCTCTGGCGGGGTGGCACTCAGGCTGGTGACGGTCACACGGTTTGGCGAACTGGCCCGGCGACCACTAACGGGGGCTTCAATCTTGACACTGTCGGATCTTCCCAGGCTTCTTGGCTAGCGGTACTAGGACGGGTTGAGGCGTCAGGCGGCTTGGGCGTCTCGGCTGGCGGTCAGCTTGCTACGGTCCTCTGAGGTCCGGCTTCGCCGACTACAGACCAGCGCGATTGCCTCCGTTCACCTTGCCCGTCTCTGCTCGTTCTCTCATTTGTCGCCCCTGTCTCTGTCGCATCTCTCTGAGGATTCTCTTTCTTTCTTTCGAGGTCCTCCTCGCCCAACGGTTTTTCGCCGTCGCTGCTCATGCAGCCGACCAAGGGCGCCCGCCGATTTTCCATGAAGCCGCGGCCGTTACAACACGAAGGCCGATCGCCCCGTTGGGGATGTGTCGAAGGGGATCAGGTGTCCCTCGGAGGGCAACGATTCCCCTCAACCAGCGTCTCGCCTACTCTGCTGGGAGCATGCCTGGAGCTAGCCGCCGGCCTCCCCCGCCACCTCGAGCCGTTAGGCAGTCTGTCGTGCCTGCTGCTAGCAAGGCTAGAGCACTATAGTAAGGCCGTCTGCAGGCACGCTTGCGTGCACACACAAACGCACAAACGGGCTTGTCTGCGCGCCAAAATAGGGAAGGAGAGGGGGGCGCACCGCACAACACGCCGCAGGGAAGTCTGCGGTTGCGTTGGGCCCCCAGCACGGTCTCTCCTCGTTAGCCCTCTGGCTAATTTGCACGTCTTTCTGTTGCGCCCGCCGTATTCCAAACAACTGCGTTCGCAGACGGCGGCAGGCCGATAATTTTGAAGCCAGACACAGTACATGCCCCTGGTACTAGTAGCTGGAGTGAGTTCTTTTGGGGAATGCCTAGGCCTCCCGTACACAGCCCTTCACAGCTGCACCACTCTCAGGTGCTCCCGTGTGTACGCCGCGTCGGCAGCGTCGGACAGGTAAGGCTTAGTTTCTCCTACTTTCGCTCGCGCGGTCGTCTGCGACTGCGATGGTCGTGGCGACGCTGGCAGCACGAACGTGACGTGTCATCTTCGCAATTATTTCGTCTATATCATTTTTTAAAATACTTATAGCTGGTTATGATTTAGTCCATAAGCATGTTTTTGCTATCTACTGGGGTCTAGAAATTTTACTTTCATGAGGCTTCGGCCGCGTTTACCGACGATGCCCGTATCGCTGCAATCGTTTCGACCGTGGCGGCACCCACGGCGCGGACGCGCAACTTGCGGCATGCCGCAGCCTCGAGCTCGATTGCCGGGGAAAAACGCGCTGGACTGCCCGAGCAGGCTAAGCGGCGGCGGCGCCAAACCTGCTGGGGTCAAATATACAGCTGCGCTCACATTTCCAATTAGGGAATATCACACGGAATATCACGTCATTTTAATCGAACGGGAGTTGTAGACAGAAGCTGTCCGCAAAAGTGTCCGCACTTGTATGGTAATTAAAATAAGAAAATAAAATTGGACTCTAGCGGGGAAAGGAACTCGTGCCGCCGCCGTGAGTACGAGCACGCTGCTATTCCGGCACGATACTTTGTTTTGCCAACAAAGTATTTACAAAACGAGATTATGTATGTACAGAAAGGGGACATATACAGATTATTTACAAATCACTCTCCGCCACACTTCGACGTTTTAGGGTGAATAAAGGCGCGTCCAGTGAATGCACAGTTATTAAAAACGTAGCTTCCAGATACGTACTAGGGCCTACATGAGTAATACCGAGCTTGTTAATTACAGAAGTCGCAATCAAGCTAGTAACAAATTTCCCCCGTTTCCAGTAAATTTCTTGCGTGCTTGGCGTGCAGTCGTAGCGCTGTCATGCGGCACCCACTGAAAATCCCCTCGAAACGTACGGCGCTGGCCCAGCGGATGGCGCAGGTGCGGACTGCACTGGGACCGGACGAGGTGGTGACCGGGACCGGACGGACTGACGACTGCGAGAGCGACGTGACTGCGTCAAATAAGAGAGCTCTTAATCTTAATATTTTGAAAGTAAAGTGTGCTTCGATTCAGGCTAGTTAGAGGAAGTGCAGACTAACGAGCAGAACTTAGATCAGTCAGCTGTAAAGAAGTACTGAAGTTTGGGCTAGTTGGTGTTGATACATAATACAAAAATCTGTCGCAGCACGAACGAAACGGGGACAAGAGAGAACAAAAGAGAAGAAACACGACAGGACGAGCGCTGCTCGTCGAGGAAAACGCCCTCCGCTGCCGATCTGGAACCGCCAGATATTGACGCGCGGCCTCTGGTGATACCGGAAGTGCGGCTGAAGAGAACTAATAGCAGCGCAGAAAGCCCGCTCTTCCGGTCTGGCTGCCTCTGCCTGCCGTCGCCATGGCCGACGAGCTAGGCAGTGATTCGAGCACGGAAATGTTATTGTCGTGAAAATAACCCTACTGAAAAATCCGGTATGAATTTTAAACCGGAACCGCATACCGGGTCATTGTACAGGATTTGCGATACCGGATTACCGGAAGATCCTGTATAAAACAGGACAGTCTTGTATAATACAGGACTCTCCTGTTTTGTACAGGATACTCAGGTAATCTGGTATCGCAAATCCTGTACAATAACCCAATATGCGGTTCCCGTTTAAAATTCATACCGGCATACAGGACAGTCCTGTATTCTACAGGCTAGGCCCGTATTATATAGGGGGCCCTGTATCACAGGACAAAGGCAGGAATAAAATGCTTCAAATATATCCCACTTGGACTAAATCTGCCCAAAAACTGGGGCCATAAGAAGTAGCGCCAGATAGCCTCGTAAACAAAGCAGGCACGGAAACTTTGCCCTGTAATGAGTAGCTGCTCTCTAATTTCGGTTTTTGTTACCAAGTGCGCACTGCTCAAGCGCTCTAGACAAGGCTGCTCACCACTGTACATGACAAATGCTGCAATATACAGAGCCTCAGAAACTGGTAATCTGCGATTATCAGCGACTCGTATTGCAGTCGATGAGCAATCGTGTTATTTGCTCCCAGCTTTTACCATGTATTGGTAGCTTGGTGAGTATTATAATGCATCAAAAACTCCAAAAGATGTTTATTTTTTTCGCATGAATTGAACCAGCTCACTGAGGTAATAATATAACTCTTTGCGACGATCTACCGGCGCTGCGGTCTCTACAGGGTGCTGGCCAATGAAGTAGTCAAAAGCACCCGCAGAAAAGAAAATATGATTGGTAGTACATAATGCTCCCAGCTTATCATTTAACTGGGCACTGACACACAACATAATGCATTGAGCACTGTGACATGCAACTTACAGCCAATGGCTTGTAGCTTTTCAGGGGTCATTGGCTTTCTGCCCACTGTGGAGGCTTCTGACTTCAGGTTCTGATGGCAAGCTTGCCCTGTAACGCTTTCCAGGTGTTGTGGAGTCGTCCAAACGCTGCGTCCTTGCAGAAACGCGAATCTTTGGGTGCGACCATAACTGCTGCCCACGTTGCCGAAGGAAAAAAAATTCAATTCCCGAGGTGGACCTGTATGCAATAATTACAAATGCATATCCCAGTAGCACAAACGGGGCTCTGAACTGCGGCCCCTCGTGGGCCCAGACAAGCCACAGACAAGCCAGGCGTCTCAAGACGCCAGGCCCTGAACATTGGCAATGCTCAGTATCGTGAATGCACCTCACGCCTTCCATATTTGAATCAATAATGTTTTGCAAATCTGCGTCGTAACATTGTTGGTGTGTAAACAGGTTGCTCGGACGATTCCGATGCTTGCGTGGTCATCCTCCATTATTTACGGCACATACCGCAGCATCGATGCGATGCGTGATGTTTGTTCAAAGTCTTGAGCCGCTCCGCCTCAGGACGCGTATCGATGATTTCTCTGGCACGTATACACCATATGTCTCTGTAAAGAAAGAATACAAACTATAAACCTTAGCTTAGTTGTGTTATCATGAAGGACAAGCAATTTCGGTATGTAACTGAAAGAAAATTTTGCGCTATTTCGTCCCTCTACGCTGTGCAATCTACAAAGTTTTAGTTAAAAAGACACTGGACAGTTAGAACGTTTCTGTTGACGCCGAGCATATAACCGAGACGGAGGCAGTACTTAAAGGACAGAGTGATTTAAAATGCGTACATACGTCCTAGCAGCACGACCTCGCCGTCATAAAATCCGCCTTCACCGCCGTGGCCTCCACAGGTCAAATGTTTGCCACTCACGTCTTTCGGAGCGAAGTCATTCATCACTGAGACAAGGATGATAGGGTTCCACCATATTTGCACTGGACGTACGCATAAAAGGCGATGTCATCTTTGATCATGGATTCATCAAGGCAACACGAAGAAAGGCGCAAAAAATTGTATAACACAAATTCAACGCCAACGAGCGAGTGCCAGCGTGTTTTCGCAGCTACCTTCATCGCTTGACACTCAACCCAGCCGCAGGAGAGAAGAAAAACCTGTTCCAAACAAACGCAGGAAAGGCGGGGGAGCACTTCTTCATAAAGTCACCGCGCAGCGACCTGGCACAGTGAACAAGCAGAATCGGACCTCCTCGCCACTTCATGGAAGCCTCTCGGGGAGAGTGGTCGGGAGGGCGGCTTAAAAAAAAAATGTTCGGTCGTGGGTTGTAGAGTGAGCGCCTCCCCGCCGTTTCGGGGAACGGCACTGGGAGGGGTAGGACAGACACAGAGGAGCCCAAGGGGAAGGAACAAAGGCCGACAGAAAAACCAGGGATGATCTGGTTTTTGGTTGCGACCGACTCGGACCCAGGAAAAGCAGAGAAGGCGGAGATGAGAGAAAAGAAAAAAGCTTTAAAAAAATTGCGCAAGGACGGGTTACTCGTGTAAGGTTTCTACGGGTGGTTTTTGTTTTCATTTTGTTCTCTCGCGCGCTGTAGCTTTTGGCTAGCACGAAGCGTCGCCCTTAAGGGAACACCCCAAGCTGCCGGCTCCGTTGAATTAACCTTTTCTTCGTCGATAGAAATGTTCTGGGCGGCTTGTGATTAGTATGTCTTCCTGATAGAGTGAAGGATGGGGACGCTCGCGATGGCGCTTGGACAAGTTGCGTTATCAATGGGCAATCACTTGACGAAGAAGAAGTGCAAAGAATTCCTGCACGAAAACCAAGCATTTTCTTTCTTCATCGATGCGTCGCTACAGACTGCCGCTAGCGAACATTAAGAAAGCTGCTGCAATGAACGCGACAGTAACAAACCTTTTGGAGCCTCTTGCGCAGTAACCGGAGGCTCGCCATGTTTATCAGCCAGTCGTGAAGTTCTGCACTGTGAAATCGAGAGTAATCTGCGCAGGACTTACGAAGGCTGCTGGCGGATGTATACTAGCCGTTTGCCCGCACACAGCCGCCCTGGCTTTGTCAGGGTGCTGCACGGGAAGCCAATATGGCGGTTGCCCGCAAAAATCCTTTTCATGCAGCCCCTGCCTTTCATGCACAAACTGCATGTTTTGCCACTGCGATCGAAGCTCACGCTTAGCCCTTTTCGTTTCCTAGCGCTTTCAACAAAACCGTGTATCTGTTGATTATCGCACTTATGCGCACGCTGACCCCCCCCCCCCTTCCCCTAAAAAATATCTGCTGGCGTACAACAGTCAATCTGCAGACCAAGCACCAAAACCGCAGCACATATCGCTCTGAATACAGGCTGGTATGTCCGGTGTGAGCTCCGTACCGGACTAGTCTGTCCGGTTCGAGCTCCGTACCGGACTGGTCTGTCCGGTTTGAGCTTCGAACCGGGAATGGACTGTCCGTTATGAGAGCCGTACCGGAGCGGTCTGTCCGGTTTGGGATCGATAGCGGACCGGTATGAACCGGTATAGCCATCAAACCGGACGGGTCTCGCCGGTATGAGAGTGACACCGGACCGGTATGAAACCGATATGTTCCGGTAAAATCCGGTTTGCCGCGATACCGGATTTTTCAATAGGGGAACGCTTCATCAGACATGAAATTTAGCCTTTTTTGGAGAACATGGCCGAATCTTGGAACGGAATGCCTGCGTTTATTTTTTGACGCGAATGTGTTGAAAAAACCGCCGCCGGTGGTGTCCGTGGCTGAGCGGCCGTCCAAAGGTACGCGACGGCATGCATTCGAGCACGCAAATTCTTATAGATACTTAAACACGCGTGCTAAAATAAATATTTTGGTGTCGAATTGAACAATTTCGTGATGTTAAAAGAAGGGTCAGTGTCGCTGCTCTCACAGACCTCCTTGCTGAGTGGTGTTTGCCACTTGTTGATCACATTTGCTTTCGCGTCAAGGGATACGCGGCGGCGCGCCGCCGCCTCTATGCTACGTGTAACTCCAGCCGGGCGTCGCGCCGCCGCGACGTTTCCTAACGCGCAAATATTGTCGAAAAAAAAACGTTGCATGTATCCCGGGCTTAACGGCCATGTCTATTCTGGCCTGAAGCTCTAGATTTTCAGCGCTCATATGTTAGTTAAATTTTTTGAAAGGTGGTTATTGCTTTTCTAGGTGATCGGTAGGCAGAATTTCCGGTAGGCTGAATTTTATTCGAGCACGTGTTTGTAAGTGGTTTTATTTTTTTTTAGCCAGTAGATATTCGAGCATTTTGTGGTAGCCATAATCGAGTGCTGCTAAGATGGTCAGCAACTGAAGGTTAAATGCAAGGAATGTGAGGTTTCGGTGAATTTGAAGGAAACGCTGTTCGAATCGATAGGGGAGGCCGATGGGACGGATTTCGTGTGCAAATGTTGCTTATTGGCTGCACGTAATGGGTAGGTGTTACGTATGGACGCTCTAGAAAGAGAGCTACAGGTAGAGGGGACAGAAAAGCGCCAACTTCAAGAAAAGCTTGGTCAGTTCGAAGCAAAAATGGCTAACACCGCCATCAGAAGCCACATTAGCGGACATTCCAGCGCCAGCCACCTGGATGGGGCTAGCACTGGCACGGACAGCGATAAGAAAGTAAGCTGGGCAGGCTGAGACAGGAACAGCTACGCGCAGGTAGCAGTTAGGAAGTTGGCAGGCGATGGAGAGAGGAGGACCAAGCTAAGCCTGAAGAATGAGGTCTCAGTCGCTGATAAGAGGCAGCAGAATCCAGAAATTCGGAAGGAGTGGGAGAGTGCCCTAGCGTTTATCGCTAGTGACTCAAACATGAGGAGGTGCAAAAGAGCTACAGTGGAGCGTGTAAAGTGTGATAGGCGGGTAGCAAACGGGGTATTCGCAGGGAGCACAATGAACGCCCTAATGAGAGAGACAAAAAGTGAATTTCCTGAGAACGTTGCAGGGAGCAATTTGGTAATGATAGCGGCGGGGCTAAATAATGTCCTGAATGGTGACGCCGCACAAGTAGGGGAAATACTAGCTGAGGGAGTTGACGGTATAAGGGCGATAGCACAGAAAGTGCAGATGGTGGTGTGCACTGTGCCGGAGGTGCAAGGACGGAACGGAGAGGTTACCAAGGACGTGGTGACCCTTAATCGACAGATAAGGAAGTTAAGCCTGGAGGGGGGCTTTGAAGTGGCAGGAAAACAGGGAAGTGCACAAAGCAGCCTTTGGCAGAGGCTTTACACGAGATGACATCAATTTCAGTGCAAGGGTAGGAGCAGAGATCGGCTGGCACCTGGCAGGCCGGGTGGTAGCTTTTTAAGGGGGTCTAGGGCAACTCAGGGCGTAGGGGTACGTAGAAGCGACGTAGGAACCGTAACAATGACGGCTGAGCCCAAGAGAATGGCCACAAGGCGGTCCAGGAACACAGTTACTGACAATAAATTTAACACCAGGATCAGTTACATAAAGATGCAATGAGGGTCGAAAGGGAGCGAAATGGCTAGAAATGAAACAGCAGTTAAAGGACGAAGAAGTAGGTGTGTACGCGCTATTCGAGACACATATAAGGGATCTAGCAGATCCACCGTTAATAGATTTCTTTCTCTGAGAAGGGAGCAACAGAAGAACAACGGAGAAGAGGGGAGGAGGAGTACGTATGTTGATGCATCAAGGAACAAATTGGCAAAGAATAAAATGAACTCGCAAAGAGCATGTCTGGGTATCAAGTACAATTGCCGTGGAACGGATATGACTACAGGTAGTTTATTTAGAGACAAGGGGCAAATGCAGGAAAGAAAACAAGGATCTAGTCAAGTGCCTCAATGACGATTTACAACAGTTTGGAGACGGTGCCGATATTATTCTGCTGGGTAACATGAATGGCCATATCGGAAATCTGGATGTATACCCAGAGTATATATATAAGGGGAGGTTAATTCTAGACTTGTGTGAGCAACGCAACCTAGTTATTGTCAATAGAGAAACGAAATGGGGGGGGAAAAATCACGCGGAATTCCGTATCCGGCAGACGGTCATTGACTGCTGCCTAATATCGCTGGGCATCTATAGCAGCCTCAAAGTTATGGAAACAGACGAAGAGATCTGCAGCCTAGGAAGTGGTCATAAATGTATTAGTCCACAGTTGGGAGCCCTGATGGAAAGAGAAATGAAGATAAGAAAAAAAAACGAAAAATTAAACGACGAACAAACAGCGCTAAGAGCAGCCGACATATGGGAAGCCTTAGTGAAACATCCCCCGTGGAAAAGTGGGATTATAATCAGTTAGAACTGCTGATCAGTACAAAAATGAAACAAGTAAAAGGAATAAACCACAGGAGAGCGAAACGGGGGCCACTAAACTGCTGGAATATGGAAATTAAGAAGGTCATCGTACAACGATGGGTGGCTTCAGCAGAACACAGATAAGCAAAGGAGGCGCAGTTATGTGAAGATGAAATAGGCCAAAAATGGGAATCTTATCGACAAAAGAAACGGAAAGGGAAGGCCCTCGTCCAGGCCAAAATAAAGCAGTCCTCTGATCACTGGCTGGCTGAACATCGCAATGTAAATAAAGGGAGGCCAACAAAATTCTGGAAGCATATTAGCTGGTTGGTTGAAACGAATCAAAGAAAGCAGGAACAGATTAAAAATGCCGAGGGAAAATGTTTGGAGGGAGGCAATGCTGTGAACTACATTACGTAAGTTATAAATGCGTCATTCAATCTCCCCAACTGAGGGATCAACACAGTATAGCACAATATAGAACAGTTTAGAACTGAGCAGTCTTATTTAGAAAACGGCGGAAGAAAATATTCCTAAATCAACATCCGCAGCGATAGACGAAATTCCAGTCTAGCTGATTAATCAAATTGGCACAAGAAACAAGGAAACGGTAATAAATGCATTGAAGACAGCCACAAGAAATGAGTAAATTCAGTACAGCTGGAGACACAGTTAACTGCATTTGATTTATAAAGGGAAAGGAAATAACATGAACACAAAATCCGTCGGACCGATTACGATAACATCTGTTATGTACAGGCTGGCAGAAACCTTCCGCGAGGGGTCCGCATAACATTTTATGCTGATGATATCTGCATCTGGACTGCATTACATTCGCGCTATATTACCCAGCAACGTCTTCAGAGAGCGCTATTGCACATTTCGATGTACCTGGCTTCCAGAAGGCTTCGTCTCTCGCCAGAAAAGAGTGTTGCAATGGCGTTTACAAGAAAAACGATGACCCGATATCCGCTGCTCCTAGGCGGACGATCGCTACCATATGTACGATCTCAGCGATTCCTGGGTGTTGTAATCGACTATAATCTGTCATGGACACCTCAGATGAAAAAACTCCGCGAGAGGATCACTGCAGCATCGCAAGTGTTCAGGTTCATGGCGGGAACAAGGTGGGGTAGCAACTGCCGATCAATGCTTCTGCATGAAAAAGCCTACGTTGAAGGAACCTTGCGTGACTGTCTACCAGTGCTTCAAAGATTATCTACATCAAGCAATAACACTCTCGTTGCCGCACGGAACAACTGCCTGCGAACATGCCTTGGCCTCCCAAAGGGTTCCTCTGCATCAGGAACAGTAGCGGAGGCAGGATGTCTCCCACTAGAGGTGATTGCCGCCCAGGAAACTATGCGTACCCATCTCCGCCATGTACTGCAAGGGAAGAAGCACTTCCTGCACCGTGTCCACCTAACTCATAGCAACTCTAGCTTTGGCCAGGCAGTGCAGCTCCTGCCCCTCCCTCCTATTAATCAGCCACAGAAACTACTACCTCTGGCCTTTCCTCCATGGACACTCTCTCTAAAGGTGAAGAAGTTTGTTCCAGGTGTGAATGCAAAGAGCCGCATGCCACAGGCAGCGCTTCTGCAAGCTACTCTCGCCTACTTAACGGAGGAATATAGGTAGCAGACCCACATCTTCACCGATGGTTCAACTACTAAAGAAACCTCTTCTTGTGGCCTTTATGTGCCCTCAACAGGCCATGCCCTTTCTAACCGGCTGCAGAGGAGGACATCCTCTACGACAGCTGAGCTTCACGGCATTAAGGAAGCTGTTTCTTACATCCTGCGCCGAACCGCCGGCCGTTGGGTTAACTTCAACGATTCAAAAGCATCTCGGCAGATCCTGGCCAACCTGCTGGAGAAAACGAATCACCAGCCAGTTTCCCTGGACATCGGGTATCTACATCATTTAGCTATTGCCGCAGGCCACTGCATAACATTTCAGTGGGTACCTGCTCACTGTGGCATTCAGGCTAATGAAAAAGCAAATGAAGCGGCCCGTAAGGGCGATCAACATCGGAGATACATTTGAACTTTTTTCACGAACTCTGATGCGTCCCAAATGGCTAAAAGTTTTGCTTCCCAAGAAACGTATCGGCTTTGGAGTTTGCCGACACATCAGTACCAATTTCTTCACTCAGTCGACCCACATCTTAGATCAAGACTCTCACCCAGAATTCCTCGACATCTGGAAACACTTTATCATTGGCTTCGTCTGAATGCTGCATATACAAACGGCTTACGATACCGTTTTAGACAAATGAACAGTCCGCACTGTTACAACTGTGCCTCGATAGAAACTGTGGAACATATCTTGCTTGAGTGCCCTGCGTATGCTAACGAGCGTGCGTACAATGAACATTGCATGCAGAAGCTCTGCTCAGTGCCCCTAACAATGGACAGTTTTAGGTCCCTTAGCCTGCCTTAGGCAACAGAGACTTGCAATGAACTTTCTACTCACATATTTAAAAGACATTGGACATATCGATAAGCTATAAATTCACTTGCACGTTACCTTCATGCATTCTTCATGCAGTGAACTTCGTCAGCCCATTTGACGGACTATGCACTCCATCATTCCATAGGTTACATCAATACTCCCAATTGCATCCTTAGTACCCATTTCATGTCCGCAATTTATCTTCGTTTTTTTACCTCTTCCACACTGCTCTCTCCTTCTGTCATTGTCTCCCAAATTCCCCTACCTACGCAGAGTAGCATGCCAGCGATTTTTCAACGCGGGCAAAATTCTCTGTATATCATTAAAGAGTCTCTATCTCTCTCAGGTGGTGAAAATTAAAATGCAGTCATGGATAGAAGGTAACAGGATACTCGGAGAACTTCAGAACGGGTTCAGAAGGGGTAGGCGCTTAGATGATAGCCTGTTCGTGCTCACGTCAATGAATAGAAATAGCTATGGTGAAAACAGGCCTCTGTATTTAGCCTTCCTGGGCATAAGCGGTGGATACGACAACGTGAACAAGGAACTCCTATGGAACATATTAAAATATGAAGATATCATTCATGAGGTAACTGATTTTTCAGAGGAAACATACCGAGATAATAAGGGGAAATTACATGGGACAGGATAAAAAGTACCAAAACTGTGGAGGTACACGAAGGATTAAGGCAAGGTTGTCCTCCATCACTACTGTGGTTGATGCTTTATTTGATAAATATGGAAAGAAGGCTGCAAGGAAGTAATATAGCACATAATCTGTCGTACAGATGAGGCGAAAATGTCGCTGAGCAACGCGGACAATACTGCAGTGTCAGCACATAGACACGAAGATTTTCAAACTCTGGTTAATTCTTGTGGAGACGAAGGAGACGCTCAAGACTTCAATTTCAGCGCAACTAAGTCAGGTGTGTTGGTTTCCAACGATACAACTGATGAGGTGCTTACAATTCAACCTCACAAAATACCAAGAGAGGTCGAATGCAAATATCTTGGGACATGGTGAAACGAAGGGGGAATATGCAAGGAAAAGCACGAAGAACCTCTTGGGACAAAAGGGCGTAGAGATTCCGAGATAATGAAACATAGGGCATTACGGGGGTACAACAAATATGAGGTACTGAGAGGTATTTGCAAAGGAATAGCGGTGCCGGGGCTTACTTTCGGGAATGCGGTTCTGTGCTTAATTGAAGAAGTCCGAAGAAGTTAGAAGTAAATCAGAGAGCTGTTGAGAGATCAGCACCAGGTGCCCACGGCAAAACCAAAAACGAGGCTGTACAGTGAGATATGGGCTGGGCATCGCTCGAAGCACGGGAAGCTCAGAGTAAAACACTATATGAACAACGCCTGAGGAAATTGGACGATAACAGGTGGGCAGCTAAGGTATTTAAATACTTATACAGAAAGAGCGTTGACTCACACTGGCGGAAAAGAACTAGGAAACTATCCAGTAAGCATGCCGGACACGAGGACGGAGAAAGAAAGAGCATTAAACGACCGGCTAAAAACGCGGAATGCAAAAAGTGGATTAATTGAATGGAAAAGAAGCTTTGTGTAGAACTATATCGATAGTAGAAAAGGCTGATCAGGGAGGAATTGCTCTGCAATAACTCAAGTGGCAGTGCCCTAGTTTTTGAAGCTAGATCAGGGTGTCTCAAAATATGGAGCAACAAAAAAAATTAACAAAGATTACACGTGTGCTGTGTGCGGTATACCTCTGGAAAGAACTTAACACCTAATTTTGGCGGAATATTCTGCTCGGAGGGACGAAAGACACTGGAAGGGGGACAAAACAGCGGTTGTTTTGTCCCCCTTCCAGTGTCTTTCGTTTTTCCGCCAGAATGAACTACATCCAACTCGCCCAACTCACCATACTTCTGGTTTGGTTTTGTTTATGGGGTTTAACGTCCCAAAGCGACTGTAACACCTCATACTCACATGTGATAGTATCCATCAGGATGTGAATGCAGGCACAGTCGCTCTTCCAGATTCCTTATGGTTTACAGATAACAATGGTCATGTAAATAAATCTGCGGTGGAAGTTAGCAAAAAGCGATAGGAAGAGTGGTGGCGCAAAAGCAGAGAGGGAAAATAAATTCAGCAGTATAGGAAACCGTATTGAAAGAAAATGGGAAATTTTAATAATCTAGAACATAGTTAAAGAAACGTAAAGAAAAAAAAGACAAGCATGACGGTAACTGCCACCACCCCGTTTCAAAGGGGACGCCCCTAACTTCAATCCATCCATCCATCCACCCACCCATTCAGCTTTCGCATTTCCGCACATAAAGAGACTTAACTGCCCGACGTGGAGGCATTTAGTCTGTTTCGGAAAACTTGTACTCTATTTTACTCTGTTAAAGCCAGCTCTGTTCCCCCTGTGCGAAGACGCTGTACTGCAAAGTCTGCCGCCCGCACCGCCTCCCATCTCGGAGATGGCCCTCTCCCGAAAGCGGGGGGGGGGTATTTTGAGGACAATACTTAAGAGCTGCACTGGCTTCGCCAAGCCAGAGCAGGTAGGCGTGAGTGATCTGTGGCCACACGCTCCCCACTGCATTGGTCCTTTTGATTAGTGACTACAGGATGCTGGCCAAACCGACCACTCCTCCTCGCTTCTGGAGGGCCCAGAGGCTCTTTCGTGGAAAAACACGTACAGCGATCTTCTCCCCGTTTCCGCCTTGCATGGTCGGCAATAATGGCGGACGAGGAGGCTTGGCGGATGCGCAGAACGTTACTGGAAAAAGATGAATGGGACGCTGTCGGCCACGACAACCATCACGCATGCTAACATGCTCCTGGCTGCTGACGATCAAAATACCCATAGTATTTGGTGCATGTGCTTTCATACTCTTGACTGGATATTTTAAAAAGAAGCAGTAAGTCAGCAAAGATCGATGGCATGATAGCTTGTGTGTTTGACCAATCACAGGTCTGAACGAATGAACATTTTAACGCTTCAATCTAACAAACATACCAGAGGCATGAATATATTTTGCTTATAATTTCGGCTGATGCTTAACCTTTGATTAAAGCAATAAGAAAAGCTTTCAAAGGAACCGTTTTGCTTCACAGCCAGCTTAAGCTTTTTTCGTTAGCGGTGTTCTTCTTTTTCTAATGGCGGGAGATAAACACCAGGACGCTGAAATTCCCCCCGTGCAGTTTCGAATCACGTGGACTGCTTTTCGAGTAACCCCTGGTTGCGGCAAGTGTTCGTGACCAAATAGAACGACATAATGTTACACGAGGTCAGCGCGACGCTCTCTCACGAGATACTCTTCAGACACGAGCCGAATCGTACCTTCCACACGTAAAGAACACCCTGAACAATGCGTTGCTCGTTACACTCACTCGAGCCTAACTGGAATATCATCGATGCCAGGCGAACAACAAAAACCATTCAGGTTAACGTGCATACAAGTTATTAAATCAAATTCTGAAGAGTGGGCTAGATTGTAGACACAGTAATTTTGTGATAACTGAAGATATATCGTAATGTAACGTAAATGCCGAATAAACTGCACTCGCATATTTCTGCTCCACTTCAGCAAAAACGAGCCCTACTCGCTGATAAATGCGTCATCGTCATCACTAATGCTAACAACGCCGAAAAACAAAAATGCAATAGACTAGGCAAATAACAGTTCAGCAGCTTAACTGCATTGTGAACCGGGAGTGAAACTTTTTTTATCTCGAGCACTTTTACTATGACACGAGCCAGGCCTCGGCGTCGTGAGATCACCAGCGTTTGTACCTCTGCTCGGAAACTTCTCAACGCAGCGTAAAAGTCATTTCCGCGACTCCTTTCCAACACATTTACGGATCGTTTCCCTCGGCACAAGATAGCGAAGCCCGCACTAATCAGGTTTCAAGACAGCTGCATTTCCTGATCATGTTTTGGCGTGTACAAGTGTTTCAGATAGACAGAGTTCGATTTCAGCTTATTTTAAATTGATAAACAGAGAGCGGCGACCATCGTAACTGAAATCAATTAAGAACCTCTCTTGATGCTAAAATTGTGCTGCATGCTTACAAAAGCAGAAATAAGCTTGAAAACATTTTACGTTTAGGAAAACCTTTAGGTTTTTCGTTATTTCGCGCAGCTTTAATGCAGTCGAGTAGTACTGTAAGCAGAAATGGAGTTGATTGCCTCCCTTTTCTTTCGAGTTGTAACGCTATGAAAGCATCGAATACAGCAACAAAGCAATGCCACAGGAAGCAGTAACCAAGGCTATAATATTACGGGAGTGCATTCTAAATTCAGATGGGATGGTTCATGTGTCAGGCAATAACTTCTTCTTTTCGGGGCTAAAGATAAGCACTGAACAGTATACTGCACTGGATAGACGCAATCCGAAGACCCAAGCTCGAACATAAATGAAACTATGGCGATTAAACAGACAGGTTTTCCTTCGTCGTCGTAAGTTGCTTCCGATGATTGACTCTTTTACCTTGTACGCACAAATAAACCTCCTCCAAAGAACACATTGTGTCGCACTGATGAACCAATCTTCAACAAAAACATTAATTGAATGGTGTTAGTGTTGCGTATACTGAATAAAATGAAAGCGCGATTAATAGACTGAATCGCTGGAATCACCCGTCGCTTGAAGCGTCGTAACACGTGCTTTGGCTGGCATATCGCTGGCAGTGCTCAAGTTTTGCTGAGTAGACCAATATTTGAAAATATTTCGAGAACTGCGCGTGCGCTTGAGCGATGAGAGGTGAGAGCTGTTGCATCAGCAGTGGTCTACGGTTGTTTGAAACCCTCTTCTGCGCCATCTTCTTCAAAAGTTCAAATGCCTTGAATTCCTTTTGCTTGCCTGAAACTTTTGAACACTCGGTGTAGCTTTTATAAATCAATATTTCTATAGCTGTATCTATTTCGCTTGAATTAGACTGTTTTGGAAAAGAGCTGGTTTTTTGCTTTCTTAGGATCCTCCTGACACGCGCGTCCCCATAAGCAATAAAGGAAGTTGAAATTTCATTTCGCTATTGCAAACTGTTATTTTGTTTGATGTGAAAGGAATCATGCTCTAGCACTGATATCGCCTTTTAGCCAGTTCAATAAATAATTTCGAACTACAGCAAGGGCAATTTATTGATACCGATTTGGCAGTGCCTTCCATATCCGGAGTGCTAACGAGAACTTAATTTAAGAGAGCACGTTGTTGGGCGAGTCGGTCGTACACAGTTAAAGAAGGGAATTGCGCTAAGAAAGACACGGACGGGAAGAGGACATGGACATTAACGGGCTCCCGTCCTCCATGTCCTTTGCTCGTCCGTGTCATTTTTAGCGCAGTTCCCTTGTTTAAGTAACGAGAACTTCAGAATGCAGATTTACGAATGCATTTGCGTAATTCATACAGCGTAAAATCTGGCTCCCTGAAACCTTCAAACGCATACTGCAAGTACGAGGAGGAGCAGCCAGGACAAGACAAGCCTCGCCGCGCTTGTTGTCTCCGAGAACGAAAGAGCTGTGGGCAAGAACCTGCCACATGGGCAGAGAGGCGCACGCGAAAAGAATGCAAGCAACCCGCACATTGCAAGCACCGAAGCTGTCGCCCCGCATACGGGCGGCGCGACCGTTGAACACTGCTGCGAATGCAGGATGACGTTCTCTCAGTCAGCGGAGAAAAGAAAGAGGGGAAGCAGGGCGCCTAGCCGAACAAAAGCAAACGCGCGAAGCAATGGTTTCTAGATGGGTATATACTTAAGCTTGTTGGTTCATATTTGAAACGTAAAACCGTAGCGCAAAGAGACGAGGACACAGAAAGAACGACAACACACGGCGCTAACTTCCAACAAAGGTTTATTTCACAAAGAAAGGTGGTTTTATACCGCATCACGACCAACACGCCATCAAACCATATGCTAGCAAGGCGTATCAGCCAGATATGCGAGCTCTTTTGCCAGCAATGATACAGAGGGGGTACTAACACAATCATCTTTCAAAAGTGATATCCATTCCGCTTCTATGATTTCTCGTGTCAACCGGTTAATGCGCACTTTTAAAACCATGCATTGTTCAAGAAGCGGTATGCAGTGACACGAACGGCAGTGGGCTGACAACCCCTTTCCACGCATATCATCTACGTCACGCCCATGCTCTCGAAGCCTATCATTCAGGCATCTGCCGGTTTGCCCTACATACTGCTTGGCACAGGAAAGAGGAATCCGATAAACGACATTTTCAATACAATTGACAAACTTTTTCCTATGTTTTTTCGTACAACCAACACCCTTTTTAGATTTTTTGAAACGTTTCGTACACAGATGACTCAACTTCTTAGGTGCCGAAAAAAACACTGTGGCTCCCGAACGTTGCGCTATTTTTTTGAGATTATGAGAAAGCTTATGAAAATAAGGAATGACGACAACTTTTCCTTTCTTACTCATGGCTTCCTGGTTATCCTGGACTTTTTTATTGCAGACTTTCTTCAAAACATCTTCCGCCACAGACACTAGGACATGGGAAGGGTATCCAGCATTCTCAAGCCTCTTACACTGCTGAGAACAACTCTCATGCATGAGGTGCGGGCAAGACTTCTTCAAACAATTAAAAAATGAAAGGCTAGCAATAGATCTTTTTACAAGCTTAGAATGGGCTAAGCTTCGAGACAGCAAGGAACAAGCTTCGAGAGTGCCAGCGGCTTGTCAGTCAGACTGCGGACTTCGTTTGGCAGCGACAACTGAGCTATCTCAGAAGTCAGCTTCGCAACAAGCCATCTTCACCCCGGTATGTCATCCATACCCCGCAAGGACTGGATCTTCCTGACCATGTGAAATCTGTTCTACACTGTAAAAAATTTCACACCTTTAAAGGGAACAAACTGACTAACACACCCTCGCACCCGACAAAATAGGAGTTTCTGTTACTCGTGCACCCGTCCTGCACCCGTCCTGCAACCTAGCATTTTAGGGGCGGGTGCATATGGCCAAAAAACCCCCCAGTGCAAGCAAGGGTGTTCCTTTAAAAAATGTAAAGCTGGCTTCACCTCAGTTATGCATGCCGGACTAATTGGGGAAGGGAAATGTAAAAAAAAATATAGCTGTAGCTCGTGTGTTTTATGGGACAAAATATGTTGGCGTGGTTCCTGTGACAACAACACGTGCACGTGTGAAGCAGTAACATGCGTTTTCGGCATTTTATCCACGTTTCACTGATGCATCGACGCGATTGTTACGGCAACATTCCACATGGCGATCCCAACTATGAAGGCAGTACAAACGCTCTGGCGGGGGCGATAGTATGCGCTTTTGAGGATTGCACTTTGAGGCATGGTTTACATATTTCGCAGCCGAGAACATACATGCAGTGGCGAGAAAAATATTGGTTCACTCGCAGCTGAAAAAAAAGTTATTGATTTTATTAAAAATGCTAATAAAAATTGCTGGAATAATATCTATGCCACGAATGTGGGTGCTCATTGCTTGTTTTGATAATAACGTGCTCCTGTATTGAATCCATATCAAGGTGAAGCTGCTACGACTGCATCGCAGTGAATAGAAAAATCATTACGTTAATGTCTTGCGATAATACAGGGTGTTCCACGTAACTTGAATCAAGTATTTTAAAAAAGTGGTTAACTGCAGCCCGCTAAAACCAACGATACATTGTTCGCCATCATGTGGCACTCCTCGGAATATTTTTTATTGCGCTTAATTAGTTAATTAACTAAGATTAATTATGCAAATTTTTAGATATTCATTTTAGTGCCAAGACCGTTACGTTAGGTTGTAGAGCAGATTTATAAAAAATCAATCCAGTTTATTGTAGCATGGTATCTCATACGGGGTCCTTTTTTCCGGCATCTAAAGAAAGCCCGCGAAATATGAAAAAATACCATGTGACTACGCTCGTGCGCTACCAAATTGCAGCGCTCTCAACGGCGTTTCCAGCAAACGCAGCGTGCCCGCTGACCGTGGCGAAGTGAACGGCCGCCGCGCCGCTGCAGAAAGTGCTGACGCGCGGGCTTTTTTTACATGCTGGAAAAAAGGACCCCGTATGAGATATATACGATGCTACAATGAACTGGATTGGTTGTTTATAAATCTGCTCTACAACCTAACGTAACGGTCTTGGCACTAAAGTGAATATTTGAAAATTTGCATAATTCATCTTAGTTAATTAACAAAGTAAGCGCAATAAAAAATATTCTGAGGAGCGCCACATAATGGCGAACAGTGCATCGTTGGTTTCAGCTGGCTGCGGTGTACCGCTTTTTAAAATCCCTGGTTCAAGTTACGTGAGACACCCTGTATATGTTTCAAACGGAGTACTGTCTACGCGAAAGCATTCTACTTTACACACGAAACTACGCACAAACAACAAGACTCAACTTAGCAATTTCTTGAAGCAACCTCTGTGTCAACTGGAAGAAAGGTAACTATGGAGACCTGAAGTTAATTAGGTTCCCAGAAGAGCTTGAGAAGCTCAAAGATCAAAGGGAGGAGAACAAAAACTGAACGAGTAGCAGAAGGTACCTGTGCAAACCCATTACAAAAAAATGCTGTGGTATAGGGCGTTTAATGTCTGAAAGCTAAACCTGAGCTATCGGAGACACCGTAGTGGAGGACTACATACTATTTTCGGCAATCGTGGGTCCTTTAACGAGCACTGACATTCGCACAACACACGAACAATTTAGGCATTCAGTGCTTCCGGTTTCCGTTCTGTACAAACTAGCGAACATCGTCTACGCACAGCAGCGCACAGGACATAGAACATGAGCTAGAACTTTTAGAACCTTAAGCGAATATTTCCATCCTCCCGCTGTTCTTGTAACAGGCGCGCCGCGAGTGGAAGCACGCTGTGCGGGCCCATGAGAGCGCCAAGGGAGCCGAAGGTCTACTTGACCGCAGAAACTTCTGTCGCGATCAGACCTTGCAGTACGCATTCGGCCTTATGTGTTGCTCTCAATCACCGCTGCGTTTTGTTGATTAATTTAATTTTATGAAGAGCAATGCCACAGGCCTAGGGGCATTATGCCTATCCATCATAACCTAGCGCCCTCCCGCCCATCTTCTACCTCTCTGAGCTACCTCACCACGAATGCCCTGGCACCGTCCCTGTGCGGCGCTTCGGAGGTGTCGCTTGACGGTGAGGCCGCCGTCCTAAAATGTGCTACGACCTGCCTGCCATACATTTCATGCTCCCTCCACTTTCTACGACGATATAGGCTACACTTTTTTAAATATATATTTTGCCACCACCGAATTGCAGCCGCTGGAGTGAACGTAAAAGAAAAAAACGGCAAGGGGGCCAATTCATGGTAACTTTTGAATCCGAAGAAATATATCTAATTTAATCACTTCGCATTTTCCGTAGCTGGTAACTGTTGGCAATCGTTGCGTATGCTGTTCCGGTGCTGCAAATACATTCTAGCTTACGTACGCACTGTAAAAAGCCCAATAAACTGAATTCAAAACTGAAACTGAAACTGCATTTCCGCCGCTAGGTGGCCATCGGTACCTTCAGGCCTTTGTTGATTTATTCCCGCCCTTCCTTCATTCCTCCATGTTCCCGCCTGTTGTGTGTCACGTGGTGTGGCCGCGGCGTCGTGGTGTGCGGGCTTCAGTGGTTGACGTGAACTGCGTTTTCGACCGCATTTTCCGAGGTACCGCATTGAACTGAAGTGTTTTTTGTGCATATATAACTGGAGTAGTGCGTAGGTTCGTTCACTGCTGTCCATGTACTCGTATCTCACTTATCGGAACAGAATCAGCCTTTGGAGGCTCTGCCGAATGCGTTTCTTTGTTGTAGATTGGCAGAAAGGCCGACGCTCGCTCACGTTTTGAAGATTTGATATCAGGAAGCAAGGGCGAAGTTATAATGTGAGCGTGTTTATGCACCACAATGCATTTGTAATGTAGAAACGTTGTCCTGAAGTCGGCGTTAATGAAAAACACGAGCGTTGCGGGGGTTTGGAGACGTACTTCAGCTCGGCACGGCTACGCACCTGCCTCGAATGGTAAGCAATCCTATGTCTTCATGCATGCTAGTTTGCATTATTCAAAGCATATTTTACGGAAGAGCGGCCTCAAGGCTTGCCGCTTCTATTACCAAAGTGCCGAGATCTGCAGACAGACAGCTCTTTCCGTGTATCCAGGAAGAGAAGCAGCACTGAACAGAGTTCGCCGAGAATCATTCTACTCAGAGCTGTTTTTGTTTTCACGAAACGAATGTTGCAAAGTACTGCCTCATGCTACTTAAGAGCTCTAATATGTGTGTTCTGTCAAATTTAAAGCCGTTTAACGCTATTTCGTCAAATTCGTTGTCCTACGGTTTATCTGCACATGGTAATTTTTCCGCCCGTGCGTAAGGTCTATTCTGTATCTCTGCGTAAAATGCGTTGCGTCAGCGGGACGTCTGAGATAAGCTTTCAATTTTGTGTGCTGCAGGCGCTGACCGCTGGTCGTTTTTGCATCAGGCCAGGTTTTTGCATAAATTTGTTGACGCTGCGATCTATTTTGGTTTTTAATTGTTTTTACAACGTCATCCAGATAAAAGAATCCTGTGCTGTGCCAGCTAGGTATATTTAGCTTGCTTTTTCAAGTTTTTAAAAGCTTCATTGTTTGGCCATAGTGACCTAATTTCCGAATTTTGGCGGTCTGTAATCGTGATGGTATTAAATGGATGTCTGCAGGGGGAAACATCTACATCCACATGGGAGTCCACAGCCACAGCTTGCACCTTGTTGCCACTGGGCAATATTCATGAGCAGTATGGAAGCAAAGGTGCGTTTTAGTTCTTGCTGCAAGCTTCTTTTTATGTTGTATGCTTGGTTCTCTTTTGGGCCATTTTCCCTTCTTTCCTTCATCAAGCTGCTTCATGAAACAGGGTACATAGCCTAACCATGCCCTCATTTATTTGTACATCCTTGCTAGTTCGTTGTCAGCATAGGGTTATTGCAAACCAGTTTGAGTGTTGTTGAACGTAGTTTTCTCGTCATCATCATCATCCTGATTACACCCACTGCAGGGCAAAGGGCTGCCTTTGCCAGCTGCGGCTACCATATCCCTGCGAACTTGGTACTAGCATTTGGTGATAAAAAGTGTGCTACCGCATAATGTCTTCACCTCATCCACCCACCTAACTTCCTGCCGCCCACTGCTACGTTTGCCTTCTCTTAGAATCCTCTCCGTTACACTTGAGGACCAACGGAGTGGATTCCAAGAGACGGCAAATGAAGTGCCAAATGTGTGGATGGGTTTGTTTTGTATGATGTGAATGGGATTAGGACAAAAACTAGAGCTTCTTGGTGCATCTTTATTTGTGTATCATGAAGTTGGGAATTTCTAAAGATTGTCGTTATCAGTTGTTGATAATGGAAAATGGGTTGTTACAAAAAGTGCTGCAAAATAAAATCCTGTGCTAAAACAGAACCCCTACTCACTGGGTGCTCACTTTAAGACCTGCTTTTGTAACTAAATATATGTGGGCATATGCAAGGGTCTCAGTATGACAAATATAATGCAGGTACACTCACTTAAATAAGCCAGTCAGAAGCCCAATGCAGAAGCAGGTATGAATACTTAGACAATCAAGAATGATAATTAAAAAAAAACCTAGACCCTTACTGTAGCATCAGCATTCAAGTTAGTTAGCTGCAGCTAGAATCAACTAAAAGCCATTGATAACGATGGCATAGAAAGCCTAGAGGGTTAGTTTGTGGGACATCTGGCACCAAGAGTGCACTTACAGATGTAGGCAAGAGCAAGCTGAATGGCTTTTTGGATTTAATACATCTTCTATTTCCTGTACAGTCACTTATGCCAGTCCGGTCTATGTTAAAGCAGAATAGCTAACTGTGTGGCTCATAACCCCACTGTTCTTTTTTTTTTGAGGTAGCAGTAGCTGGCATCACAATTATTTCAACTGCGCAGAGCATGGGCAATAAATAGATGAAAAACGAGCACTACCGACACGTGGAACTGCATCAAAGATTGACTACATAAAGCAAAACAAACATTGGCGAATAAAAACAAAAGAATAAAAAATGCTGAAAAAATCACTATTCTGCCTTCTAAGCTGCTAAGGTAGCCTATAGTCTGGGACAGCTTTCTGTGGCTATGCAGTGGAAGGTACGAGCACGCACCGCCAGCTTAAACATATATCTCTGTCCCTCGTGACGGTGTGATAAGAGGCACGCTTGTAAAAGCCTTGCCCTCATAGCTTCCACTGCATAGCCACAGAAAGCTGTCCCCAAGTATTGTTCTTTTCGTGTGAGCACAACAGAATGTTTGCTGACACACTTGTCTTGCTCCTGATGGATCAAACGCATCAACAACAATCTCGTCTCACACGTGTCTCACAACTTGAAAAGAATAGGAGCTAGGGCCGGTGTGCGAGTAGTATTCTCAGCTCCAAGCAAATTGCAACGTCTCTGCAAGAGTGTCAACTGTGAAGGGTTGGCACCTGCAGAATGCGAAAAGAACCAAGAATTCTCTTATGTACAAGTGCCCCAAAAATGTGGCGCACAGAAGTGAGCTATCCCGCGGAACGGGCTGTATCAGTCAAACAGGAGATGCCTAAACGACTGTCTGAGAGATCACAAGAGCTCCTTAAAACCACCTCCCGAAAGCAATATGGTCATATATTGGCTGTTGTGTGAAAACTGCGCCTCTGCTTTCAGCCAACCATACTGTACACTTACATAAGGACCAGCACACGCGGGAGATTGTTGTTGGTGTGTTTGATCCGTCAGGAGCAAGACAAATGCATCAGCAAACCTACTGTTGTGCTCACATGCAAAGAACTAGGCTACCTCAGCAGTTTAGACGGCAGAGTAATGGTTTTTCTACATTTTTAAACACTTTTTTTTGTTTTCATTCGCCAGCATTTTTCCCTTTGCAGACAATCTTTAATGCAGTGCCACATGTTTTGCAAGCAGGCAAACTGTTGCAAAAAAAATGTTGGTTGTGCCCTTTTTTCACTTGTTTATTTTGTGGCGATCTTTAGATCGTCAGTCAGCGCCGAGTCTGTCTAGTTCATTCATCCCATTACTGTCATTCTGTGCCCTTCATGCTGACGAACATGTACCGACTAGTTCAAGAAAGTAACTTTTTACATTGTGAAGCCATTTTACCAATTGCATTCGCATGGTTTGAATGAATGACCGTTCAGATTGCTATTGCATCTTTTTGGAACCGAACAAGCTTAAATTTTGCAAGCTTACCAAACTCTTAGGATGCTTATGTTTGTTATTAGCAGCATTAAGTCTCCTTTGCTGCTCACGTCTACAGAAGGCAAAATGCTCGACTCATTATGATATTGCGGGGACTATATTAGGTAGACTGGCAGGAACAATGCCACCATCCAAGTAGGGGAGTGGGAGTTCTCAGTGTCAGGGTTATACATCTGTACAATGTAAAGATTCAGATTGGTGTCCTCTTTGTAACTTGCAATTGTAATTTTTCTAGTGTTACAGAAGCCTCTTAAAGTCCAGCCAATATATTGAATTATATGGAAGCTGCTATATGCCTTGTGATAAATGGCTGTGTATTTTGTTGCTGTGCAATACTGAATAAGGTGATTCCACGCCACCTTATCCAGATTTTGCACTCGACTGCACTTGATTTCTTAAAGAAACAAAAAAATCATGGCTTATTTTATTACCATGACAAAGATTTTTCCAGCATGTTCTTGGCAGAGAAAAAGAAGTTTCATGTCGTGGCCACCGTCCTATGTTTACAAGCAATAGCAAAGCTAAGTCTTGCAAAAAAACATGTTAAAAATAAACGCTTTACGCATGACTGAAACTTTTTCATGTAAATAAAGAATGTGCTTTCATATCCAATAAATTGGACTCATGTATAAAACATGAAAGAAGGTACAAAAATATTGGAAATTGATATTTTTTATCCAATTTATGTTCTCATAACAGTCATTTAAACCATTTTTCTGGGTTATCCAAAAGGCAAAGGATGGAATAAGTGTTTCAGAGATGAAAAAAACGCGAGGCATGTCAGTCAGCTAAAAAAAATTCTATTTTTGAGGCATATTCAGCCACCAGTTGCACAGTGAGGTTGGCCTCATTTACTTTCTAATGGCTTTGACATTTCTAAAATTTTAATTGGAGTAATTTTCGTTTTAGGCGAGAAAATAATTTCGCAATTTGAGTCTCTACCTTCAACGCCAGCATTGCTGGCTGCTTGCTCGACACTGCGGTGCGCGCTAGAGCCAGCATCAAGAAGACACAAAGCTTTGCTGCACGGTGCTCCATGTGGATGCTCCTCATATTTTGGTTTTGAGAAGTCTGCTGGCATATTCGCTCAAATTTTGTCAGTTTAAACTCGAGCATGACTTAAGTCCAGCATGCACCATTGAGAGAAAGATAAAGGCTTGATGTGGTGAAAAATGCGTATTCCTTTTAATGGTAGCACTTTTGTAAACCGCCTAGTCAGTTCACCTTTATTTTCTTGAATCATTTGTTGGAGCACCCAGAGGGCTACGACACTCTTAATGGTTTTCTCCGCCCATGTAAACCGCTTATAGAGGATCAGTATTTGACCTTTCTATGGCCTCTGAATGCTTTCTGTTGCTGCAGGGGGCCTCACACTTCCACCAAGCCGTTAAAGTGCTTCCCGGCTGAGTACTGTTTGTGTCGAGCAACGAGAGCCGTCCTGCCATGTGGCCACTTCATTTTTACTTTTTGTAAATCTATCCTTCAGCAGGTTTCTTTATTGCTGAAGCTGGTGGCATCGAAGACCAGCACACCATTGTATTCGGGCAGCGGAGTGCTGGTTTTGTGTAATTTACAGCTGGTGGCAAAGTGTGCTGGAGTGAAAAGGAAGCACTGAGCAGTGTCGATGTTGAACGCAGGGACTCAACTTTTAAGATTGTTTTCTCGCTTAAAACAAAAAAAGAGCTCCAAATAAACTAAAAATAAATGCCATTAAATAGTACTGTTTAACTTTCTATCTTTCATAATTTAATTAAGATCACCTCATTATGTAGTAGACTACTGAATATGTCACAAAAAGCAAATTTTCTCGACTTTAGAATGCTTTCGCCCGCTTGCCTTACGTGTTTTGCTCTCTCAAAGATTTTTATCGCCTTTGCCTTCTCGACAGCTTAGAAAATAGAATAACTACTGTGAGAACATAAAATTTAATAAAAGATTTCAAATTTTTATATTTTGTACTTATTACATGTTTTATTTAAAACAAAATAAGTTCAATTTACTGCATTGGATATGTAATACCTTTAATTTATATAACAGAAACTTCATAGTCCTGCATAAGAATGTTTCTTTTTACAAATCTTTTTCCAAGGTTACGTTTGGCTATCACTTTCGAACATGAGACAGCGGCCACGACGCGAAAAAATTACTCCGCCTAAAACAAGCTGGGATAATGTTTGCCTAAGTAATAAGCCATGCAATAAGCCATGAATTTTTTTTAAGAAATCGAAGATTCAGTGCTAAGCCTGGAACAGTTGGCATGGAATGACCCAATGGCATGTAAATGCCAACTGTACGCTGATTTGAAGAAGCCTTTATATGATTTTTGTAGCTCGATTAATATTGCAGTGTAGGTTGAATGCAATTTTTTCCGCTTGCATAATTGGAATGGTTCCATATCATGCCATTTATTTCGCATCTTGTATGCAAACTTGTATTGCGTTGCCAATATTTTATGCTGCTAGCGTTCACCCCATATGAATATTGCTGCTCCTGAGCAGCGTACTCAACTGATCCACTGGAATGGTATCACTGTGTGTACCTTTGGTAAATTTCTGGCAAAAATGTATTCATTCACCTGGCTGCTTGGTAGTTTCATGTTTCATATGTAATGACAGATGAAATGCAGATCTGTCCTAAGGATGAATGTGGCCATTTGTTAACACCATTTTACAGTAGTGATATATGCAAGATGATCAATTCTATTTATCTACTTTGTACTTTTGTTCACTACATGGTGCATGTATGCCTCCAAGAAGGGGAACGCGAGCCAGAAAGGAAACAGCTTGGAACCCCTTGTGGTCTTTTTCCAGATGTAGACTTCATCTCTTAATGTGTGATAGTATATTAGTCTAGGCAAAGCAGCGTGCAGGGTAACAGGGCACTGACAGGAAGACACAGGTACTGCGCTGACTAACAATTGAGGAATTTATTGCTTTGCTCACTATAAATACAGGAAATATCATCCAAAATACAAAAGAAGGAAAGTCATGGAATCATCATTTGGTCACATCTGTCGGGATTATTTATCCAGATAGTCAATTTCTTTTTTCGTTGATGTTAGTGATGATGTGCTTCCATAGGTTAAACAATTCTTATGTGTCATGCATGTCTCTTATATCTCGGCATGAGCTATTAATTATATTTCCTAAGAATTTTACATCATCGAAAGTGTGGAGTGCACTCACAGTTCGGCACATGTCTTGCTAGTTTGCTACTATATCCTGTCTCAGTATTGCCGACTTGTTCTATTAGACAAATGTTGACACGCTGACCTTATTTCCCAACATACGACGCTCCGCATGAGAGAGGGATCTCGTAAACTAAGCCACAGTCGCATGGTGTGAATTTGTTTCGGTGCTTCATCTTGTGTTGGGCTGTTTTTGAAGCACCTTTGCTGGGCGCGTTGCATACTACGTTCAGCTACTTTCTGCAAAAAAGCAAATGAATCCATCGCAAAGAACTTCCACAAGCTGCAAAAGAAGGTCAAGCGCCAAACAGTGAAGAACGAAACCTAAAAACTTGTGTCAAGCCAACAACTTGTCCAAATTATTGCTGGCTATGAAGAAAAGTGATGGCCTATGCCTGAATGCCTTCGCTATTGCAAAAACACGCAACAATAACTGACCTTTCGGAGTAATTGTCGCTGAACAAGGATCAAGGCAGCAACCCTTAGGGCAGTAAGAATTGCTCTCCTTGTTCACCGTGGGAGACCTCTTCCTGGTAAAGAAGCCAGAAGTGTCCCCATTCCTCTCGAACAGCTGTACAGAAGAATTGTCATCTCATTCTGATCAAGGACTTACATTGCACGCTGCTAAATGCTGCCTTGTTTGGGACGATAAGAGAAGGCATTAATTCAATGGGAGCAGTACAATTCCAGAACCTGTGCAGAATTAATGCGGATAGATTCCTCGAGTTGCTAACCATCTACTTCCGTTCTACCTATGTAAAGTTTAATGATGTGTGCATACAGTGGCAGGGAGTATGCACCAGTTCCAGCGTTGCACTAATTCTCATTGGGCGGCTAGCCTGTCAAAATAGCCAACTATTAAAAAGGTGTGCATGGCACCAGTTTGATAACGACCTTCCGATTTGTGGACGACTTCTTAGTAATCCACAAGCTTCATTACCAAGGGTAACACAAAGTCATTGTTGACATCTTCAAGACCTTCTCCGAAGTTCTTGCTAACTTTGAGCTGACCAAAGAAATGCCACTGGAGGTACAGCTTCCCGATCTATTGCTGTACTTTGTAGAGACCCATATGTGCTGGCGTTACTTCCCAGGGTCGAAAAAAAGGCTGTTGCTACTGGCGCACTGAAAAATATCCTAAATAGCTCTTGTATTGACCGTCAGAAAGAATGCCTTGAGGCCCACCTGACATGGCTACCTGAAGCTGATTTCCCAGATGACCTCATCTGCAGCCATGGCTTCAGTTTAAAGAAATTTGCCTATCTACCTCTAAAAGGCTTCAGAAAGAACGGAACGTAGCTGCCATAGCATATTATTATGGGTTTTAGCTCAGCAGCAGGCGCGACAGGTTGCACTCAGAAGGCACCCCAAACCAAGTCACCCCGAGCGCTAGCTGCAGCGTCTCTGTTGTCGTCAACTGCCCAGTGTCAAAACAACGTCCTCTTCGCCTTGCGACTTGCACTGTAGCACTACCCCCTCCGCCTCGCGGAAGGAACCACAGCCCCTGGGCGCCCTAAGGTGGTGTGAATGGTAGGGCTTAAGAGAGGTGACGTGCACGAGCTTTGTGGAGGGGGCCGGGAGAAGAGTGCGGGAGTGCAGGGACGTGATTTCATAGGTCACATTGCTCAGTTGCCTGAAGAGAAGACGCGGTAAGGAACCACGCAACGAGGCAGCAGCTTCTCACCCAGGCCCACATGGTGTGCAGGGAGCCAGAGGAGTACGTGGAAGCCAGTAGGGTACTGGGCAACACGGTGATTAAGGTCATGGGTGCATGGTATCAGCCACGCACTAAAGAAAGTGGTCAGGCAGGCTGATGTGAACTTAGTATGCAACACGCCCAGCTAGGGTGCTTCAAAGACAGCCTGGTATAAAAGAAGGCTGTCAAATCCGCAGCATGCGACAGTGACTTAGGCACCTTGTTTAGTAAGTTCACACCAGCTCGCCTGACCACTTTCTCTTGCGTGTGGCTGATACCATGCACATATGCCGTCACAGCTAACTTCCATTCTTCTTTCTGAAGCCTTGTTGGCGTGGATCAGTAAATTTCTTTCATTATCTTCAAGCGAAGGCTGCAGACGAGGTCATCCGGGAAACTAGCTTCAGGTAACTATGTTAGTTGGGCCTCAACGCTTTCCTGCCGACAGTCAATACACAATCTGTTTGAGACATTTTTTAGTGTGCCAGTAGCAACAGTCTTTTTTTCGACTGTGGAACATAACAAACATAACACCAGCACATATGGGCCTCTCTGATGTGCAGCCATAGATCGAGAAGCTGTACCTCCAGCAAGGATTTCGGAGAAGGTCTTGAATATGTGAACAATGCCGTTGTTTTGCCCTTGTTTATGAAGCTTGTGGATTACTTGGAAGTCATCCAAGAATTCGAAGGTCATTATCAAATTGGTGTCATGCAAAGCTTTTTAATAGTTGGCTATCTTTATCTTGACAGGCTAGCAGGACAATGAGAATTAGTGCAACACAGGAACTGGTGCATACTCCTTGCCACTGTGTGTGCAGGTCATTAAACTAAAATAATAGATGGTTAGCAGCTCGAGGAATCTATCAGCATTAATTCTGCATTGGTTCTGGAATCGTGCTGCTCCCATTGAATCAATGCCTTCTCTTACCGTCTCAAACAAGGTGGTATGTGGCAGCGTGTAATGTTAATCCTTGATGACAATGAGAATACACTCCTTCTAGACGGCTGTTCAAGAGGAATGCGGACACTTCTGGCTTCTTTACCAGGAAAAGGTCTTCCACGGTGAGCAAGGAAAGCAATTCTTGCAGATACTGCCCTAAGGGTTGCTGCCACGATTCTTGTTCAGAGACAATTACTCTGAAAGGCCAGTTATCATTGCGTTGTTGCCATAAAGAAGGCATTCAGGCATAGGCCCTCACTCTTTTTCACAACCAGCCCTAGTTTGGTCAAGTTGTTGGCTTGACGTGCGTTTGCAGCTTGTGGAAGTTCTTTGCAGTGGCTTCATTTGCTTTTTCACAGAAAGTAGCTGAACGTAGTATGCAAAGCTCCTAGCAAAGGTGCTTCAAAAACAGCCCAGCATAAGACGAAGCACAGAGACAAATTCATGGCATGCGACAGTGGCTTAGTTTACAAGATCCCTCCGTCACGCGGAGCGTCCTGTGTTGGGAAATAAGGCCAGCATGTTAACATTTATCTAATGCAACATGTCGGAATACTGAGAAAGGATATGGTAGCAAGCTACCAAGACACGTATCGGACTGTGAGTGTATATCACACTTTCTACAATGTAAAATTCTGAGGAAATGTAAGAGACGTGCATAGTACATAAGAATTGTTCAACCTGTTTAAGCACATCATCACTAACTCTAACGAAAAAGAAAACAACTACCTGGATAAATAATCACGACAGATTTGACAAAATGACGATTCCATGACTTTCCTTCTTTGTATTTTGGATGATGCTTCCTGTATTCATTGCAAACTAAACAATGAATTCCGAAGTTGTTATCGCTGCACCTGTCTTGTCTGTGTCCTGTTATCCTGCGTGGTTTTGCAAAGATTCATGCACCAACTGGCCGAGCTCCTTTTCTTGTAGTAGTTTAGTGGCCTTGTGCAAATTTTTCTTGATGGATTTTTGAGTTTACTGGCTGCGGACATGGGAGATATGTTAACTTAGCACTGTTGCCTGCCTTTCAAGATGTCACTTGCTTGGTGTAATAATGAATGCATGCTTTGCGTTAGTTGCAGCCGACCACTCTCATATAAGGGGTCGTATTGCTGACTTTGATCAGATACTGTGCTTTCTGTTACAGTGAATGTTGCACATTACTTGTTGTTCGGTTTATTGTAAAGCATTTTGAAGTGCTCTATTTTCGCCTTTGTTGTCATGGTGTTTTGTGCCTTTTATAATCAGTTTACCCGCCAGGTAGGCCAGTGGTTTGCACTAGCTTGTAGCAGTTCGTGCAGAATTAATTGCATGGCCTCACCACCTTCATTCCATTTCATAACATCTAGCTTTTTAGCTAAAACATTGTTTATATAATGCCATTTAGAGCTATTTTTTCTAAACCACAGTGTGGCCTCTTTGGAATGGTTCAAAAAATAACAGCTGGCGCCTGCTTGCCACTTGGACAGATTTTCTTCTTTCTGTTAGCGTTAGCATGCATTATAAAACACATTTTTAATGAGCAATATGTTGGCATTTATAAGGACCATTGAGCAGTGTAAACTGATATGAAATATTTTACTGTTTTTGTCTGAAATGCAGACTCACACCATGTATGCTGTTCACCGAAGACAATCCTGAGGTGGCTGAGAACCTGTTCGTCGAGGGAGGATGACTACTCAGCAGGTTTACCACTGCGGCTCACTCCACAACTGCCATAATGTCAGGAATATGGGTGTTCAGCATAAGCTGCCTTAAGTTTGCTTTTTTGCTTTTTCCTGGGAGTTAGCGTCACAGTCCAATCCTTCTTCAGGCTGGTATAGAAGGCTGCACAAGCATGAATTTTTCATTCTGTTTGCTCTGAAAAATTAGGAGGTAGAGTAAGTGCAATGGAACCTTATTCTTGCAGCACCCTAAACCCAATAACAGCAGGTATGGTGCTGTTGTACCTTAAAATTTTAAGTTCTTTGGATGGCAGTGAGGAATTCATTGGAGAAGCTTCTTGTGCATTGTTTTATGGATGTGTTTTGTTCTAATAAAAACATTCAGCATTTCTGCAGTTTTGTGAGTTTTGTCAATAAACGTTTTTCTTAGGTGCATACAGCCTGTTTACTGCTATGAAGAGCTCCAGTAATACAGGTATATTGCAATACGTAGGCATTATAATGGTAAATTTAAAGAACGCTTAAGAAAAGTAATAAAAGTGGGAACAAATTATGAACCCATTGCATGCTTTTTCCTGAAGGGTGTAGGGGTGTAAGAAGCATGAAACTCCTGTGGCTCGGTGGTAATAGCGTGTGATACACCTCAACACCTTTGGGTCAAGTTGTATCATTTTCGGGTTGGTTCTTTCATGAAACACCCCACGTTAAAGGTGTATTGAAATCACAAAACACCCTTCTGGGCCGGGTGCAAGGGTGCGAGTTATAGACACCTGGAAACTCCTTTAGAGGTGTTTTATTTTTTACAGTGTATCGTTGGGTCCTAAGTTTGCTCTGGAGCCAAGTACGTCTTCAGCGGAGCGGCTCACGTTCCTTCACCAGATTTCCCGAATCGTCCCTGAACAAGAGGCTGACCGGTGTGTTTCGGCAGGCGTCGATACCTTGCTGAGATGTAAGTGGCAGCCTTCCAGTCTTCCTGTAAATCGGGTTAAGTCGTATCTCGAGCAGCATTTATTGTGCCTCCTTCCTGCAGATAAAGAAGGAGGGTTTGCCGTGTTTCCGTCTGGTATGTTTAATGAAAAAGCGTGTAAAGCTCTGTCCTCCGCTTTTAACTGCCATCCAACTGTAAACATTTTAAAGAAAAAAGCTGAAACGAAGAAACTTTGCAAAAAGTTAGACCTTGGTTCTGTTTTCAAAAGAATTACGGATTGTAAAACGGATTTTCTTCACATTTTCTTCAATGCAAAAACACATAAAACTGATGTTCCTTTCCGAGTTATTGTATCGGAGAATGGTACTAGGGAAAAATCGGTTGCCATGTGCCTATAAGAAAAACTAAAACTGCTTTCCATTCAGGATCCCTTTCTTGTCCGTAATTCTGAGCAGGTTCTGGATTTTTTCAAGTCACATGAGGGACAAGGCCTATGCGCTTTCTCTGTGGACATAAAAGATCTGTACTATTCCATTCCGCATGATGCTTTGTTATCCTGTATTGAAGAATGTATAGACCAGCAAAGGCCGATTGCTTTTCAAAATGCTTCTGCCATCTCAGTGAACAGATTTTTAGAACTTTTGAAATTATATCTCAAGTCAACGTTCATAGTATGGGATGAAAAACCTTATCTTCAGAAAGATGGCATCTGTATAGGTTCATGCATTGCACCCATCCTCAGCGATTTGTTTTTAGCCCATTTGGACAGGTCTTTTGCTGATATTGTAAAAGATACCAGTGTAGTCAAGATTTTTAGGTACGTTGACGATTTTCTGATTGTTCTTAACAGTAATGACAGTTCCTTTATGGATGCTGTTCTTAATGTTCTCACTCTTTTTCGTAACCATTTAAGTCCTCTTGAACTAACGTTTGAACTACCTGAAAACAGGGTTATCCAATTCCTTGACGTCAGCATTACAATGCATCATGACCGGACGTGCTGGATGTTCAAACCTCGCGGCGAAAAACCATTGTTACCTTTTCATTCAGCCCATTCTAAGCTTGTAAAAAGATCTATTGCTAGCCTTTAATTTTTTAATTGTTTGAAGAAGTCTTGCCCGCACCTCATGCATGAGAGTTATTTCAGCAGTGTAAGAGGCTTGAAAATGCTGGATACCCTTCCCATGTCCTAGTGTCTGTGGCGGAAGGTGTTTTGAAGAACGTCTGCAATAAAAAAGGCCAGGATAACCAGGAAGCCATGAGTAAGAAAGGAAAAGTTGCCGTCATTCCTTATTTTCATAAGCTTTCTCATAATCTCAAAAAAAATAGCGCAACGTTCGGGAGCCAGAGTGTTTTTTTGGGCACCTAAGAAGTTGAGTCATCTGTGTACGAAACGTTTCAAAAAATCTAAACAGGGTGTTGGTTGTACGAAAAAACATAGGAAAAAGTTTGTCAATTGTATTGAAAATGTCGTTTATCAGATTCCTCTTTCCTGTGGCAAGCAGTATGTAGAGCAAACCGGCCGATGCCTGAATGATAGGCTTCGAGAGCATGGGCGTGACGTAGATGATATGCGTGGAAAAGGGTTGTCAGCCCACTGCCGTTCTTGTCACTGCATACCGCTTCTTGAACAATGCATGGTTTTAAAAGTGCACATTAACCGGTTGACACGAGAAATCATAGAAGCGGAATGGATATCACTTTTGAAAGATGATTGTGTTAGTACCCCCTCTGTATCATTGCTGGCAAAAGAGCGCGCATATCTGGCTGATACGCCTTGCTAGCATATGGTTTGATGGCGTGTTGGTCTTGATGCGATATAAAACCACCTTTCTTTGTGAAATAAACCTTTGTTGGAAGTTAGCGCCATGTGTTGTCGTTCTTTCTGTGCCCTCGTCTCTTTGCGCTACGGTTTTTACGTTTCAAATGGTTTCTAGTTTCACCCTTTTCTCTTTAGGTAACGTTCCTGTCTATTTGGATTGGCTATTTTGCTCCCCTAAAGTCGACCACGAAGCCGCTGTTTATCCCGTTTTCCGTAGTTTCGCAGAGCGCCGTGCCTGCGAGTCACGGCGCGTTCTTCTTTTTGCGTTGTACTGGCCCGTGTGCCTTTCGTGTTCGGTTGTGCTCAGCGATTACTTCATCGTGGACCCTTCATCGATCTTTCACGCTCCAGTGAGCGACATCTTCGCGAAAGAGTCAACGTCTGAAAGAAACAGCGCACACCAGATCGTCGCGGCGCAGCTCATCTACGGATTCTTTGAGCCGAATTTCAACCGCACATTTAAGTGACCTCTTCGTTTGGTCAGTTGTTTTTTTTCTGCCATCAAATTGTGGTACATCCAGTAAAGATTGTTTATCATGGATTGTGTGCGCGAGCCTCTACTTGTTGCTATTTCTTGTTTTGAGTCGGTCGCGAAGCGGCCGGAAGGAGCCGATTCGCGTACAACGCACCACCGCGGTGGCGCAATGTGCAAGCATCTTTCCCAAGCTTTCTTTCGCTGCAGGCTCTGGTCCTTCGTCTCCTGTGCGCAAGAACGCTGCGGGTCGTCTCTTCAACGCAACATATTTCACACTGCTCGCAACCATTCAGTCAGGTAAGTCCTAAGCACAGACTCCGTTAAGAAAGGGGCGAGTAAATAAGTGCGCACGATTCTGTGGCACGTACTGCGTGCATTGGTCTCATCAACGGCAGCACTGTATCTGATTCTCATTGGACAGTAATCCTGATACGATTTTAGCTCTACAAGACGAATTCTGCTGCCAGGTCGCTTTTTTTGGAGGGCGGGGGGAGGGGGGGGGTTGAGTGGACGGCGTCAACTTTTTTTTTACAGTATCGTAGCAAGCAAAGTATAAAACAGTAAACGTGAAATGTTGATGGGCAAGAAATTAGCAGCTCGTTTGTACTCTGAGTTCCCTAGTGTGCGGCGATTTTCGCATACACCTAGCATTATTCTTTGCTAACCCAGAGAGCGATTTATCATGCTACCGGTTTTACTGCATTCGAATAGTAAGGTGTGCGTGCGAATAGTGTCAAGTTGATAGGTAACTTGCTCTTTACTCAGACTAAACAATAGTTCTGGGCTTGTTGGTGAACAAACATTAGCTCACAAAAGCATGCAGCCTATGTCACCGCTTTTTGTGCTCTTGTATTTTCATTGTTCTCTTCAGCGCTCAATACTTGTGAGAGAGTGTAGACTTTAAGTTCCATGTCACTCTAAGAGATTGAATTGGAGAATCTGCTAGTTTATAAGCTTTTCCTGTTATGAACAATTGGGAATTTGGTCTGGACTAGTTCATTCATCATAGATGTTATGCAAAAACTGGCGCCCACTTGCGCTGACCGCGCGCGTTTCCGCCATGTTGGGGGCTTCTGGATACCGCAGTCTATGGCAGTACAGGAATAGCGACGCGCACGTTGGCATTTTTCACCGTCCGAGATGCCCAAATATTGCTCTATACCTTGCTGTACACAAAGAGGACTCAAGGATAACCAAGGAAACAAGGTAAGAGTGCTAGCTTCGAGCACTTTTTTTTTCTTTATTCCTTGCCTGGAGCACGATGCGAGGCAGCTGGAAGCCTCTTTCGAGAGTCGAGTGCTTTTCGAGACTTAGACGAAGTCACAACAAGAATAACATTTGCAGAACGCCCCGCCGCGGTGGCTCAGTGGTTACGGCGCTCGGCTGCTGAACCGAAAGACACGGGTTCGATCCCGGCCGCGGCGGCCGAATTTCGATGAAGGCGAAATTCTAGAGGCCCGTGTGCTGTGCGATGTCAGTGCACGTTAAAGAACCCCAGGTGGTCAAAATTTCCGGAGCCCTTCACTACGGCGTCCCTCATAGCCTGAGTTGCATCGGGGCGTTAAACCCCAATAAACCAATAAACCATTTGCAGAACTAAAACGGCTAATAAGTGGGCTGTTTCCTTATCTTGCATTTGCCGAGGAGCCCTTCTGCCTGCTAGCAGTTACGGCGCACTGCGTCGGTCAACTAGTAATTTCTCACGCGGGATTAGTTTTGCGTCTGCCGCTCGGCTTCACGTGCCCGTCTTTTTTTTTTAACCTGAACCTTCGGGTTGCTTTTATGCAAGTCTTACGCAGTCTTAAATTTGCGAAGAGTCACAGCCGAACGGATCCGCAACGGACCTTCGCGTAGCCCGTGCCAGTAAGTAGCATGCGCAGTAGGCAGCGTAAATCTATCATTTACCGTTCCTGGTCGGCTCTTCGATCGTCGCGTACTTTGTGAGATCGCATTTTCCAAGTGAAAGTATGACCCACAGTGCAGCGTCGGAAGTCATGCTCGGGCCACCCCTTTGCCGAATACCTACTATCGTGGGGCGCCGAAATGCGAGCAACACAGATGTTCAGGTCGTTTTTTTTTTAACCCGCCGAAGATACACTTGGGCTATGAGGCGCGCAGTAGTGGAGGGCATCGGATTAATGTTTACAGCCTGGGGATCTGTAAAATGCGCTGAAACTACGCTGGAGTTTTTGTTTTTCGTCTCTGTCAGAAAGACGGCCGCTGCCGCCGGGATCGGACGCACGTCATTCGGCTCAGCAGCACAACGCCTTATCCAGTGAGCCACCGGAACGGGTTTATCAGGTGGCTATGCTATCACCAGGCATTTTAGGCTTTATGTAAATTTGAAAACAGCTCATAACGTCCCTAATGCTCGACTAATTCCTGTTCTGACTTCTTTCAGATAACTGACCTCACTGTAGCATGGTACACAAAGTTATCTTGCAATTGTACATTAAGCAGCAGTTTTCAGAAGACCATCTTAGTTCCAATGTAAACAAGATGTTGAGTAAAGCATGCATTGCGCCAAATGCTGAAAAAAAATATTTCCAGGTATGCACCATATTTTGTTGTACGTCTTTCTTTTGCAGTAGTTTTTTCCACTGCATCGCAGATGAGCCGAAGATGTGCAATGCAGGTGTCTGCGAAATCGCTCAGAAATGTGGGCAACCCAGAAAGGTCCACAGACCCCTCTTCGCCCCTTATTGTTCTCTAAAACATAAATAAAGCAATCGCACACGCTCCGCTCCGTACTTTGACTCCGTGAACACAAGCCCCCAACATGGCGTTCCTTGCTCGTTTCGGTTTTCTTGCGGTAGATGGCAGCATTTTTCTTAAGGTGTATTTTTCGTCTCCAGATTCCCACAGCGCTAGAGGACATGGACAACAGAACACACGCAAGATAGGACGGGCGCTGTAGCCGTAGTATTACCAAGGCTCAAGCCTTGGTAAAAATAAGGCTACATCACCCGTCTTGTCTTGCGTGTCTTCGTTTGCAGCCTAAGGCTGTGGCCTTAGTTTTACCAAGGTTATATCCTTTGTAAAACAGCACCCTTCCCACCTTGCGTGTCTTCTTCTTTTCTCCGTTTTTCGTTGAACTGTGGTAATCTGTCGACGAAAAAAAAATTTTGTTATCAATATTGTCAATCTCGTAGCAGTAAAAGGTGTAGTTCCTTCTTCCTTCTGCATTTGCTGGTAGAAACTATGTTAATTATGTTAGGCACTTAGTGACAATTCACTGGTACTCAGCCATTGTGCTGTAGAATTTTGTCTACGCTTACTGTGCCAGCAGCTGTCTGGTACAAACTAGTGCACTGCGTCAATTGCGCCTCTTATACATACCTGGTGTTTCAGTGAACACTTTCAAACATTCCTGAAAATATTGGGTCCAGTATAGCTGAAAAGTGTAGGATCACACTCTCTGCACTAGCGGACACAATATGGTACAAAACCCTTCTAATTACCTAGGTAATTAACAGAAACCCACTAATTAACAATTTAATTATCATTGCTGAGTGGTTAGTCCCAATTGGGAGTTTGATGCCGTGAACAAGATGATGTCATGTCAGAGCCCTGGAACGCGAAGAAATTCGACATTTTTACCCGCACGCGACCGAAACTGAGAGCACGATGAGCGCCGGAAGTATGGCTTAACCGAAGCGTACGCTGGTGACGTGTCGCAAAGAACGCATCGCCCAGTTCAAAACTCGTGTGCTAACTTTCGTTGCTAGAGGACCTCGGCGCTGAGCTTAGACCGCGGCCGGCGTTATCGACTGCTCCGTCGCTCGGAGGAAGAACAATTATAGTCATCCTCGGCTACACGGCCGTCGCTTTTGGGACCACTGATAAGCAAGCACACCTGGCGCTATGCCTCTCTGGTTAAATTAGGAGTGTTTTAAACTTTTTTATTTTGTCACTAGCTTCGTGGAACGGATAAGGTACTCTTCTCTGACAGTGTGCAGATTACTGTTTAACGTTAAGTAGTGCCGGTATAGCGACATGCGTTGTATTTTTCGTTTAGCGTCTATTTCTTTTATGCCGTATCGGCCAGACTGCTACAATAAATGAAAATGACTTCGTAGATGGAAAGATTCGAACTGCAAACATTTCAATTTTATCAATAAGGTACTCCGTACCGGCCGGCTGAATACGGCACCCGTGCCCTGGACCAGACACGTCCTGTGCTCTAAGAAGTTCTAGTACTTGATTAGGAAACCTTGTCCGCAGATGTTTAGCACTTTCTAGTTGTATAACAAGCAGGAATGAATGAAATTTGTTCCTTTTATGAATTTAGGCGGTTGCAGCCCCACTTGGAAACTGCAGGAAATAACTAAAATATGGTATGAAAAGAAGCCGTTTCCACATCACGTGTTCAAAATGGTTGCCGTCCGTTGCTACGCAGAGTAGAATGCGGTCTTTGCTGGAATTCAAAGCAGAAATGAGCATCTCTAGGGGAATCTTTTCAACTCATATCTTGATACGCTTCTAGAGGCTTTCTAGGCTCGCTGGCTCAGTATTTAAGACTTGATTCTTAACGTATCCCCAGAGTTAGGTATCCAGTGGTGACAAATCGGGTGATCTTGAAGGCCATGCTCTCCCCCCCCCACCCATTGGTTAGGAATGGTGCTGTCTGAAAATTGCACTGCGGAACGAAGAAAATGAGGCGGGGCTCTGTTATGCTGAAACCACATTTTTTTCACCCCGGCCAGTGGTGGCTCTGAGACAAATTCAGTGACGGCGCCTTTTAGGACGCAGTCTTTGTCTTTTCCCCAGTGAGGTTTCCGTCGATGAAGTAAGGACCGACAATACGGCCGTCATAAATGCCACAACAAACATTTGCTGGCCATCTTACTTGGTGCTTGTGCTAGTGTAGCCAATGTGGGTTCTTGTCGCATCAATAATGCGCAATGTGCAAGCTGACATTGGAGTCCCTGCAAAATTGGGCCTCATCGGTCAAAAGCACTTTGTGCAAGAATTCCTTGTCTTCATCACATTTATTTAGGCACCAGCTGTAAAAATCGAGCCGTTACTAGAAGTCATTCGTTGTAAGTTCCTTGTGAAGGCACACATGATAGGGCTGGTAGCTGTGTCTTAATAGTGACCTCCTAACTGATGCCGGGCTGGCTCCGTACGTGTTGGCGATTTCCCTGAAACTTACTTCTGGCCTGACATAAACATGCGCGAGGACATCAGTGTCATAATTATCACTTGCACTCCCTGGTCTCGTCCTTTTCTGAACATTAACTGATCCAGTAAAATTAAGTCAGTTAATGCCGATACGAACGTGGCACGAGTCGGCACACGACGACAAGGATGTTGGGCAGCATTCTGTCTGCATGCCAGCTCCGCTTCCATTTGCGCGCTCGCATAAGCGATCACAATGTCCACCTTCTCCGCAGTGGAGTATAGAGGTTGCGCTTGCGCGGCCATTCCCACCATTCATACACTGCGACGTGCGTTTTAATCCTAGGCGGCACTTCCACACATTAAAGTGATTTGAAACACTGGCACTGCACTTGCCTTCTCACACTCGCACATCCAAGATGAGCACCTTAAATGCAAATGACTGCGCTCTATCAGGAAACTGAAGCCAACACACGCTAACACACGCTACCACAACCTGAAGAGCAACTGCCCGATGGCACAAAGCCACTGCCTCGCATGCTCTCCTTGCCACGTTGGCAAAGCTTTTCTTTTGTTGCGAAAGCAACACTACGCGAGTCGCCGAGCCATTTCGCGGAGCTGACGAAACGTCGTACGGCGCATGTGCGAGAAGCACTGACGTCACACGGCGCACAGCTGGCGCGCCGCCGCCGTCGCTGCACGGGTGACTCAGAGGTGACGCCGCCGCGCTCGCCAGTTGCGCATGCGCAGTAGCGGCGCATAGCTAGCATGCCGGGGCCGCCGACGCTGCCGTGAGCTCTCTGTCGACTCTGTCTTTGTCCTCGTTGCTTTCGCAATCCTCCAGGGCTAACCAGACCTAAACTACTGTCAATTTTTTTCGGACGTGGTTCCGGATGCGCAGCAGTTATAAAACAAATCATCAACCGAATGAGTAAATTAATTAATGATGACGCACAAAAACGATCCTGTCAGCCAGCCATACCGCACACACAAAAAAAAACACCTGCAGATGCGCCCAAAAGGGCTCTCAAAATCGACGTTGCCGTAACAGATGATGGCCATAATTTTTCTTGCTCCTAGCGAAGAAGCAGTCGATAACGCCGGCCACGGTGTAAGCTGAGCGCCGAGGTTCTCTAGCGAGGAAAGTTAGCACACGCGTTTCGAATTGGGCGCTGGGCCGCCGTGGTGGCTCAGTGGTTATGGTGCTCGGCTGCTGACCCGAAAGACACGGGTTCGATCCCGGCCGCGGTGGCTGAATTTCGATGGAAGAGAAATTCTAGAAGCCCGTGTACTGTGCGATGTCAGTGCACGTTAAAGAACCCCAGGTGGTTGAAATTTCCTCAGCCCTCCACTACGGCGTCTCTGATAGCTTGAGTCGCTTTGGGACGTTAACCCCCATAAAACCAAACCAATTGGGCGCTGCATTCATTACGACGCGTCACTAGCGGACGCTTCGCTTACGCCATACTTCCGGCGCTCGACGTGCTCTCAGTTTCGGTCGCGTGCGGGAAAAAGCGCCGGATTTGTTCGCGCTGCAGGGCTGTAGAAATTAAGCGTTTCTTCCTTTCAAAAACTGATATGACATCGTCTTGTTCACGGCATCAGACTCCCATTTGGGACTACCCACCCAGCTACGATAATTAAAAAGTTATTCAGCGCATTTTTGTTCATTACATGGATAATTACAGGCGTTTCGCAGCATAGTGTGTCCGCCGGGGCAGAGAGTATGATCCGACACCTATTTATACGCTATATTGAAGCCAATATTATCAGCAATTTTTGGAAGTGTTCGCTGAAACACCCGGTACGTGGCAAGTGCTGTAATGGATAGAATTTGGATTCAGAATTTGCAGTTTCTCATTTTCCAAATATTCCTGTTCTTTTTTCAGCATATGTGCTCCCATTATGCGGTTCAATGAATATAAAATTTCTGACCAACCGTTACACTAACGCTATCAATGATGCCTCTATTGCAGTACACCTGGCAGTAGGAGGGATGCAAAGGTCTGCAAGCACTGTCACTCCTGGCCCCGTAGCTCAACCTGGCTCCTTCAAAACCGCACAAGTGGCCGAGACTAGATTTGTGTGGTATTATGTTATTGTGTAATTGTTGCCCTGTAGGAAGTACATCATTGCTTCATGTTTATCTATGGACATAGTATGACATGTTTTGCAGCTACAGCCATTCTGTTACAGCGGTTTTCAAGCTGTTCAGTGTTTTCGAGGAATTAGTCGTGCAAGAAATTTCTAATAATGGTTTGAATAACTGTGACCTGCTTTAATTGGGTGAAGTACCCAAGCCGTGTTTTTTTCTGCAAAAGTAGCCTGGACTTCAGCAAAGATTCCATATTGAATTAGTTTGAGGGGCGCTGCCTTCAATTCATGTTGCTGGAAAAGTCAGAAAAAAAATGACGCACAGTTATGGCAATGCTTGACAGTGTGGCATGCTACCAAACTGATATGACAAGCACCATTTACGCATGTAAAGCTTAATTGCATGTGCACATGTGTGAGGCTGTTAATTTTTTTTGCACTGTTCACACTTCTTTTTTGAGCAGGAACGTGATGTTCACTGATGTGAATAATTTCCAATAACTCTCATGAAGCCATATTAATTGCATTTTCAAAATGTAGTGAGCCAAAAATTGAATTAAGCTCACATGGCCTGCACGTGACAGCAGTTATGGAAGGCAACTGTTTTAATAGCCATTCTTGCATGCTGTCAGTCAGCATTTACACTTTTATTATGCTAAGCATCTGAAACGATGTTATATAGAGGTTGCATTCTACTGTTGCGGCAAAATGTATTTCATAGGAATTACTGCTGCTGCATATTCTGCAAGCATTGGATGAAGCAGCACTACCTATATAGAAAGTTGAGGTTTGTAATTTGTTTAAGCAAAGATAGTGCTTTAAAAGGAGACTATTTTATGCTGCTTGTGTCATTAATGTAGTCCTTCAGGGAAGGCTGTTCCAATAACCAAAGTTTTTACACAGGCATAATGTACAGGTGTAGTATGAAACCGGCTATGAACCTAAATAAAAGACACCATTATTATAATGGTCCATATAAATTTATGTGTATAACGCCACCTCATTATCATATTGACACGAAGTTGTGAGGACGGGAACGGGTTTATTCACAAGTGGGGATCGGGGACGTCACTGAACGGTCAGCGTCAGGCGGGCTCCGCCACAGTCTCGCGCACACCGTGTTCATCTTCTCCTTCCCAGTGCACTGCAGTGAGGTGGCGCCGCCGCGCGGCGTAACACGACGAACGGCGTTACAGGAGCAGATGTACGGGCTTGACCAAACAACGGTTAGAGACTACGATCCTTGAGTTGTTCTTGCTGAAAAGTCGCAAGGCTGGGAAGCTCGGCAGAAACAGTCATCGAAGTCCTCTTCGCAACTTGCCGTGTCTGGCAGAGGGAAACAAGACAAACAGTCGGCATCAGCACGGTGGCAACCGCTCTTATACGCCACTGTAAAGACATATTCTTGGAGGCGTAAGGCCCAGCAAGCGAATCGACAAGAAGGATCGCGGAGGCCAACAAGCCAACACAACGAGTGATGGTTTGTAACAATCTTGAAGTGACGTCCATGTAGATATGGTCGAAACATCTGCACAGCAAAGACGACCGCGAGACACTCGACCTCCGTGACGGTGCAGTTGTCTTCCGATTTTGTCAAAGTGCGACTTGCGTATGCGACCACGTGCTGGGCGCCGTTGTGCAGTTGGATAAGCACTGCGCCGACGCCCACACAGCTGCGTCGGTATGGAGCTCTGTCGGCGCCGCCGGCTCGAAGTGGCACAAAACAGGTGCAGAACTGAGCCAAAAATTCCGCTGCTGGAAGGCAGACTCACAGGCAGACGACCATACAAACGGGGCGTCTTTATGAACGAGGGAAGTCAAGGGACGAGTGAGTTGGGCGAAACCTTGGATGAAGCGGCGGAAATAGGAGCAGAGGACCATAAAGCTCCTAAAGTGTTTCAAAGAGCATGGCTGTGGGAACTCCCGTACGGCAGCGATCTTTTCTGTGGGTCTGGTCGGACACCATCCTTGTCCACAAGAAACCCCAGGACCAGGGTTTGCCGTTCACAAAAGTGGCATATCTTGGAGTTTAAGACCAGTCCAGCTCTTGCGAAGCACGTCAGCACCATGCCTATTCCTTCGTTATGCTCGCGAAAGGTCTTTCCATAAATGATCACATCGTCGAGGTAACACATACAGACCTCCCACTTAAGCCCACGCATTACTGTGTCCATAAATCGCTCAAAAGTAGCGGGGGCATTGCATAACCCAAAGGGCGTGACATTAAATTCATACAGTCCATCGGGCGTAATAAAAGCTGTCTTCTCCCTGTCCGATGGATGCATGGGGATCTGCCAATACCCAGAGCGCAGATCAACCGATGAGAAGTACGACGAAGATTGAAGGCAGTCCTTGGCGTCATTAATACGCGGGAGCGGGTAGACGTCCTTCTTCGTCACAGCATTTAACCAACGGTAGTCTACGCAAAAGCGCCAGGAGTTATCCTTCTCGGTTACCAGTATAACAGGAGCAGCCCACGGACTTGACGACTCCCGGATGACGCCTTTCTGTAACATATCTTACACTTGCTCGTTGATAAGATTTCGTTCAGCCTGGGACACGCTATAAGGCTTCTGTCTGATCGGATGAGCGGTAGCGGTGTTGATGTGATGCTGCGTGCGAGAAACTGGCAGCGAAGGTGGAATGGCTGGCTGAGCAAAATAAAATACCGACGCATACTGGGTAAGAACAGTCTGTAAAGCGAGCCGTTCGGACGACGGAAGCGACTTGCTGATCATGCGCATGATATGGACGGAAAAGTCTGCTGCTCGACTGGAATGCTCGCACTCAGACACGGATCGGATAGTAAGAATGTCATAAGCATGAAACCGAGCGAGTTTATGCCCCGATGGGATCAAAACAGGTTCTGAAGAAGGATTCACTGCCCATAGTTGTGCGCAACCGTCGACGACGGCAACAATGGCCGGGGGCACCAGAACATTATGTTTCGTGGCGTTGTGCACATCTGGCTCAACAAGCAAGTGAAAGGTGCCCGTGCGGTTGTCCGAAGAGTGAACAAAGACGAACATTGCTGCCATGGCTGGTAAAAAGACATCTTGCGTGACACTAAAGGCTCCATCACTGCGGTCGGGTGAATCCTGCACAAAAGTAGACAGCATATTGCGCTGGAGAGAAATTTCTCCAGCTCCGCAATGCAAAGTGGCCCCGCATTCACGTAAAAAATCAATACCTAATATGACATCATGCGTGGCTCGGAGTAATACGACAAATTTTGCTCGAAAATTCTCTCCAGTAATGGTGACTGATACGAAGCAACCGGAGATGCCAACTGGGCGCAAAGTTTCACCCCCAACACCACGAAAACTAGCACTCTGGTCCCATGCAAACATCACTTCACGTCCAAGGCGCTTTTTGAAAGAAAGGCTCATCTCTGACACAGCGGCACCGGTGTCCACTAATGCAAGAGTGTTTAAGCCACCAACACACACAGACACTTTGTTCTTCAACATAACGACCGGTAGAGGAATTGTTGATGACGACCATTCCGCGACCTCACCTCTATCGGCCGCAGGAGCTAGTTTTCCGGCGGTGGTGGGGAAGAACGACGACGAGGCGATGGTGAACGGCCACGTCGCGGGGGCGGTGGTGTGAGGCTCCGGTCGGAAACGAGAGAATCGGGGCGGAAGAGTCGGTCTTGGCATGGCTGCCAGTCACGAGGAGGGTTCCAGGACTGGGGCGACGGAAAGCCAGGGACGGCCGAGCCGACGATTGTGTGAAGAAGCGGGGTGGTTGGTCGCGATGCCGACAGTAACGAGAAATGTGCCCAGGACGACCACAGCGGTAGCAAATTGGAGCCGTGCATGGAGCGTAGGAAAAGGGAAAGTCACTCGGAGGGGGGTAGGAGTTCCGAGGCGCAGAACAGTGCTCTTCTTCTGAGCGGGGGTAGGACCAGTGCGTTGGAGGCTCAGAGACGCGATCTTGGTCGGGACGAGTGCGTGGACCAGGGTAGGCCTGTCTGGCCCAGGAGATTTCAAGTAAAACTCTAGTTTGGGCGAGTTGGTTCATGTATCACAGAAAAAACTGGTAATGGCGCAAGAAACGGGGACACAGAAGGCACAAAATCCTGTATTTTGTGTCAGTCCTGTATTTTGTGTCAGTCCAGGACTGGCGTCAGTCCTGTATTTTGTGTGCCTTCTGTGTCCCCGTTTCTTGCGCCATTACCAGTTTTTTTCTGTCTACCAGGAGACTTGTGGTTCAGGGAGTGGAGCCTGGAGCAAGCATGCATTGTATACGGGATCATCGGCGGGGCGTTGAAATTCCTGGCTCAGCTCTTCATGGACGATGCGTCGGATGAATGAAGCAGGGTCGTCACTGCCAGCAATGTCCACGCTGGCGACGATGGAAACGTTGGAAAGACGGCCAAACTTGGGGGAAATGCGGCGAGGCTTTAGGGCGTCAAACGTCCGGCAATGACGAATGACGTCAGACGAAGTGGCGAGGTCGTCCTTCGTGATCAAGAAATGATAGACGTCTTCAGCGATACTTTTCAAGAGGTGGCCAACTTTGTCGTCTTCAGTCATGGTGCGGTTTACAGTGGAGCCCAGCTTTAGAACTTCCTCACTGTATGATGCACAAGTCTCATTAGGTCGTTGCGCTCGTTGGGCAAGTGTTTCTTCGGCTTTTTTTTTCGACAGCGTGTCACCGAAACACTCCTTGAGCTCGTCCACAAAACTGGGCCATGTAGCTAGTGCGTCCTCATGGTTCTCGAACCATAAAAGTGCCGTTCCCACAAGAAAGCAAACAACGTTCATGAGCTGCATCGACTTGTCCTAGCGGTTATATTTGCTAACACGCTCGTAGTGCTTGAGCCACTCATCGACGTCCTCGACCGCAGCGCCAGAAAACATGCGGGGCTCGCGCTGAGGCGGCCAGAACCTGACCTGTTCGAAGCAGTCCGGGCTGGGTGGTGGACCTGGCTCAGACGTGCTGACAGGTGGTGGATTGTTGCCGTTGCGGGTAGCCATAATGGAAAATGCGGGTGGTAGCCCGGCCAAGCGTCGGCTGCTGCGAACGGAGATAGGGTCCAGGACGCCAAAACCCCACCTCCACCAAGTGACACGAAGTTGCGAGTTTTTTACAAGTGGGGATCAGGGACGTCACTGGACGGTCAGCGTCTGGCGGGCTCCGCCAGTCTCGCGCACACCATGTTCATCTTTCTTTCCGCTGCACTGCAGTGCGGCAGCGCCGGAGCGCGGCGTAACACTGAGTGGAGGCAACTTTTTGGGGTGTGTAAGTTAGACTTGCTATTGTTGCACGTTAAGCCCAAAACGTTTCCTTGCTTTCCAGGAGCACTACACTAAAACTTGTCGCGCATAGCCTTTGTGTCATATCCAAGCCTTTCCCTAGGAATTTAAACTCTATCAAAAGGTGGCGACAATGGGATACACCCAGAAATGCTATCACATGCCCGAGCAAGAGGATCGCGGATCGCGCTATGTTATAGCCAGCTACGCTTATAGCTAGTTATAACTCGCCTTGTAATTATAACTCGGCAGAGGCGACAAGCCAGCGTGCACATCGCTCGTATCTTTCTGCTGTTACTGCAGGCCACTTGCAACGCAGCCGCAGTACCGGGTGAGTGAACCGCGTTTTCGTCTGATCTTTTTATTTCGAATTTTTAAAGTGCAATAACTTTCGGTTGCATGCTCCGATTTCAATAATTCTTTTTGTACTGGTCTAAAGAACGCACGATCAATCAACGTTTATAGATATACTAAACGTTACGATCAATCGATTTAATGATATCAATCGGTACCGAGGAAAACATCTCTGCGCCCCTTTAAGGCAAGGCTGTCCTCTATCACCGCTGCTGTTCATTCTTTATGTGATAAATATGGAAAGAAGGCTACAGAAAAGAAAGCTAGGTTATAATCTGTCGTATAGATTAGGCGGAAATGCAGTTGAGCAGCGGCTCCCAGGTTTAATGCATGCGGACGATATTATACTGTTAGCAGATGGCCACGAAGATTTGCAAACTCTGCGAGTATGTTTTTGCAGGCTAGTTGGTGCCTAAGCATTGTGGGTTTTTTGCGCAAAAGACACGACACAAAGGAACGAGGTAGACAGGACAAGCGCTTACAAGCGCTTGTCCTGTCTACCTCGTTCCTTTGTGTCGTGTCTTTTGCGCAAAAAACCCACAATGCAAACTCTGGTTAATTGTTGTGGAGACAGAGACGCTCTAGGTTTCAGTTTTAACGCAACTAAGTCAGGTGTGATGATTTTCAACGACACAAATGATCAGGTGCTTACAATACAAGACCACGAAATACCCAGAGTGGCCAAATACAAATACCTCGGGGTATGGCTAAACGAAGGGCACATATACACGCAAAAGCATGAACAGTCTCTTAGGACAAAAGGGCGAAGAGACGCCGGTATAAGGAAACATAGGGCATTATGGGGGTGAATATGAAGTACTGAGAGGTATTTGGAGAGGAATAATGGTGCCGGGGATTACTTTCGGGATTGCGGTTCTGTGCTTAAGGGCAGAAGTTAGTCGAGATTAGACGTAAATCAGAGAGCTGTTGGAAAATTAGCACTAGGTGCCCACGGCAAAACATCAAACGACGCAGTACAAGGGGATATGGGCTGGGCATCGTTCGAAGCACGGGAAGCTCAGAGTAAACTAGTATATGAAGAACGCCTGAGGAAATTGGACGATAACAGGTGGGCAGCCAAGGTATTTAAATACTTATACAGAAAGAACCTTGACTCACAGTGGCGGAAAAGAACTACGAAACTGACCAGTAAGTATGCCGGACAGGAGGACGGAGAAAGAAAGAGCATTAAAAGACAGGTTAAAACGCGGAAGTTAAAAATTACATTAATTCAATGGAAAAGAAGCATAGTGTAGAACTTTATCGATACTGGAAAAGGCAGATCAGGAAAGAATTTTTCTATGATAACTCAAGAGGCAGCGCCCTACTTTTTGAAGCTAGGTCAGGGTGTTTTAAACGCGCCGCTACAAAAAAAATTCAACGCAGATGATGACACATGTGTTGTTTGTGGTAGATCTGTAGAAACAATTGAACACCTCATATTGAATTGTGATGGTATGTGATGGTATTAACTTTCTCGATTAAATTTGCACCCCCATATTTCGAAGTGGATTGAAGAATTTTTGACTAATCGTTCGCAGTTTGTCTCCGTTAACAAAAAGAACTCTAACTCACTCTTAGTAACGTCGGGCGTCCCACAGGAATCTGTGCTTGGCCCACTACTGTTTCTCATATACATTAATAATCTGCCTTCTAACATAACATCTAACATACGCATGTTCGCTGACGACTCTGTACTTTATCGGGCTATTTTCACCACCGCTGACCAATCTTCCCTCCAAAATGATCTTAATGCTGTTCAGGAGTGGTGTAATAAATGGCTAATGGAACTTAACCCACGTAAGTGTAATCTTTTGTCCATTAGCCGTCGCCGTAATCCTCTAACCTTCTCTGAAGTTCCCGTACAACTAGTTCAGTCATACAAGTATCTAGGCGTAACTATTTCTAGCGATCTTTCTTGGAGCCTGCATGTTACTAATATAATATCCTCAGCAAACAAGACATTAGGTTTCCTAAAGCGCCATCTTCATCATGCTCCCCCTCATGTCAAGTTATTAGCTTATAAATCATTCGTAAGGTCCAAACTAGAATTTTCGTCGCCCATGTGGAATCCTCATCATGCATATCTCATCAATGCCCTCGAATCTGTTCAGAATCGCGCCGCTCGTTTCATTCGTTCGTCCTACTCTTATGACATCAATGTGTTTCGTCCTTGAAAACAACATCCGGAATATCACCCTTATCGCTCCGCCGTCGCATTGCCAGCATGTCTTTATTTCACAAATTCTTTCGCAGCCCTATGCACATTGCACCTTATATTCTTCCACCCGCACGCATATCTCACCGCACCAGCCATCACCTACAAGTTGCCCGTGCACGATCACGCACCGTCACTTTTTCTAATTCCTTCTTTCCTCGTGCAGCCGCAGACTGGAACGGCCTTCCAAACAACGTTGCCATCATCACTTGTCCAAGTCTTTTCAGTGATAATGTAGAAACTTTCCTGTTATTGTGAATTTGTACTTTTATTCTTGCCACCCCTTATGTAACACCCCTTTTAAGGGGCCTTTAAGGTAATAAAATGAAATGAAATTAAATGAAATCCGGATGCCGATGCAGACGCAATCACTCTTCCTGAGGCCCTATGGTTTAAAGATAACAATGGTCATGTAAACAAATCTGCGGTGGAAGTTAGCAAAAAGCGATTCGAAGATTGGTGGCTGAGAAGCAGAGAGGTGACATAATGTTAGAAGCGTAGGAAACTGTAGTGAAAGAAAAGGGCGAATTTTAATGAGAATTTACAACACAGTTGAAAAAAAAAATAAAGGAAAAAAAGCTGAGCATGGCGGAAATTGCCACCACCCCGTTTGAAAGGGGCTCTACTATCCATCCATCCATGATTAAAGCGACTTTAGTGGGTGACATGGAGGAAGGAAAATTTAGAGGAGAGGCCGTCACGTGACAATTTTTGAAGCCGGAAACGAGCTCGGCGCCGTGTTGTGCGGGCGCGCTCTTGTTTACAAAAATTTCTCCGCGCGCGTTTCAAACCCAGCGAAGGAGCTGGCCCCAAAAGACTCCAGTGCGAGTGGTGCTTGGTTCCTGGCCGCTGTTCATGTACTGGAGACATCGGAAATATTCGTACGAGACATTCGGCTGCTTCCAGGCATTGCTCTTTGCCGCGTCGTCTCCGCGTCATCCCGGCTCTCTTGTTTGAACGAAACAGTCCACCCTTGCATGATCATAATGAAGTAGCATTCGTCGAACGCGCTTATCGCAACAGCGGTAAGCCCGGGAAGGAAATTTCACTTATTGCGGTGGCCCACCTTGGTACCCAGTGTTTTTCGCCGCTTTTCCTGCGTCGTATTGCCACGGCGGAGATATGTGCCCCTGGGTTCCTTGCAGGCTGCACTTGGCAAAATATACTGATATACTTACACCCGGTTCATCGTAGTCTGGTGTTAATCGCATGGCTGGAAGGCTCATTTCACCAGATGAGTTGAAGGGCACAAAATTTTAGTTGAGTGGAACTGTGTACCAGTAAACAGCTGCTGCCAAAATATAGCAGAAGGGAAAACCAAATCTGATGTACACTTTCAAGAGCATGCTTCTTTGTGTTCTTCTTTTCTTTATATAAACTGTGACACATGGTGCCACTGAAATAGAACTTTTTACTTTATGCCGTGCATCATTTTAAATTTCTTTTTTTATGCTGTGTGTCTTCGATTGGAGAGTTTATTTCATGAAGCTTCCGAAAAAACTATCCCACATTAATGCAGTGTAAATAACTGCCTTCAAACTTAAGCTTCCCGAAATGTTTTAGTGTATGGCTACCCTCGAAGCCTTATATGTCCAGCTTGCTGGCACGACGCTTATATCTGAATGGCACTCTGGAACACTTTCTGTTTGTCAGCATAATGATTTCTGAGTGGACAGCTGTCAAATGTGCTCATGATGTTGTAAAAAAAAATCCTTCCTTGCTAGAATGAGTTTAGAGGTTCATGCATGAGATCCCTGATCAAGGTTATTGACATTGGGTTGTTTGCATGCTATGCTCGCATAAAAGTGTTCCACATACTGGCCACACTTTAATCGCGCTCTCTGGTGGATAGCACAAACCTCTCAGTTTTATGCTGCTTTACGTTTCTGCTTTCGGCTGAGTCGTGAACAATGCTGCCATGCATGGTCAGACCCCACCTTAGTGTTCAACCTGCCTTTTAATGCAGCTCTTGTTGCTGGATGTTGCAATTGGCTTCCATTGCGTATGTTTGGGAAGCTGGCTGTGTCAACAGTGCCTTCTCCTGCAGCAGTGAGGATAAGAAAAATTCTGCAGTATTTTGTTGTTGGTATTAAATACTAGTAGTAGTAGTAGTAGAAGACGTTTATTCGGCCAAAATTTACAGGCCGAGCATGTCGACCGCCTGGGCGACCAGAAGTCGCTGTTCTTCCTCCCCTTCAGCGCCAAGCCAGTCGAGCCAGGTGGTGATGGATAAAGAAGGTGGGGGGTAGGAACCTGACTGCTGAGCAGCCGGGCAATAGAAGAGGCAATGGGCAAGGTCCGCATAGATACAGGGGCAGTTGGGACAGGAAGGGTACGATCGATAGCGATAGAGAAAGAGGCGAGACGGGGTGATGATTGCATTCATTGAACGTGCCGAAGAAGGCGAGCCTCCGGCACTGTGAGTGATGGATGACGGGGAGGGTAAAGGCGTTTGTCGAGGCGGAGCTCGAGGTAGACCTCTTTTATGGTGCGGCGAAGGGTGAGTCTCCCACCGTCCTCCGAGGGCTTGGGCCAGGGGATCAACGGTGCCCGGAAAAGTGTGTCACGGGCGAGCTGATGAGCCAGCTCATTGCCGTCAATCCCTGAATGCCCAGGGACCCAGTGGAGGAAAACGATGGAAGGCTGCAATGCGGAGACCGCTCGTTCGACCTCCTGTTGAAGAGAAGGGGTTAGGGTGCGTTTCTGTATGTGGTGTATAGCGGCTTGTGAGTCTGAATAGACTGTGTACTCTTGAAGAGAGGGAAGGAGGGCAAATGACTGGAGGGCATGCGCAATGGCGAGGACCTCGAGGGACAATGCATCTGGAGGGCGTATAAACGGCCCGCTGGTGTGAGTTTCAGGAGCGGGGAGGTGGGGGTGGTGCAGGGCGTAGCCGCAGGAACCTCGAGGAGCCACGAAGGAGGCATCCGTGTAAGCTACACCCTGGGTATGACGACGGCCGGCGTGGAGAACGGGGGACATGTTGGACGGAAGGGGGAGGATCCGAAGATTGGGAGCCGGGGTGGGAATAGGAGAGGTAAACGGGGCGCAGGGAATGGGCGAGATACCCGCTTGAGTCAGTAACCACTGACCCTGACGGGTAAGGGAAAGCCGGGCAATCTGCGAGTCATGATGGAGAGAGAGCAGAGAGCGGAGAGGATGAAAGAGGCCTGTTGCAAAGATCTTTGCAGTAGAGGTAGTGATAGGGAGGTTGAGAGCTGCCTTGTAGAGGCCCACAAGGGCAGTCTCAAGAGCGTTAAGTTGAGTCTGATTGAAGGAAACGTAGGGTGCAAAGTACAAGACCTTGTTGAGGGCCAGCGCGTGGGCAACTCGGCACGCATGAGCCTCGTGGAGACCTGAGCGCCGAGTGACCACGCGCCGCAGGAGGTGAGTTACGGAGTGGCAGGTGGTGACAGCACGGTGGAGGGCTTGCACGTTCTTGGCTGCATGCAAAGGAAAGCCAAGAACTTTGCACTGCGTGACGACAGGAATGGGAGAGCCAGAAAGGTGGAGAGAGACGAATTGGTTGTGTGAGCGCTGGTATGAGGAATGGTTGAGGAGAAGGAGCTCGGATTTTTCAGGAGCAGGAGGGAGGCCAGCAGTGGTGAGAAAGGAGTCGATGAGATCTAGGCTACGTTGCAGGGTGTCCTATACGTGACCGGGAGAGCCAGACGAACACCAGAGAGTGATGTCGGCGTAAAATATATGATGCAGGTCGGGAATTTCAGCTAGCTGGGAGGCGAGAGGGGCCATAGCAAGATTGAAAAGGGTAGGAGAGAGAACAGCACCTTGAGGAGTGCCTCGGGTGAGGTTGTGGGGGTCGGACAGATAGGTGTCGACTCGAAAGCGAGCGGCACGTTTAGAGAGGAATGAGCGGATATAACAGTACATGCGGGAGCCACAGTCTAGGGAGGCGAGTTGGGAAAGGATGTGGTCATGGCAAACACCGTCGAAGGCCTTGCGAACATCGACGGTCACAAGTGCGTGAATTTGAGTGGGGGTAGGTGACAGAAACGTGTGCTGGAGAACCAGAAACATGTCCTGTGCACAGACGTGGCGTCGGAAGCCGATGAGAGAATGAGGGAAGAACTCTCTCGTCTCGAGAAAATTAGAGAGGCGAGTCAGGGACATTCGCTCAAGGGTCTTACCAACACATGATGTCAGGGAGATTGGGCGGAGGTTAGAGAAAAAAAAAACTGCGTATTATGAACACCTGTTCTTTGATATCGTTAGCAAAAAACCACAAGTTGCATGGAAGGTGATAAATAATGTTTTAGGTCGCCAAAATAAACATGTTATTCCTGACAGAATAGTACACAATAACCGCGAGCTTATTGGTAAAGAACTGGCTGATCATTTCAATAAAGTGTTTGTCGATATTGCCGCAGAAAACAGCTGCCTTCCTCCTGTTCAGCCTACCGACCATAGCCCTGTAGAGAGTTTTGCTCTCCATTTAATAACTGAACATGAAATTTACAGCACATTTATGAATCTAAAGAACAGCAAAGCCCTGGATATAGATAACTTACAGCTTACGCCCGTAAAACACGTTTTGCAGCATATCGTCCCGGTACTCCATACATATTCAACCTTGTTATAGAAAAAGGTGTATTTCCTACTGCCATGAAGAGGTCTAGGGTATCCATCATATATAAAAGCGGAGATAAAAATGATGCGAGAAACTACAGACCAATATCTGTAATACCTGTTTTTTCAAAGGGTTTGGAAAAAATAATATCTGTGCGATTAACCAAGTTTTTGGACACGCGTAACTTGCTCTCAGATAACCAGTTTGGATTTCGAAGGGGACGATCAACCGAATCTGCACTTCTATCACTTAAAGAATTTGTGTTGCAAAATATTGATCAAAAACTCTTTACACTTGGTCTCTTTATTGACTACAGTAAGGCTTTCGATTCTCTTGATCACAACATTTTAATATTTAAGCTCACACATTATGGCATTCGTGGCAAATCTCTTGAATTACTTCGGTCATACTTAAAAAATAGGACTCAGTGTGTTCACCTTGGCCATCATAAATCTTCACCTCTACCAATATTAACTGGTGTACCACAAGGTAGCATCTTGGGCCCATTACTTTTCATCATCTATATAAACGATATTGCCCATATTGACGGGGGGGGGGGCTAAATTTATCGTGTACGCAGATGACAGCAGTATTTTGCTATCAGGCAGTGATGTTAATACTCTTATATCAAAGGGTAATAACATTCTTGAAAAATTAATCTTTTGGTCACGATCAAATAAGCTGAAGATCAACCCCTCAAAAACCAAAGCAGTTATTTTTCGCGCTAGAAATAAGTTAGTTAAAATTGAGCAAGATATCCGCTGCGAAGGCCAAATTATTGAGATTGTTGAAGAAATCAAGATACTTGGCATAACATTTAGTTCTCATCTTATGTGGGACTCTCACATAGATAACCTCTGCAAAAAGCTTTCAACAGTTACAGGGGCATTATCACGTTGCCGTTCTTTTCTACCAACAAAAATAAAACTACAAGTCTACAATGCCTTGTTTGCCTCCTACACTAACTATTGCAATTTAGTTTGGTTGACTACATCACAAAGAAATGTCCAGAGGATATACGTACTCCAGAAAAAAAATATTCGTAACATCGCCAATATAGACTTCCTGTCGTCAACAGCTGAATATTTTCAGTCCTACAATATAATTAGCATCAAACGTGCTTACGAGTTTCGAGTCCTGCGATCATTTTATTTAGCAATGGATTCTTTCAGGCATTTCCTTAAGTCATTAGCCTCTTTAGAACTCAATAAAAACACTCATACACGGAACACTGATCCATGGTTCATACCTCGTTTCCGCACAAATTATAAAGTGCAAACACTTCAGCATAATCTTCCAGTCATTCTAAATAAATACAAACACATAACTACGCCTACACTAAAACAGTCACTTGACCAATTCTTGTCCACATAGCTGTACTTTTATTTACAAATTATACCAGATGTGCACAAGTGTACTCATTTTAGCTATAATTGTATAATGTAGGTTTCGAGATTGTGTGTATTATGTGCCTTTTCCTAGATATATTACCGGTTAACTATTTGATGGATAGTTTGTTTATGCTATTATTTGCTTAGCCTTAATGTCTCTTATTTTTTTGTATGCCACATAATTATATTTCTAAAACAATATGTGTAAATTTCCTTTGAAGTTATAATCGATACTTCGTTAATACTGTTTTCTGTAAAACTGGTGTCAAGCTCTAAAATGTAATTCTTCTTAATGTATGTTCTTGTTAATGTATATTTTTCTACTCAGCTATTATCCATGTTTGTAGTCGTATATTTTGTGTTAAACATATTTTATTATTCTTTCAATATTCTGCATCATAAGGTCATCACCTACTGCCTCGTTGGTGGTTTTATAGGCCTTTGTCAAGCTGTCAGGAACAGCTTTTTGCCTATGAATCCGCCAGAATCTTTCTGGAAAATAAAATGAATTGAATTGAATTGAGAGAGGGAGGCTTGCCCGGCTTTGAAATCATAGAAATGAGGGAGGAGGTCCAGGAGCTGGGCAGGCAGCCGCTGTCCCATGCATCATTGTAGGTTTTAAGGATGAATTCTTTGGCGCAGTCAGGAAGGTTGCGAAGTGTGGTGTATGTAATGGCATCCTCACCGGGAGCCGAGCGTGTAGCATTAGCAGCCAGAGCCGATTCGAGCTCCCGGAGAGTGAAGGATTGGTCCAGATCGGGGTTAGGTCCACCGCAGTACACCGGGTAGGAGGGTGCCAGAGGGGGCGGGAGATAGAGAGAGGCGAGCTGATCGAAAACATCGGAGGGAGTTCCTTGAGTGAGGGCTTTAGCTAGAGTGGGAGCAAGGGCAGGCTTAGTGCCAAGGAGGGATTTGAAGAGAGACCATGTGGATCGCGAGTGCAATGCAGAGTCAAGGCGGTCACAAAGAGCACTCCAACGAGAGTGCTCGAGTGAGGCGCAGTGGGCGACGATCTCGGCCCGCAGAGCAGTGATCCGGTAAGAAAGTTGGGCATTGTGGGGTTGGCAGCGGAAGGAGCGTTGAAGACGTTTACGGCGACGCCATAAACGGAGTAGGTGAGGATCTGGGTTTGGGACTGGGTGACAAGAGCGAACACGACGGCTACTGGACGTGAGCGCTGCAGTGATGCGCGACGTCCAGTCGTCGTAGGATTGAAAGGAGTCAGAGGCGAGATTAGCGCGGAAGGCGTTCCAGTCAGTATGAGTGACCGGATGACTTCGAGGGATGTGGCAAAGAGAGGTGGAAATGTGGACAAGATAGTGGTCACTGAGAAGAGTTTCGGCTGTCACTTGCCAGTGAAATGAAAGTGAACCCCGAGAGAAAGTGAGATCGGGTGTCGTGGGGCGCTGTGAGGCAGTGCCCGCTCGAGTAGGGGAGCCAGGAGTATTGAGAAGGGTGAGGTGGCGTTCCTGGGCCAGACAGTGGAGGAGGCGGCCGGGTTTGAGGGTTTGAGGGTAGCCCCAGAGTGTGTGAGGGGCATTAAAGTCGCCACCAAAGAGGAGATGGGAGTTAGAAGGAAGAGAGTGAAGGAACTTGCCCAGGGCGGAAAATAAATAGGAGGTAACAGGGGGATTGTAGAAAGACAAAAGGGCGAGTGAGACGCGGGAAGAAGGGTGGTAATAGACCACACCAACTAAATATTTAAGAAGGACGGAGGGGATATCAAGTGGCTCCACGAGCACGTCGCTACGTACATAAATAGACGCAAGTGGTGTGGCCGTAGCGGCATGGTAGGCGCGGTAGCCTGGGATAGTGCGGGCCGTCCGGGTCTCCTGGAGAAGGAGAAAATGAGGCAGGGAGGGGCGGGCGAGTAGATACTGGTGAAGGGGGGTCTTATTATGGCACAGATTTCGCAAGTTCCACTGCACAATCTCGAGGTCCCCGCCAAAAGCCATTATGATAGTGTAGAGGTAGAACTTCGTGAGGGTACGCGTTCCTTTTTTTTGGCCGGGGGCAGTGACTCATGCAGGGATTGGAGCGTAGAAGTGAAGGATTCTAATTGTTTGGATTGTGCTTGGAGGGTGGTAAGAATCTGCAGAACCGATGTCTCTAGCTGAACCAAGCGAGTGTGGTGTGCCTGTGTGGTGGTTTCGAGAAGATCAGCCAAAGGGGCGACCTGGGCGGTGGAGGAGGGAGTGGTGAGTGTGGCAAGGTGCTCATTTAGCTTGGTAAGCTGGGAGGTAAGAGAGGAGGCGGTTGTCTGGAGGGTTTGGGTCAAGGCGTGGATCTGTTGTTGTAGGTCGTGGGAAATGCGCTGTTGCTCTCGCTGCTGGCGTTCCAGCATAGCGAGCTGGAGGTCAAAGGAGCGGCTCTCGTTAGTCAGGGATGGAGAGGGTGGTGCAGTGGAAGAGACGCTGGAAAGGGACGCTGGAACCGAGGAGCCTTTAACTTTGGCGGCGTAGGAGCCTGGTGGTGACGTGACCGGAGCTGACGGAGGTTCATGATTAGAGGAGGAGGAAGGGGTGGGTTGCGTGGCCCGGCGCAAAGCTAGGCGTCGTAGGTACGCAGCTTTGGCACACTCGCGTTGTTTACCGAGGAGAAAGGGGCAAGTGGGGTCGAGGGAGGGGTGGGTGTTTACCTGGCAATGAACGCACCAGGGCTGGGCACATACATTAGCGGAAGGGTCGGCGGGTAGAGGAGCAGCACAGCGACGGCACTTTGCCGGAACGCTGTGCTGTGGACACTGGTGGGCGCGGTGTCCAAGAGCGAGACAACGGGTGCAGGTGGGAGGCTTAGGCTTATGGGGACGGCACCGGAAGGCAACGCGTTTGAAATACACAAAGTGGGGGATTACGGTTCCAGCGAAAGTTATGAGCACCGACTGAGTGGTGCCCATCATACGACCAGCAAGAATATCGGTTTTGAATGATTCGATATCATGCATTTGATATCATACTTATCTTCACTGCATTATTTCGTGCGGCTGGCCACGCAAGGAATGCTTTCTCATACAGCAGTGAGGGTGGGCAAATATACTAAAAAGTTTTAGTTCTTGACCCTGAACGCAAAATGTAGTATCATGACGTGTTGTAATGGTGGCCGCGCCCACAATTACTTTTGATTCACAATTCCGAGAGCCACTCATAGAGGCAGCAGAGACGGAGAGGGCCAAAGTGCGTATAGTAGACGGCAGGGGAAGACTTATGGGGGTGGCGGTGTAAACCCGCTCCAAAAGACTGAAATTTCACATAGGATAACCACTCTGAACGACTTTTTCTCAATGAAAAAAGTCGAAGAAATGCATGTTCAAAATGTGACTGCCCCCTTCCATAAATCCACCCTTAGGAGCATGGCAACATAGCATGTTTCACATATCCAAAGGTCTAGTATTGTGCATAATATATATTACCATAGCTTTTCACACTTCTAGAAGTTTAGCAGTACCCAGTGGCTGCAGTATAAGTCTCACGGTGTCGTGCATCATTTCAACGCTGTGTTTCATGTTTAATGTGCAGAGCTGCAGCTGTACGCACTGCTTTTCGCTACTTGGTGAAATAATAGCTTGTAATGTGACTGCATAATAGCCCAGTTTACTTGCGATCGACAATACATAAAATGAAAGCCGATCTATTGTACGTAATAAATGCATCAAATTATTTTTCTTCAACATAACCGCAGGCATCAATGAAATTCGCGCACATGTAGATCCTCTTCACTTCACTTTATTACCTTAAAGACCCTCGTTAGAGGGTATTTCTTCATTTCACTAAGTACTTTTTACCCCAAATAACACTATCAGAGGACATGGGCACAATAAAGACGTGAGAAAAGGCCTCATAATTCAATTAGAGCTTCGCCTTTTTCGCACTTCTTGACCATGACATCAGATAGAAACGCAATTACAAACCTGCAACAGGAAACCGGTCTAAACATAGCGCGCGACCAGAAACACAGACTTGGCCACGATATGAACGAATACACTTGAGCCCGGCACGTCCCAGAAGCTAGAGCTCGCTAGACGCTTCAAACGTAACACACTAGAAACGGGCGTGTAACAAACTTCCTGCAGTATACCAAGAGCAAAGCGAGCGCAGCTGCTTCCTTTAAAATATCGCTCTCCACCCATGTCATGGCCCCCGCCGCTCACTCGAGCGCAATCGCGAAAAACAAAAATGACAGTTACACTAACACCAGTGACAATCGCTGGAGTGTTGCAAGAACACGCATAAGTAGCAACGAGGTTTGACTGCCGATGGAAACGGGAGCGCGAATGACACACGATCACTGTACGCACAGGACGCGAAACGTCCGCACAATACGCCGACGACCGCTCTCTAGCGCACGCCGTATTGAATCACTGGTGAACGAACAGCGCGAATGCTCCTCAGTGAGCAGCAGCTGTCTCACGACGGCTCCGAGCAGTGACGCAACAACGGGAATTATGCCGCGAATTCCACCTGAGATATGACTCAACGGCGCCAACGTCAGCCTGTGAGCACGATCAAAAACAAACTCGAGCAGTTGAGGAAAGTAGGCCTACGCCGCACCGCAAATGCTATGCCGCGACCACGGTGGTCGCGCCCATCTGCTACCGCCCGGTTTGCAAGCAGCAACTGCGACGCCGTTGCTAAGCCGCCCGGACAAGATGGCCTCTCGATCGAGAAAAAACCACGTGATTTCCTCCACACTTTTCTCCCAGGGTGTTGTGTGGAAAGGGCCTCCCCTGATTTTTTCCTTCCTCCATGCGCCATAATAAGTGCTCTGAAAACATGGAGGAAGGAAAAAAGGAGGAGAGGCCGTCACGTGACATTTTGTGAAGCCGGAAACAAGCTCGGCGCCATCTTACTCCGGCGGGCTTCTGTTTACATTTCGCCGCCGCGCCGATTGCGCGCGCGTTTCAAAGCCAACGAAGGAGCGTGCTACCGCATGGGCGCAGGCCCCCGCGCGAGTGGCGCTTGGCTGCTTGCCGGTTTAGGGTGCCCTATGCTGGTGTTCGTCAGCGGAAAAGTTAATAAAGCGGAAATACCCGTGTCAGACAGGCGGCTACTTCCAGTTACTGCTTCGTACTGCGTCGTATTCGTGCCGTCTCCAACTGCTCGGCCCTGCACAAACGCCATAAGACCCTCCTCCCCCCCTGGCAACGCCTGTCCCCGGGAATCTGAAGGCTGCATTCGACGAAACTAGTATGCTTGCTTGTTTAGCTCAGCGCTAGAAATTTGCCTTCACCGGGAGAGAAGGTCAATACGCTCCACTGTACGCTCCACTTTTCTCTACTTCGTGAAATACTAGCTTGTAATGTAGCACACTTTACTTGTGATCGACAATACAGGCAATGAAAGTCGATCTGTTGTACGTAATGAATGTATCAAATTATTTTTCTTCAACATAACCACAGGCCCTTTTGCTGGGCTAGTTGGTGTGACATTATGTTCAGGAAAGTAAAAACAGCATAAATTTTACACAAACCACACAGAAAGATGGACAGGATGGGCGCTGTCCGTCTTTCTGTGTGGTTTGTGTAAAATTTAGCGCTGTTTTTACTTTCCTGAACACAATAACCACCACAAGCATCAATGAAATTCAGCGCACATGCGGATCCTCATTTCACCACGTACTTTTTACGACAAATAACACTATCACAGGACATGGGCACAATAAACACATGTGAGAAAAGGCCTCCAAATTCAGTTAGAGCTTCACCTTTTTCGCACTTCTTGACATGACATCAGCTAGAAAAGCAATTGCAAACCTGCTACAGGAAACCGATCTAAACATAGCGCGTGACCAAAAGCACAGAATTGGCCACGATATTGATACATGCATTCGAAGAGACAGAAGTAGTGCATGCACTAGAAGAGAAAGAAGTTAGTTGGCTCTCGCTCGCGCGCTCGGACCAGTCAGGGACCGCCGCAGTTTTTCGTACTCCGGTGTTCGATTTCGCGTACGTTGCACGCTACAATATGAACGAATACATTTGATCCCGGCACGTCCCAGAGGCAAATAGCTCGCTAGACGCTTCAACGCTTCAAACGGGCATGTAACAAAGTTTCTGTATACTAAGAGCAAAGCGAGCGCAGCTGCTTCCTTTACAATATCGCTCTCCGCCCATGTCATGGCCCCCGCCGCTCAAACAATCGCAATCGTCGAAAAACGAAAATGACAGTTACCGATGTCAGTGACAATCGAGCGTTGCAAGAACACGCATAGGTATAGCAACGAGGTTTCACTGCCGATGTAAACGGGAGCGCGAATGGCAAACACACACTGCACGTGCAGGACGCGAAACGTCCGCACAATGCGCCGACGACCGCTCTAGCGCACGCCGTATTCTGGTGAACGAACAGCGCGAACGCAGCGGCGGTCTCCCGACGGCTCCGAGCAGTGACGCAGTAGACGAAATGCCCGTGCGATCGTGGTCGCCGAGCACGTTGAAATCAATGCACGCAACAACGAGAGTTTTGCAGCGAATTCCACCTGAGATATGAGTGAACGGCGCCAACGTCAGCCTGTGAGCACGATCAAAAACAAACTCGAGCAGTTGAGGAAAGCACGCCTACGCCGCACCTCAAATGCTACGCCGCGGCCGTCTGCTATCGCCCGGTTTGTAAACAGCAACTACGACGCCGTTGCTAAGCTGCCGGAGTAAGATGGCCTCCCAATCGAGAAAAAACCGCGTGATTTCCTCCACACTTTTCTCCCAGGGTGTTGTGTGGAAAGGGCCTCTCCTCTTTTTTTCCTTCCTCCATGTCTGAAAAGGAGGCACTCGCCGTGCGGGCGCTCGCCGGTCCAACGGGAACCGTAGTACCGCATTCAACATTTATATTATCGCGTCTGTCAGATGAGAGTCTAGAATAAAACATGCAAAATTATGCCTGGTAAAGGCGATGAATTCCCATCTTCGAAGCCTCGTTTCACGAAACAGGTCCGATTTGAGCTCAATGAGGTTTCAAAGAACTGGCTGCAGCCGAAAAAAATGCATTAGGAAATGCCGCTGCCACATAAAAGTGGGGACAGTCTGTTAGCGGCGTTGGTGGGCATAGTTTTCATTCACACTGCGAGTTGTTCAGTACAGTGGTATTTTTAAGGCGAAAGCCTTTAATGCCTCATTGTTGTAAGCAGCAGTTGTCGACAGAAAATGTCACGCTTTTCAATTGGTCGAAAGGGCCATGACGTCACAGTGCACGAATTTCAAACGGGACCAATTGTACTTTGGCTAGTAACCATGCAACCAATTGAAGGGATCGTATAGTGATGCTCCAAGTAAGTGGGACTGAGCTTAGTTAAATGCTTAGTTAACCAATTAGCCTAATTAACCTTTCTAGTCAGACCAGATAAACAAATAAAAACGAGTAAGAAATAGGTCGAGCTCGGGAATCGAACCCCGGTCTTCGGCGTGCGAGACGAGCATGCTATCCACTCCGCCATGACTTTTTTTTTTTTCTTTCATGGTATTTATTTACATGGTTTTGTATACAAAGCATATATATACATATGTGTGTGTGCATATACACACACAAAAACAACTATTTACAGAGCACCTAGGTAGGCGCTAGGTGGCAGAAACATAATAGAAACATATTATAACTAAAAGGCCGGTAAAGATATACAGCGCATCAGGAGAGGAAACCAATCCGGTACAAAGTCCGATTTTTTGTAAATGTCCGTTACCTGCAGCAACATTAGGCTAAAGTGAATTCTGGGCGAAACAACAGGTTCAACGTTGCGATCTTGCATGCGTGTTTTCCAAAGACTATGAAGTCCAATCAGAAGAATCATATCATAAGGATTCGAGTCAGGTTGGGAAACAACAAGGTAGCGCACACTGTAGGAATTTAGGAGAAAATCTTTCTGTAGCGTCCTTTGCAACACATCCCAAAACAAAATCGCGTCTTTGCAGTCTATAAAACAATGTTCAATTGTTTCAGGCACATTGCACAAGCGACAGTTTACAGAAGACACAAAAATGTTTTTCCTATCGAGCCACGTCTTGACAGGTAGAGTTTCAGTGTGTAATTTATAGAAAAATGTTTTGGTGCAAGGAGAAATTGGCATTTTACGCACTCGCTTTAAAACATCATGACCCATGAGCCCAACGTAGACGGAACGATACAGTGGGGGCGGGAAGAGCATGGATATCAAATCCCTGTACAGATTTTTGCGCGAAACAGAATATAAGTACTCATTTGAAAACCGAACTGTCAAAAAACGCACGGAGCCATGACAGCTCGATGGTTTGGAATGAACTAAGGCGCGTCTAGTGAATACGGCGTGTTCGCTCACTCTCATCCTCCTCCCTTCCCTTCCGGCGAGGTTTAGGTGTCCACCAAGATATGAGAGAGATACATTTCCTTTCCTCAAAAACCAATTTACCGACGAGCGAGGCGTAGAACCGAATGCGCGATGGCGTTCTATGGACTCCCTGGCAGCGTTGCAAGACGCTGTCGCGTTCCACTCTTAGAGGCGAAGCTTAACATCTTAACCATACATCAGTGACCACACTTAAATTAAAAAAAGTGCCCCCTTGAATTTTGACGGGTGTCCACCGAGATATGTGAGACAGTTCTTTCCTCAAATACAATTTTCATTTTCTCCATCACGAGCCCTCTTTGTCTTCTTTCACTTCCACTTCCTCCCTTACTCTACGGTGCGGTTCAGGTGTCCACCTAGATGACGGAGAATTACTGCGCCATTTCCTTTCCTCACAAAGCGTTGGGTTCAAAGGGCAAGGCATCGCGCCGAACGGGTGGTGGCGTTCCGTGGACTCCCTGCCAGCGCTACAACACACTGTCGCGTTCCACGCCTAAAGGCGAAGCTTGAGCGTCATTAATTAGCACTTAATTAGTATTCAGGCATTAATCAGCAATTAACCATTAATGAGTGATTTGTAATCACAATAATTAGTACTCAATTATATGTGACGCCACCAGTTCCACTGAAGCAGTCAAAGTGGTGCGGAAAATGCTTTCGCCTCTACGCACTTTAGACAGCCAAAGTGCCCCCTGAATTTTTCTTTTCTTCTAGCATTGAAACGCATTAAAGACAGCACACACAATAGGAGAACGACGGGACATGAGCTTGGTTGCAACCTATCGCATGTCCCGTCGTTCTTCTATTCTGTGTGCTTTCTTTGTTGCTCTTCAATTCTAGAAGCTATGCACCAACTTGCCCCGCCGGGTGTTTTTCTCTATCTTCTTTCTATTTTCGCTGGAATTGCGGTACAGCAAAGAGGTGACGCAAAGTCTGGCGGGCAGAGCCAACCACTGTAGTCTTACCAGGGGAATAAAGCAGCGGATTAATCAGCTTGTTCTGAGTAATCGCTTGATATTCAGCCATTCGGTAATGCGTAGACGTGCCAGCAAAATAGGCTTAGCTGAGGGTAACCACGAATCATCGTGCCCTACCACCATTTGCCCTATTTTTGCATCGTGTATTTTGACTTTCAATGCTTTTACTTGACCTAAACTGGCTTACCTTCGTTGATATGTCATATTATGCATGTTTGAGTTATACTGCATATTTATAGACTTGCTCTGCGGTATGATTGATGATTCTCTACATTCATAGATCCCTGGCTGTCCTGGTTCGACTCTCGGTGCCATAGTACAGCTGTTTAGCGATGGCCCTGCGATGACAGGTGCTACCATCGATGGGGCTTGTGAGACCCAGGTTGTTGTTCCTGAGGAATTTATCGCGATTAATCATTAATTGAACTGCAACGGTGTGCAGTTGCCTCAAAATCTGGTGGGCACGTTGTGAGGACGTCACAACGTCACGTGACCTCCTAGGTAGCCCACGTCCCAAAAGTAGGCTTCAGGAGACAGACAACCGCTTTTCGGCGGAGTGGCAGCTCCAGGGCACTAAACTGCCAACCACTGGAATCGTTCACTCGAGACTCAGGGAAGTTAGTGATTACCATAATTCAGCCGAAATGCTGCATTTTAGGCGACCCGTTTGATTTTCAGGCAGTCTGCATAACGTTTTTTTCTTAAGCAACATCATAAGAGCTTCACTGCAGCAGAAAGCCGGCATCGCACCAGGGGAAGACACTGAAAAAATAAAACACTTCAAAGCCGGGGTAGCGGGATTCGAACCCGCGGCGGCGCGAACAGATCAGTTCCGCTGGCAGCTGCTTCAGACCACTACGTCATCGCAGCAGCTCTTTGCAAAAGAAACATATTTATTACACTAAAAATATGTTCCATTGACGTCGACTATTTGCAAAGCGTTTAGGAAGCGCCACGAAAGCCATCTCAAAAAGGCAGAGCAACAGAGCAGCTTGGAACATCACCAAGAGGGAGTGCCCCGCCGGTTTAAAGTTGGTCGCTTCACGCACTTACCTCAGATGAAGAATCATTTGGCAGAAATTTTGACATCCTGCCTTTTCGAGCTGCCAGGCTCTCGAACTGTGCTTTCAATGCCGCCGTCTTCGTCGTCTCCCCGCGTTCACGCATGTTACCGATCTCTTGCGCTATCGCTTAAAAACGCGGTGGTCGTCATCTTCAATCCGTGCTCGTGGAAGCGACATCAGACGAGCATGCTGTAATTAAGCCGCACGAAATGGCTGGAGATCAGAAGCAATGAAATTCTGTTTGAATACCCAGTGCTATCGCAATGTGATCGGAGAGTGGTAAATAAGCGACTTACAAACTTTCCTTCGTTATGCCTATTCTGTGCTCAGCACTAATAAAAATTGTCGATGTAAATACTACTACAATGTTTTCTGTGTGTGTATTCGTGCCTTTCTTTTGTCCCGTCGTCTTCGCGCAGTTTTGTTTCGCTCTAACCATGAACCGACTAGCCCAACATCATGTCTTACTTCTGAATATTCTCGGCGTGTATTAGTTTCTATACAGGGACAAAACAACACGCTGACTTATTTTAGCAGTGCATGCAGATTAAATTCCGACGTAAGTAAAGGGAACATATATGCTTTTAAGAATTGGAAAAACAGCGCAATCAAAGACGAGACACAAGAGAAGGACAAAACACCAGCGCTGACTAACAATCAAATGGTTTATTGCTACAGGCAAGGCAGCATATATATGAAATGGCACGAGTAAAAAACACAAAAGAAGCATGAGAGAAAGATACCGCACAACCACACAACTTGACTAAAAAAAAGGCACGTCACTGATTAAGATACGCAAGTTCCTTTGAGAGTAGATTTATGAATGGGCTGCTGATACAGGTGTTACCGAGCTTTCTGATATGGCAAGCCTCCGAAATGAGCCTTGTGGTCTCATCTTTATAACGGGCGATGATAGTAGTCCGATTGAGGTGCGCTTCGCAATCTTCACACTCAGCACAGTGCACAGCAAGGTGGTTTCTGCGAGACTTGTTCTCTATATCTTTTGCATGTTCACGCAGTCTATCGTTGATGCATCGTCCCGTCTCACCGATGTAGAAACTGCCGCAAGAGGTCGGGATCTTGTAAACGACACCAACACGACACTGAACGAACTTCGGCTTATGCTTCTTCTGGCAGCCTTTTTTGCTTCCATCCTCATTAACACGCTTGCACAATCCGCTAAGTTTATTCCTGGCTGAAAAAACCAGTCTAATGCCTCCTTTGCTCACTATCTTTTTTAGATTGTGCGAAACTTTGTGCACATACGGGATGCACACTGTTCTTTTTCTTTCTGCCAGACCCGCATCGGTGTCCTTGATCTTTCGCAGACTACATTCTGCAAGCAGGGACTCAGCAACATTTGACACCATCTTCGTGGGGTATCCTGCTGCAGATAGCCTGTTCACCTGTGCGTGAAAGCTGCCTTTTGTCTGATGCAGACATGATCTTTGCAGTGCGGCTCTTAGGCATGCCTTAGCGATACCGCGCTTAACAATCTTCGAGTGAGCTGACCGGAAAGGGAGAAGGCTCTTCCTGGACCGCGGCGAGTATGCCCAACAAATATGGTTGCTAGAAATTGTCATTTCCATGTCTAAAAACCTGAGCCTATTATTAGAGGGGAGCTCTGAAGTCAATTGGAGGTCATTAAGTTCATAACAGAACGTGTCAAAAATCTCTGCAGCCGTTTGCTGTGCGTCATTAGTGCGATATAAAATTAGAAAGTCATCAACATATCGCATTATCTTAACAATGGACGCGTCATCGAGCTTAGTTCGAAGACGCCTGTCATAACTTGCTAGAAGTAAATCGCTTAGTACAGGAGCGATGCTCGAGCCAATGCAGACTCCTTGTTTTTGGATAAAAAATTTGCTGTCTATAGTGACAAAGGTTGATTTCATGTAAAAACTCAGCAATTCTAAAAACCTGCTAACGTCCATTCCACATGCGTTTTGGAATTTTGTTACGCCAAAGCGGTCGATGCAAAGGATGACTTCCGCGGTCACAGAGCGCTGAGGCAAGGAATAGTAAAGGTCCTTCACATCAATCGACAAAGCGCTTACATGTGGTGGGCACTCTTCGCGAAGAAAGTCTGAAACAGTCTCGGGCTTCCTGATGAGGAATGGGTCGTCCACCTCCAGGTGAGAGAGGCACTTCTGCAAGAAAACAGCGACTTCACGTTGCCACGTGCCTCTTTCAGACACGATTGCGCGTAATGGGCACTGATCCTTGTGCGTCTTCGCACTGAAGAACATTGAAAGGCAGGTTCCTTTCGATGCCTTTACAGACGAAGCCAGCCTCGAGAGGCCGGCTTGTTCACAAAGCTGGACCGCTTTTTCTTGCACCTTGGCAGGTTTGACGGACTTTAATTCCCTGAAGTTGGCTTGGACTGCTTCTTGAGCCTTTTCTTTGTACAGGCCATTAGACACGATGACAAAGCCACCTTCCTTGTCGGACTGTAGCAGCTTCACCTTTGCATCTCTGAGGGCTTCCGCAGCAGAGGTGAGAAGACGCGTGTTTCCCTTCTTGATGTCTTTTGGGAGGCACTCAACTCCTTCCAAGATGCACCTGTTGGCGTCATCTATGGTGACCCTTTTTGCAGCCGTCCTCACGAGAGAAAGTAGCTCAGTTTTGTCCAGACGCGGATGTTCACAGAACTTCGGTCCCTGCTTGAGAAGGCTGTTGACTTTCGTAGGGATGTTGACGTCGCCAAGCACAACCACTTCCTGTTGGACGGGCCCTGGAGGTCTCCTTTTCCGTGGAAGCCAAGGAACTATCTGGCGCCACATGAATTCTGCTGTATTGGATGCCAAACGGAGGTCTTGTCCAAATCTTTTGTTCCCTGCTTGTGTAGATACCTCGCTTCTGCACGCGAAGCTCAGGCACTCGGTGTAGAACCTGGCTTCCCTCCAGGTCTCGGATCGCAGAATGCGGCAGACTCGCTTGGCGTGACCATCTGAGGGTGCGAGTCCCCCAAATAAGCTGAGAACATCAGGAGCCAGATAAGAGTTCTTGATTGAAAACGTGAGAAGACGAGCCCGGCATGTGGTTGCGGCCAAAAGATTGACACATATAACGGAAGAGCGGAGGCATAAAGAGGGTAGAAAAGTGCCCGATGTAGAAGAAATGAATTCCAGAAGAGGGCAAATACGGGCTGGTTGGTACATGTTTCAAGAATTGGAAAAACAGCGCAATCAAAGACGAGACACAAGAGAAGGACAAAACACCAGCGCTGACTAACAACCAAATGGTTTATTGCTACAGGCAAGGCAGCATATATATGAAATGGCACGAGTAAAAAACACAAAATAAGCATGAGAGAAAGATACCGCACAACCACACAACTTGACTAAAAAAAGGCCCGTCACTGATTAAGATACGCAAGTTCCTTTGAGAGTAGATTTATGGATGGGCTGCTGATACAGGTGTTACCGAGCTTTCTGATATGGCAAGCCTCCGAAATTTGGCATCCAATACAGCAGAATTCATGTGGCGCCAGATAGTTCCTTGGCTTCCACGGAAAAGGAGACCTCCAGGGCCCGTCCAACAGGAAGTGGTTGTGCTTGGCGACGTCAACATCCCTACGAAAGTCAACAGCCTTCTCAAGCAGGGACCGAAGTTCTGTGAACATCCGCGTCTGGACAAAACTGAGCTACTTTCTCTCGTGAGGACGGCTGCAAAAAGGGTCACCATAGATGACGCCAACAGGTGCATCTTGGAAGGAGTTGAGTGCCTCCCAAAAGACATCAAGAAGGGAAACACGCGTCTTCTCACCTCTGCTGCGGAAGCCCTCAGAGATGCAAAGGTGAAGCTGCTACAGTCCGACAAGGAAGGTGGCTTTGTCATCGTGTCTAATGGCCTGTACAAAGAAAAGGCTCAAGAAGCAGTCCAAGCCAACTTCAGGGAATTAAAGTCCGTCAAACCTGCCAAGGTGCAAGAAAAAGCGGTCCAGCTTTGTGAACAAGCCGGCCTCTCGAGGCTGGCTTCGTCTGTAAAGGCATCGAAAGGAACCTGCCTTTCAATGTTCTTCAGTGCGAAGACGCACAAGGATCAGTGCCCATTCCGCGCAATCGTGTCTGAAAGAGGCACGTGGCAACGTGAAGTCGCTGTTTTCTTGCAGAAGTGCCTCTCTCACCTGGAGGTGGACGACCCATTCCTCATCAGGAAGCCCGAGACTGTTTCAGACTTTCTTCGGGAAGAGTGCCCACCACATGTAAGCGCTTTTTCGATTGATGTGAAGGACCTTTACTATTCCTTGCCTCAGCGCTCTGTGACCGCGGAAGTCAGCCTTTGCATCGACCGCTTTGGCGTAACAAAATTCCAAAACGCATGTGGAATGGACGTTAGCAAGTTTTTAGAATTGCTGAGTTTTTACATGAAATCAACCTTTGTCACTATAGACAGCAAATTTTTTATCCAAAAACAAGGAGTCTGCATTGGCTCGAGCATCGCTCCTGTACTAAGCGATTTACTTCTAGCAAGTTATGACAGGCGTCTTCGAACTAAGCTCGATGACGCGTCCATTGTTAAGATAATGCGATATGTTGATGACTTTCTAATTTTATATCGCACTAATGACGCACAGCAAACGGCTGCAGAGATTTTTGACACGTTCTGTTATGAACTTAATGACCTCCAATTGACTTCAGAGCTCCCCTCTAATAATAGGCTCAGGTTTTTAGACATGGAAATGACAATTTCTAGCAACCATATTTGTTGGGCATACTCGCCGCGGTCCAGGAAGAGCCTTCTCCCTTTCCGGTCAGCTCACTCGAAGATTGTTAAGCGCGGTATCGCTAAGGCATGCCTAAGAGCCGCACTGCAAAGATCATGTCTGCATCAGACAAAAGGCAGCTTTCACGCACAGGTGAACAGGCTATCTGCAGCAGGATACCCCACGAAGATGGTGTCAAATGTTGCTGAGTCCCTGCTTGCAGAATGTAGTCTGCGAAAGATCAAGGACACCGATGCGGGTCTGGCAGAAAGAAAAAGAACAGTGTGCATCCGGTATGTGCACAAAGTTTCGCACAATCTAAAAAAGATAGTGAGCAAAGGAGGCATTAGACTGGTTTTTTCAGCCAGGAATAAACTTAGCGGATTGTGCAAGCGTGTTAATGAGGATGGAAGCAAAAAAGGCTGCCAGAAGAAGCATAAGCCGAAGTTCGTTCAGTGTCGTGTTGGTGTCGTTTACAAGATCCTGACCTCTTGCGGCAGTTTCTACATCGGTGAGACGGGACGATGCATCAACGATAGACTGCGTGAACATGCAAAAGATATAGAGAACAAGTCTCGCAGAAACCACCTTGCTGTGCACTGGGCTGAGTGTGAAGATTGCGAAGCGCACCTCAATCGGACTACTATCATCGCCCGTTATAAAGATGAGACCACAAGGCTCATTTCGGAGGCTTGCCATATCAGAAAGCTCGGTAACACCTGTATCAGCAGCCCATCCATAAATCTACTCTCAAAGGAACTTGCGTATCTTAATCAGTGACGTGCCTTTTTTTAGTCAAGTTGTGTGGTTGTGCGGTATCTTTCTCTCATGCTTATTTTGTGTTATTCACTCGTGCCATTTCATATATATGCTGCCTTGCCTGTAGCAATAAACCATTTTGTTGTTAGTCAGCGCTGGTGTTTTGTCCTTCTCTTGTGTCTCGTCTTTGATTGCGCTGTTTTTCCAATTCTTAAAACATGTGCCAACCAGCCCGTATTTGCCCTCTTCTGGAACATATATGCATGGAGTGCGTGCCAGAAGTAAAGGCGGAGTGACATTTTGGGGCTCAACTCATAACTATCTCGGTTTTGTCTCACGTGTTACCTCTAACAACACACACAACGCACACACACGATATAAGCATCCAGCCTCTCGTGCAACAGTGCCTTGAGGGTCGCCTTATGCAGGGTGTTTAACGCAAGATTTTACACAATTTTTTAAAAGATGCTTTTTAGGATAGAAGAGCGCTTTATTCGGCCTAGCATTGTCAGGGGTGAAGTATACATCAGAATACAGCTAAGACGTGCTCACTAGATGTCTGGTTAACTAATATTAAATAGTTAGCCTTTTAACTATCACTGTTAAGCCCCGTAATTATTTATAGGCGTGTAGCCCACAGTAAGTTATGTCAGGAGGAAAACGGCGCAAAAAAACGCGGACAAAAGAGACAAGCACGACAGCACGTCTTTTTGCGCCGTTTTCCTCCTGAATCATGAACCAAGTAGCCCAAACTAGAGTTCTTCGTAAGTTATATACATATTGTGAAGAAGAAGATGGACCCCTTCGCTGGACGCCGATAAAGAAGAAGCGGTTGTGGGATTGCCATCGCGCAGATCGTGTTGGTCTTGGTCGCCCCGCTCCAACGCCGACGTCGACGCCGTCCCCGAAGTCCTTCTTCTACATTTGGTGGAGGTGCTGCCTGGTCTCCTTGCCTCACGTATGCCAAGACGAGCTCGTATGGCTGAAGACGGACACCCCCCAGCCGCCCCGATGACCCAGCCGGTTGTCTGCTCTGGCTCCTTGCGCCAGCGCGACCCTGCGCTCTTTAGCGGCACCGACGACACAGACTGCGACGACTGGCTCGCGTCATACGAGCGAGTGAGTTCCTACAATAAGTGGGATGACGTCACTAAGTTAACAAATGTCATCTTTTATTTGACCGGAGTTGCCAACTTGTGGTATCGAAACCACGAAGCCGATATCACGACGTGGGATACATTCAAGGCTAACCTTACCACCGTGTTTGGTCGTCCTGCTGTACGCAAGCTCCACGCCGAACAACGCCTGCACGATCGATTACAGCGGTTCGGCGAAACATTCACAAGTTACATTGAAGATGTGGTCCATCTCTGCAGTCGCGTCAACGCACAGATGTCCGAAAAAGACAAGATCAAGCACATCCTGAAGGGCATCGAACATGACGCCTTTCAAATGTTAACGTCCCGGGATTTGACTACTGTTGCCCAAGTTGTCAACCTTTGCCAGAGCTACGATGAGTTGCGCAAGCAGCGCCTCATCACTCCACCACCTTCCGGGCCTGTGGAACCACTTTATTTATTTATTTATTTATTACAGTACCCACAGCGCCGTGAGGCATTACAGTGGGGGGGGGAAGACGACTCAAACACAGTCGAAAAAGCAGGAAATGCAGATAAAAAGAAGATAGGCAAGCAACTGAATTTACAATCAAACAAGCAGACAGGTAACACTTTCACAATCATTGAAGAAACAATGGCTCAATTACAATGCATATTTCGCAGTGAGGAAAAAAAAACATCAGTGGAGGTAATGGTAGAAATATCATGGGGGAGTTTATTCCATTCTCGAATTGTTTGGGGGAAGAACGACATCTTAAAGAAGTTCGTTTTACACCTGATCTCTTTAATTTTAAAGGCATGATCAAGACGCGGTGAGACATAATTGGGATGTCGCAAATAATGCTCCCTGTTAATACCAGTCTTATTGTGAAAGACACTGTGGAGAAATTTTAGTCTAAGAAGTTTCCTTCGCTGCTGGAGTGATTCCCATCCAAGGTCATTCTTTGCAGCGGAGACGCTAAAATTTCTGGAGTAGTTGGCATTAACAAATCGCACGGCCAAGTTCTGGATCCTTTCAATCTTGTGAATATCTACCAGCAGCCAAGGGTCCTGCCACAACAAGCATATTCAAGTACTGCTCTAATGTTAGTTTTATACAGGAGCTCTTTGGCTTTAGGCGGTAAATTCTTCGCATTTCTGCGAAGAAAACCCAGCACTTTGGAAGCCTTGCTAGTAATGTAATATATATGGTCACGCCAGGATAAATTTGCAGTAAAGAAAATACCAAGATATTTATGTTTGAACACTTTTGACAATGTTTCCGCGTTAATACTGTATGAAAAGTCATGACATTTTTTTTCCTAGTAAAACACATGTACACAGATTTTTTCACGTTAATATCCATGCGCCAAGTATTGCACCATTTAGTAATCAAGGACAAATCATTCTGTAGGGCACTGCAATCGTTGGAAGTATGGATGACCCTGTATAGAACGCAGTCGTCTGCAAACAGACGCATTTTTGAAGAAATACCACAACATATGTCATTCATATAGATTAAAAAGAGGAGTGGTCCCAGAACCGACCCCTGAGGTACACCAGACGATACGTCTGCCTGATCAGACTGCGCTCCATTTAACACTACTATCTGACGTCTCAAATGTAAATATTCTTTAATCCAGGCAATAACTGAACAATTTATGTTGTACCACGATAGTTTCTCAAGCAGTAAAGAATGGGGGACTAAGTCGAAGGCTTTTCTGAAATCCAAATATAAACAGTCAATAGTGAATCCGTCGTCCAAGGCACCAGCCAGATCATATGTAAATTCGCTCAATTGCGTGACACAAGAAAATCCACTACGGAAACCATGTTGCTGGGGGGATAGTAACGAAAAAGCGTTCAAATGATTTATTATGCTAGTAAAGAAGATATGTTCAAGCACCTTACAGCTAATACTCGTCAGCGAGATTGGACGGTAATTTGAAACGATACTGCGGGGCCCCGACTTGTGCACGGGCACGACGTGAGCAAATTTCCAGTCATCTGGCAAAGCACTTTCTTGAAGCGATTTCGTGAAAATAACAAACAAGTATTTTGATACCGGGCCTGCGCACGAAGAAAGTAATGCAGCCGGTAAGCCGTCTGGCCCCGTGGCTTTTGAAGCATTCAATTTTTCTAACAATGTTTGAATTCCTCGCAAATCAAAATCAATGTCTTCCATGTGTTCTGCGCCCACATCGGTTGTCTGCGCGTTATAGTCATGGCTGCTAAGGCGTCCAGCAAACACAGAGCTAAAGTATTCGTTGAAAAGTTTTGCTTTTACATGGTCGATATGGATCAAATTGCCGTTATCTTCGAGCGGCGGAACTGATACTGCATCTTTGGCGTTCAATTTGATAAGTTGCCAAAGTTGCTTTGGGCGCCTCTGCATCCTTGAAGGAAAAGACTCAAAGAACTTATCTTTTCCTATTTTCAAGACACGTTTCATGTCCTTAGTTATTTGCTTCAGTTTTTGGCCCAAGCTGAACGAAGGCGATTTCTTATACGCAGCATAAGTAGTCGCCCTTTTTCTGGCGATCCTGCGCACCTCCCGATTACACCAAGGCTTTGATCTACTGCGTCGAGGCGTCATTATCCATGATGGCACATATTGATCGCGCAACTCCAGAAGTTTATTTTTGAATATGTTCCACAACGTTTGCACATTTTCGGTTTCCGCTAAAGTTTCGAAGACGTCGTAATACGCATCCAAGGAAAGTGCTATATCATTTGTACGGGCTTTCTGATAGCTGTAAATGCGTCGCCGAGGACAATTAGCAACTTTTGCGTAGTGCAGATTTATCTCACAGTAAACAACATCATGGTCACTAATACCAGGGAGTATAACTGGAGGTCTTGCAGCCGTGGGAACGTTCGTGAATATCAGATCTAAAATATTAGCTCCACGCGTAGGCTGATGGACCAACTGAGTCAGAGCATAAGAGCAGCAAATTTCAATGATTGCGTTAGTTGACGCGCTCTGTACTCTCGAAGTAGACCCTTGATCCCCCCAGACAACTTCTGGGAGATTGAAGTCACCTCCTATTACCATGTAGTCCGTTTGCACAGCCTCAATTGCATCATTCAGCTCATGCAAAGCATTTCCCGGATCACTCGGCGGGCGGTAAAATGAACACAAAGAAACAGTTTTGCCATTTTCAAGTCTAAGAATAGCCCAGATGGCCTCACTTCGGCCAACTTCTATTTCAAGTACCCTAGAGCTAATCGCTTCATCAATTAGTATGAAGACACCTCCTCCACGACAGTTTCGGTCCTTCCGGTAGCAAACATAATTTCCGGGGAAAATGTCTGTATCGCTAACAGTTTCATCAAGCCAGGATTCGGATCCGAGCACCACAGAGGGCCGAGTCATGTCAAGGAGGGCAGCGAATTCATCTGTTTTATTCTTAATGCTCCTACAGTTCACAATCAAGACCGAAAGAAGAGACCGATTTGCCGACTTTTGTCAATGAACAGGAACTACCTGGTCAAGCGATTCATCAAATATATACTTGACACCGTTTAGGTACATGGTATCGTACTTTAAATGCATTTTGTCACTTTCTTTTTTAACCTCCTTGCTATATTCTAACAACCGCTTCCTTTTCATTCTAACGGTCGCAGAAAAATCTTCCGATATGCTTATCTTGGATCCTTTAAGCTCCTTCGCGTTTGACAAAACCGCTTGCTTATCTTTGTACGAATTGAAGTTAGCGATAATCGGTCGAGGTCGATCTTCTGAAAACTTCCCTAAGCGATGTGCCCTTTCAATTGCAATGTTGTCGCATTTCAGCGTGGAAGAGCATAGGTCTTTCACTTTCTTTTCTACTGTGTGGTGTGATTCTCGTTCGTCTTTATCTTCAATACCAAAGAACAACAAGTTGCATCGCCTACTGCGGTTTTCAATGTCATCCAGTTTACGTTCCAGAGTGCGCAGCCTTGTATCCCGAGCTTCACAACTTTTTTTACACTGTAACACGGTGTACTGCATTTCATCTATCTTAGCTATTACCGATTCTAGTTTTGTTATGCGGGTATTTAGGCTGGCCATTGCAGACTTATTTTCAGCCTGGTATTGTTCAATGTCAGACAGTTTGTTTTTTATCTCCTGCTGACCACTTAGCAGCTGTTGCAGGACTGTGTCATCGCCAGGGCCCGGGTTTAGCTCAACGTCTCCGCACAGAAGCAACAGAAGGAAATAAAATGCAAAACGGCGATATAGCATGAAGTGGTGCCGTTTTCGGCGCAAGCAACTATGGCGGAACGAATGCGAAATGAGACTCGAAAAAAGCACAGGGGGTGGAACCGCCAGAGCATATACAGAATGCCTACTATGAAAATCGATGCCACTAACCTGCAGCAAGAAGAGCGCGTGCGTGAATGGTACAGCCATGTCCGTACCGGTTCCACGCCCCAACTGCTGAGTGATGTTCCGCGCCTTTTGTAGTCTGTAGCCGACTGGATTATCGGTCCAGGGTTCGTTGGGCAGAAGCAGGCAGCTGCCAAATTCAGCGTTGAAGCACATTTCCTCATCCCTTTCGTTGCGGTCAAAGTTGGTGGTTGTCCATGGCGGGCAGGTGAGCGACGATTCCCCGTCCGGTGACCGGTGTGCAGATAAGCCGGTAAGTTGATTTCCCAGGAAAGGTTGGCTTGCAGTCGAATGAAGCAAAGCCTGCAGCAAGAAGAGCGCGTGCGTGAATGGTACAGCCATGTCCGTACCGGTTCCACGCCCCGTACTGGTCTCTCCTCTACATCTGGGAGCTCCACGCTGCTGCAGCAGCTCAAAGACTTCATCCGGGAGGAAGTTGCTCGCCAGATATCTTTACGTCCGACGAACTGCGAGCTGTCCCAAAATTTGGCGCCCCTTCAAAAGGTCATTGCCGACCGCGTGGCAGAGGCCCTTCCCTCTGTCGCTCCACCAGCTCCCATGCCTCCGCACGCACCAGCCGTTGAGCCCCTCGCATACGCCGACGGCCCTGCCGCTTCACCAATGACGCCCGCTCCTGTCGCACCGCTGACGTACGCTGCCGTCGCTGCCCGACCACGGCCAGCTAGCTACCCTTTGGTCTACGCTACGCCTCCAGGACCTGTACAGGAATTTCTTCCGGCGCCACAGCCTTTTATTCCACCTCCTCCGCAGCGCCGCAATCCATGGCGAACAAGTGACAACCGTCCCATCTGTTATTCCTGTGGGTTTGCTGGCCATGTTTCTCGGTACTGCAGAAATCGCACTCACGACGATTTTGTACCGCGCCGAATGTCCGCTTCCTGGCAGCCGCCCCGAAATCAGTACGCAGCCGCCGATCCGTCTGCAAGTTCCGTCGCGAATGACCGTGGCTCCTTTTCTCCTCGCCGCTCAACCTCGCCGCGTCGCCGCTCCCTATCTCCGCTGCGACGGCGTCCCAATCTTGCGCAAGAGGAAAACTGATTGCCGCAGTTCCTGAGGCGAGAACTGCGCAACGAGCGAACTGTCAAAGGCCTCACGTATCTCCCGCGAATCTGCTTGAGGTTTCTGTTGAAGGCGTTATAGTACTGGCTCTGGTCGATACCGGCGCTGCTGTTTCTGCCATGGCTGCAAGTCTTTGCCGTTCATTGCGCAAAGTAACGACACCTATTTCAGGATTCTCACTTTGCACGGCAAGTGCCCAGCCTGTAAACCCTATAGCGGTGTGCACAGCACGAGTCGTCATTCAGGAAGTTGTGTACGCCATAGAGTTCGTCGTTTTGCCTTCCTGCTCTCATGATCTTATCTTGGGCTGCGATTTTCTGTCGCGCAATAATGCGGTGATCAACTGTGCTCGTGCCGAACTGGATTTTTTTGCGCTTGACGTACCGTTGCCGAACGTTCCTCCTCCGAAAGTCGTCGTTGCCGAAGATATTGACCTCCCTGCGTGCTCTTTCGTCCTTGTGCCCACCGCTTGTGCTTTTCCCCGCAGTACCGATGTCCTTTTCACACCCTCGCCCATCTTTCTAAACCGCAAAAGTCTTCCCCTGCCTTATGCCGTACTTTCTATATCAGCTGGCCTCACCGCGCTCTGGATTTCTAATCCGTTCTCCTTTCCCGTCTCCCTGCGTCGTGGCGAATGCCTCGGCACCGTACAGCTCATTGATTCCATTCTCACCGCTGACGCAACCACCGCTTCGCAGCCTGGTGACTTGGCTGCACTCACACCACCTGTTCTTGCACCGGACCAGTCGTCTCCTGACGTTTTCCTCCGCTCGATCGACGCCGATCTTCCTGGCCCTCAACGCACTGAACTTCTCGCACTTCTTCATCAATTCCGTTCTTCATTCGACTTTCACCAGCCTGCTTTGAGCCGCACATCAACTGTCGCCCACCACATTGACACCGCTTCTCATGCTCCTCTGCGTCAGCGCCCCTACCGTGTCTCTGCCACCGAGCGCCGAGTTATTGAAGCCCAAGTTGACACTATGCTTCAGAATGGCGTGATCGAGCCTTCTAACAGTCCGTGGGCCTCTCCTGTAGTCCTCGTGAAGAAGAAAGACGGTTCTATTCGCTTTTGCGTTGACTACCGTCGCATAAATAAAATCACGCGGAAAGATGTGTACCCTCTACCGCGTATAGATGATGCACTGGACTGTTTAAAAGGCGCTGAACTCTTTTCTTCGCTCGATTTACGCTCCGGTTACTGGCAGGTACCCATGGCTGCGGAAGATCGCCCTAAAACCGCATTCGTCACCCCCGATGGCCTCTTTGAATTTACCGTCATGCCTTTCGGTCTGTGTAATGCTCCTGCTACATTCGAGCGTATGATGGACACTATTCTGCGTGGCCTGAAGTGGAAGACGTGCCTGTGTTACCTTGACGACATCGTGGTGTTCTCGCCGGACTTTGCGACCCACCTCTCTCGCCTGAAGCAGGTCTTGACATGTCTTGCGAATGCCGGTCTGCAGCTCAGCTTGAAGAAGTGTCGTTTCGCTGCTCGTGAGCTGACTATTTTAGGCCACGTTGTGTCCAAGGAGGGTATCCGCCCTGATCCCGCCAAACTTCGAGCTGTGACTGCCTTCCCGAAACCTACTACCATTAAGCAACTCAGAAGCTTCTTGGGCTTGTGCTCATACTTTCGGCGTTTTATACGGAACTTTGCATCCATTGTCGCCCCGCTGACTCAGCTCCTTGGCCACAACTCAGACTTTTCCCTGTGGTCACCAGCATGCGACGCCGCCTACAATACCTTGCGCCGCCTCCTCACAGCTCCGCCCATCCTGCGCCATTTTGACCCCCAGGCGCCCACCGAAGTGCACACAGACGCCAGTGGTGTCGGCCTCGGCGCTGTGCTTGCTCAGCGCCCCTCTGGATTCGGCGAATACGTGGTCGCTTATGCCAGCCGTACTCTCACGAAAGCCGAAACTAACTACTCAGTAACGGAAAAGGAGTGCTTGGCCGTTGTCTGGGCACTCACTAAGTTTCGACCTTACCTTTACGGCCGTCCTTTTGATGTAGTCACTAACCATCATGCCCTCCGCTGCCTTTCATCGCTCAAAGATCCCTCCGGCCGGTTGGCACGATGGGCTCTTCGTCTCCAGGAATATAATATCCGTGTCGTTTACCGATCTGGTCGCAAGCATACAGACGCCGACGCTTTGTCTCGCTCGCCGCTTCCAGTCGACCTTGCCAGCCTCTCTGCCTTGGACCCCGTGCCGTTTACGCTCGACGTCAGTGACATGCCCGCCGAACAACGAAAGGACCCATGGATAGCCTCTCTTATTGACTACCTCTCCAACCGTTCGCAAGTTACCCCTTCACGCGCCGTTTGCCGCCAAGCTTCCCACTACGAGATTCGGGATCACCTCCTTTACCGGCGCAACTACAATTCAACTGGACGGAAATGGCTCCTCGTGATCCCGCGCCATCTACGGACCGAAGTATGTACAGCTTTCCACGCCGATCCGCAGTGCGGTCACGCCGGAGTTTTCAAGACGTACACTCGAATCCGTCTTCGCTACTATTGGCGCGGTATGTACAACTCGGTTCTTCGGTACGTCCGATCGTGCCTGGCTTGCCAACGCCGCAAACCTGCCTCTCACCGTTCGGCTGGTGAGTTACAGCCTCTCTCATGTCCGCTTAGACCCTTCGACCGCATTAGCATTGACTTATACGGCCCTCTTCCGTACACAGCTGTCGGCAATCGCTGGGTTATTGTCGCGGTCGACCATCTGACGAGATATGCCGAAACCGCTGCGCTCCCATCTGCTACAGCCCGTGATGTGGCCGGATTCTTATTGACGCACTTCATTCTCCGTCACGGTGCTCCTCGCGAATTGCTCAGCGACAGAGGCCGTGCTTTCTTATCTGACGTCGTTCAAGCCCTGCTCGCTCAGTGCACAGTCATTCACCGCACTTGCACCGCCTACCATCCGCAAACAAATGGTCTTACTGAACGATTTAATCGCACCCTCGGTGACATGTTCGCGAAGTACGTTGGATCCGATCACACCGACTGGGACATTGTGCTGCCGTATATCACCTATGCATACAACACTGCTACGCAATCCAGCACGGGTTTCTCTCCGTTCTTTTTGCTTTACGGTCGGCATCCATCTGCTCCCCTTGATACAGTGCTCCCCTACAAACCTGATGCCTCTGAATGTACCACCGTTACCGAAGCTGCACGGCACGCCGAAGAATGCCGCCAGATTGCCCGATCGTTCACGACCGACTCTCAATGGCGCCAAAAACATCACCATGACACCACTCAGAAGAATGCACTACACTTCGAGCCCGGCTCGCTCGTGTGGCTATGGGTTCCATCCAGCAGTCCCGGCCTCTCAACAAAACTGCTCTCCAAGTACCATGGGCCCTACCGTGTCGTCGAGCGCACTTCGCCAGTCAATTACATTGTTGAGCCTCTTACACCACCTTCTGATCTTCGGCGCCGTGGCCGTGAAACTGTACATGTGCAGCGCCTTAAGCCGTTCTACGACCCCATCGTATCTTCGTCCCCTTAAGTCGCCAGGATGGCTCCTTTTTCTCTGGGGGGCATTGTGAAGAAGAAGATGGACCCCTTCGCTGGACGCCGATAAAGAAGAAGCGGTTGTGGGATTGCCATCGCGCAGATCGTGTTGGTCTTGTTCGCCCCGCTCCAACGCCGACCTCGACGCCGTCCCCGAAGTCCTTCTTCTACAATATCATTTTTTAGAATTTTCAAAGCGCAATTACCCCCGGCACTGTCGCCCAACTAATTTTGCCTACGCAGCGCCAAAATCAATGCGCCTCCTAGAAGCTCGCAGGCAAACCAGCCTCTCCAGTGCAAGTAACTCAGCGAAATATTTAAAATTTGTTGGGCTGTGGTGCCGAGGGTAACCGCTTCTTCGAAATTACAAAAACTGATATGGATATTACTTACGGTGGGCTACATGTCTTTCAATAGTCAAGGGCCCAACGGTAATAGTTAAAAAGTTAGCTATTCAACATTAGTTAACCAGCCTGCTAGTTAGCACGTATTAGCTGCATTCTGATGTACTGCACCGATGACAATGCTACGCAGGAATAGCGCTGTACTAAATGAAAAGCCATTTTTTTAATTCTGGAAAAAATTAGGTGAAGAACTCTGTATGTATATTACCAATAGTATCACCGGAAGTTGGCGACTCGAAAAAATAATTCGAGTTTTAAAGCAACTATTATTGAGGGCGAGGGAGGGCCAGCAAATTTTGCGAAGTGAGGGTGAGCGTGAGGCATACGCCGGCACACTCACTGATGAGTGCACTCATATCGCCTCACTCACACTCACGTGCGCTCACACACACTCCCACTCACTCACACTCGCTTCCGTGAGTGTGAGTGAGTGGGCGTGTGTGTGAGCAGACGTAAGTGTGAATGCGAGTGAGTGGATGTGAGTGTGGGTGGTCATGAGTGTGAGTGAGTGGATGTGAGTGTGGGTGGTCATGAGTGGGAGCGAGTGGATGTTAGTGTGCGTGGTCATGAGTGTGAGTGAGTGGATGTGAATGTGGGTGGTCATCAGTGTGAATGCGAGTGAGTGGATTTGAGTGTGGGTGGTCATGAGTGTGAGTGAGTGGATGTGAATCTGGGTGGTCATCAGTGTGAATGCGAGTGAGTGGATGTGAGTGTGGGTGGACATGAGTATGAGTGGATGTGAATGTGGGTGGTCATGAGTGCGAGTGAGTGGATGTGATGTGGGTGGTCATCAGTGTGAATGCGAGTGAGTGGATGTGAGTGTGGGTGGTCCTAAGTGCGAGTGAGTGGATGGGAGTGTGGGTGGTCATGAGTGCGAGTGAGTGGATGCGAGTGTGGGTGGTCATGAGTATGAGTGGATGTGAATGTGGTGTGTCATCAGTGTGAATGCGAGTGAGTGGATGTGAGTGTGGGTGGTCATGAGTGGGAGCGAGTGGATGTTAGTGTGGGTGGTCATGAGTGCGAGTGAGTGGATGTGAATGTGGGTGGTCATCAGTGTGAATGCGAGTGAGTGAATGTGAGTGTGGGTGGTCCTAAGTGCGAGTGAGTGGATGGGAGTGTGGGTGGTCGTGAGTGCGAGTGAGTGGATGTGAGTGTGGGCGCTCATGACTGTGAGTGAGTGGATGTGAATGTGGGTGGTCATCAGAGTGAACGCGAGTGAGGAGATATGAGTGTGGGTGGTCATGAGTGTGAGTGAGTGGATATGAGTGTGGGTGGTCATCACTGTGAATGCGAGTGAGTGGATGTTAGTGTGGGTAGTCATCAGGGTGAATGAGAGTGAGTGGATGTGAGTGTGGGTGGTCATGAGTGCCAGTGCGAGTGAGTGGATGTGAGTGTGGGTGGTCATGAGTGTGAATGCGAGTGAGTGGATGTGTGTGTAGGTGGTCATGAGTGTGAGTGAGTGGATGTGTGTGTAGGTGGTCATGAGTGTGAATGAGTAGATATGAGTGTGGGTGTTCATCAGTGTGAATTCGAGTGAGTGGCTGTGAGTGTGGGTGGTCATGAGTGTGAATGCGAGTGAGTGGATGTGATTGTGGGTGGTCATGAGTGCGAATCGAGTGAGTGGGTGTGAGTGTGGGTCGTCATGAGTGTGTGAGTGGATATGAGTGTGGGTGGTCATGAGTGTGAATGCGAGTGAGTGGATGTGATTGTGGGTGGTCATGAATGTGGGTGCGAGTGAGTGGATGTGTGTGTTGTTGGTCATGAGTGCGAGTGAGTGGATGTGAGTGTGGGTGTTGAGTGTGAATTCGAGTGAGTGGCTGTGAGTGTGGGTGGTCATGAGTTTCAGCGCGAGTGAGTGGATGTGAGTGTGGGTGGTCATGAGTGTGAATTCGAGTGAGTGGATGTGAGTGTGGGTGGACATGAGTGCGAGTGCGAGGAGTGGATGTGAGTGTAGGTGGTCATGAGTGCGAGTGAGTGGATGTTAGTGTGGGTGGTCACGAGTGTGAGTGCGAGTGGATGTGAGTGTGAGTGAAGATGAGTGAGTTCGAGTGAGTGGGTGTGAGTGTGAGGGGAGATGAGTGTGAGTAGAGATGAATAGTGAGTGGACATGAGTGATGAGCGGATGTGAGTCGATGTCAGTGGCTGTCAGTGGACGAGAGTCGGGAGTCAGTGGACATGGACGAAAGTCGTGAGTGGATGTGAGAAGTGGGTGTACACGACAGGGAAGTTTGCCATTTGTATCCCTCGTCGATGGTATCCGCTTAGCTATTTTTATCTTGTTGACAGCTAATCCAAGCAAATATTCACAGTAGAGCGCGCTCGAGACACCGCACGACATCATGCCGGTGTCTTCGGACGCCCAAAGCAGAAGATTTCGCTTTCGTGGGAATAGTAATCTTTATTTGCTCTTTGCCTTACTAGTTCACCGTCGCCATGGGCCAAAGATCTTCACAGGCACAATGAGCCTCTACGGGTTGTGTCATATCTTTTGATCGAATTTCACATTGCCACTGCTAGAATGGTCTCTTGTCACGCCTCTAGGCAAGGGTCGAGCTCACCTACGCAGAGTTCAAAGTGCTTGCGGCTGAAAACATAACTGCCCGCTTCTCAGCATTAACTCGCGTAAGGAGGGATATTGAGCACTGCAGTGGACGCGTAGGTTTTTTATGTACCCGGGTGTGTGCATTGTAGAACTTTGCACTGGTCGTAATTTTTTTCTTGGACCGGACGCGGAACCGGCAGAGTCTTCCATTGCCGACGCGAAGAACCTGACCTACCTGGCCCGGCTCTTGAAGTGCACAAGTGCGGCTGAAGCCCGGAAATGACGCGAAAACCAAGCGCGGTTTTAGGTAGCGCCAGACGTTCTTGTTCCAATCATGCACTTGAAGGCGCCCTTCGTCGCTGTCTCAAAATTCGGTGCATTTTTTTTAAACACAGAAACAAAACAGCGCCGCGCGCACGGCATCTCGCCAGCGCGGTCGTTAAACGCGGGAGAGGGAACCCCCTGGGGAGCGTCTAGCCTGTGTGCGTGGTTGCCCCCTCCACCACCGACACGGCGGGCGCAGAGGGAATGAGTCATCCATGCGGTCGACTTCTCTCGAACGTACGAGCCGCTTCTACTGCTAAGCGGGGAAAAAATGGGGTAGCCTGGCGTGCGCTAAGACATGTCCCCCTCACCTGCACTCGGACGTCGGCGACGGCGCCATGCCAGAACTAGCCCGAATCTTCGAGATATGACCCCCGACCTCTGACCAATAAGGACGCGCCGCCGGCGCGAGGAAGGAAGGGGGACTGCACTGCCGACACTGAGTGTATGTGCGCGCCTACTTTGGCGCGTAGAACAAACAGACGCGGACCAAGCGTGTAAAGAAGGGCGTAGACCGCTATCAGCTAGCCCAAGCCGCCGTTATGCTTCGCAGAAGCGCGCCTGCTTGACTCCCGGGACTACAGACCAACGAGACAACGATCGCCTGTCTGCGGGACGGCATCGTCGTCGACCTCGGGACGTCGGACTGTCGCAGTGCCCGGTGAACAAATTGTGTTTTGTTTGTTTGTCTCTCTTTTGTAGTTGTGCACTTTAGGTGCAATATTGTCTTCGTATTGTGTTCTCTCTCGAGTATAACTTTGCACGAGTTGCCTTTTTTTGTTAATCACTTTGTATGTCTTTGTACTAGTGATTGTGAAATCCTCTGTATCGTCTCATTGCTTTATAAACTTGTTTTGTTTGTAAACCTTTGGCTCCGACCCATTCTCTGGCTTGCGACCGGCGAAAGCTGGACACCAAACGACCAAAAACCTCTTGTCACTTGGTAGCTAGTCTCAGCTGAGCTTGCCGCGCTGAGTCGAGGGCATCTCCTTTCAGTCCGAGACCGCTACCCCCACACGCTCTAATGGTGTCTGGGAGCTTCACGCTTAAAGTGCGCGAAGTGTGGGTGACAGTCGCAAATCAAGCACGTGGTTTTAATTTCTTGTATGCAAATATCTGTTGCAATAATCTGCTGCAGAAATGCTTGTTTCGTGCTGATGGTGACGAAACTTTGCGGCGATTTTCAGCAGTGGGCATGAGGTGGCCACCGAATTGACCGCACCCTTCTCTGTTGGTATAGACATACGGTTCGAGCTTGATTCTTCTATACTCGGGAAAGGGATGCAAAATATAATGCCTGTCAGTATTGTCACATTTTTGGTCGAGAAAAGACTACAAAAGAAAAGCAGCACAAGCGAATGAGAGCTAATGAGAATCAAGCTAGGGGCGACAGTTTTTGTTTCGCCTAAAAGCATCCTGTAAGTGAGTGCTGCTGTTCAAACTGCCGATACCGACAGGCCGTCCGACGGACACCACAGCCAAAAATGTGACGAGAAGAGAACATGAGGGTGGGGGCGGGGAGTAGAAATGGGTTGTGGGAGTGGGGCACGGGGGAACTTTTCATAAATAGGTCGAAGGGTGCCGGCATTTGCACCAAGGACTGCTCATAGAACGGGGACGAGTTGAGGATTAAGCTCCCCCACGCTCTACCCGAGTACAAAAAAAAACGTCGTTTTTTAGGGTTATGAAAAGGCTCACGTCTGCATTATGTACGCGGAATGCAGGCTGACCTGCCAAGTGCTCCATGCGTGCAAGGTGTGTTTCTGATTTGTGGGGCCCAATATTCGGCACTGGGCGAGTGAAATAGGCGTGTGAAACGAGACTGTGTTTTAGCTTTGTATTTGCAATACTGTAAATGGAATAACTTCTGTTCGGGCGATCCGGTTTCAGCAATTCTACTCCCACTGATATCTCGACAGCATAAGGAATTGGTTTGGTTTATTTATTTATTTATTTATTTATTTATTTATTTATTTATTTATTTATTTATTTATTAGAAATACCTGCAGCGCCCGTAGCCATTATTGCAGGGGGGGTGAGGATACATAACAGAAGAATAGCCCAGAAAAAAGAGAAAGAACAAAAAAAAAAGCAATACAACAAGACATGACACAGCAAGTACAAAATGAATGAAATATGAAACAACAACAAGGCATGACAAAAAACACAAAAAAAAGAAAGCAAACTGCGTACTCATACATCCGACAGCAACGCGCGGAACATAGGTTCGGAACGGCAATCAACAATTTCATGGGGCAGGTGATTCCAGTCATGAATGGTAGATGGGAAAAATGCATTTTGATAAGTGTTAGTTTTGCATTTAATTTCTCTAATCTTCCATCCATGGTCAAGTCTATTTGACCTGAAATGCTGTGGAAGCAAATAATTTTCTTTACCTATTTTTACTTTTAGGTGAGAGATTTTATACAGCATTTCTAACCCGGAGTTCGTACGGCGTTTCCGTAACAGCTCCCATCCCAGCGTTAGTTTAATGTTAGTAACACTGCTGTTAAAATTGTAATTACTTGAGAGAAACCGAGCGGCGAAGTTCTGAATACGCTCAAGCATGTCGGTTAAATTTAAAGTGGGGGGGGGGGTGCCAAACAACACAAGCATACTTTAAGATTGGCCTTATATAGGTGAAATATAGAAGCTCTTTAACTTTTCGTGGTGCCATTTTAAAATTTCTTCTTAGAAAATTTAGCATGCCATAAGCTTTAGCAGAAACGAGCTCGACGTGCTCGTTCCAAATGAGATTGGACGAAAAGTAAACGCCGAGGTATTTATAGTGAGAAACTCTAGAAAGCCGGGTAGAATCTAGTTTGTATTCAGCCAAGAAAGGGTGATGCTTGCGTGTGAAAGAAATAAACTGACATTTTATTGGGTTCAGAAACATCTGCCACTTCAAACACCATTGTTGTATGCGGTCTAAGTTGCACTGCAAATGGAAAGAACTTGAATAACTGTTAATAGCATGGTAGATAACACAATTGTCCGCATATAAACGTATTTTACAGGTCATATATTTAGCCGCCGCCGCCTTCCCTTAACACGCGCGCCACTTCCTCACGCTGCATTTGGAGCTAGCTGCACGATGTGAAATTCCTATTAAGTAAGCATATCTGCATGTTTGTTTGATAACTAAAAAGAACAAGAGCGCCATTTTTTTTCTAAAGCAGCGCCGTGGTGGAAATCGGAGCTAGTCTAAGGGAACAACTGACAGTTCACCCGCCGCGGTGGCTCGGTGGTTATGGTGCTCGGCTCCTGACCCGAAAGACGAGGCTTCGATCCCGGCCTCGGCGGTCGAATTTCGGTGGAGGCGAAATTCTAGAGGCCCGTGTACTGTGCAATGTGAGTGCACGTTAAAGAACCCCAGGTGGTGTAAATTACCGAAGCCCTCCACTATTTCATCCCTCATAGCCTGGGCCGCTTTGAGACGTTACACCCTCCAAAATCATAAACAATAGTTTCAAGTTCCATCACGACGAACAAAGTGAGTTGAGGTCACATGAGGCGTACAAAAGCTCTAACAATCACTGCTTGATTGTTTTAATTGACTCAAACTGTTACGTCAGCCACCCTCTAGAGCAATCGCAGCAAATGAACAAGCAGCTTTTACATCGCAGTTCCCGTACACTCCTCAAGCGACATCCAGCAATTTTGTACATGGCATCCTTTGGCTGAAGTCTAAACCGACACAACATGAGGGGAAAAAATTCAGTTAATTCCACATGCCGATGCATGTTTACTAATATCTTGCGTACAGTAAAAAAAAGACATGATATAGAGCCTTTAATTCGTGATTTCCAAAGAGCGCTACGGTTTATCTAGTAGCTTATTTAGAAGTTCTTCATTTTACATCCTTCATTTCAAATTTACAGCTAATTTGCTTACCAGCGTCTGGTAATAGGGTAGCTGCATGATAAAACTTGCTACTTAACTACGCATAAATATACAATTTTACAGTATACAACTGCACACTATTTTTCATATCTAGGGAATTTTTGGTTGCAAATTTGGGGAGAAGCGGCTCTGGAGGTTGGCAGCACTGGATTGAGCCACCCATCATGGCGCCGAGGTATGGGGTGAGAGGGGGCCGGACAATTTTTTCAAAATGAGGGCGAGGGTGAAGGAGGGCCATAGATTCAAAGTGAGGGTGAGAGAGGAAAAGTAAAAAATGGGGGCATTTGCCCACCTCTGTCGCCAAATGTCGTGTTCGTCAAAAAAAGGGAAGAAAAGGAGAACCTGCGTTTGTTTTTCTCTGCACAATGCCACAGATAAGGTTTACATCAGAGTTTTTTGACCTCATACCAGGGGGCGAATTACGGAAGGTGCAAATCCCAAACTTGTCAGTAAGGATCACTTGGCCTCGCTCGTACTGGTCGGCCGTGGCCGGCAGCCATGTTACTTTTTTTTTTGAGTCATGGGCGGAAACAGATTATGCCACGGATGTGACAGAAGTGATGACGTTGCACACCTAATTCTGCAGGCACAAATTTACTGTTTTTTGTGACCGTCTCGAGGCGGTCAATTTGACCCTTGCGTTTGTGACAGAAAATGGCTGCGGTGTACGTGGCGATACGACTGAGGCGGCTGCGTCGGCGCGACCAGTGGCGATAGAGGGCGCACGAAGACGCGTTGGACTTGCTGGACGAGCTGTTTCGACGCCTTTTTCGTCTTGAGAAGCAGTCGTCGATGCGTGCGAGCGCCATGTAGGTGGGGTGGCAGGCGCTGTGTGCACTGCGGTTCACCGGCGGCTCTCAAGCTGCCGCTGGTAACGAGGCGCACGTCGGCTTCGCACAACAGAAGGTGAGCAAATGCGTCCGGCGGGTGTCGGAGGCAGTCTGCAAAGTTGGCGCCCCGAAGGGGTGGGTTCCCGCGGTAACATTTGTGCCACAGCTATACATAAACAAAACAGGCTAATGCTGACAAAGAACTTTATTTTTCCCCGCAAATCGCACTTCGTGGTCGTCTTATTTTGAAGCAAAAGCTTCACTACGCCAGCTGCGGAGCACTTCGCCGGGTCGGGCGCAAACCACATCTGCGCATGCGCCGTTTCCATGGAAACCGGTTTCCATGGAAACTAGGAGCCAATCCGGCAAAACACATGCTTTCGCACGCGTAGTCTCTAATGTATATTTACTTCTACTTGTTTTTGCAAAAAGGGAGGGAGGTACGTGATTTCCTTCGAAGCGGTCAGCACAACGCCAGTTCAAAATGCCAGAAACCACTGGGAAAATAAAAAGGGAGAACCTACTTTCCCCCGGGTTCTCCAGGACAATTTCTTCTCGGTGCAACCTGGACTGCGCACTAGCTTGTAAACTGATACCTTACTGCACCAGGCGTACGTAGCGACCTTCCATTTCCCGCTGGCAGTTTTTCGCGACGCTGTCTAGTGCCCCGGAAGAGTGAAAAAATAAAAATAAATTAAAATCTGGCGTCGCATGATGCTCTCCAGCGTGCAAAACGCTAACTTTCAAGGAACGTCCTGAATGCGTCTCTTTCTGAGAGATATATGGTCTCCGAAACTTCGTGGAGACCTAGCTAGACCCACTCAGTGCTTGCGATTATCGCAGTAAAGTATGTTTCCAGCTCGAGTTCTGCCATAATGAGAACCAAATTTTGTCGACAGTGAGAAGAGAGCGCATTTCTTTGCGCGGTTTAAGCGATCCGGCGGAATGAGCGACACAGGTAAGCCCAGCGCCTCGGCTCGGTGAAGACAATTCCATCTGCTTCACTGCTGAACTTTGAGAGAGAGTTACGGAGATAGCCGCCATCCGAGTGTATAAAAAACGGCCCGTTGCGGCAAGCGTGTCGAAATATGCGTTTACACCCGCTAAGCACTAACGCAAAATGCTCCTCCAGCCTGGGAAGTTTGATCGGTCAAACGTTGATAAACAGCCGGCTCAGAGACTGACTCCCTTATCCTGGGGCTATTGTCTCATCCTCCCGGCATGGCGGGCTTGCACGCTGGCGTCCTCATGAAGTAGAAGCGAAGTTTCGTCACGCACCACAAGCTATATGCAGCGCCCGAATCACGAGACAGCTGTTGTGGCACGCACTGACGTCACTACGGACGGCTCCACTTTTTCGCTGACGACAACGAGGTGGTGCCTGACGTGCAGCTAGCGCTGTAAAAAAAAAAAACAAGAGAAAATCCTAGGGGTGTGCAAATAGTGGTTTTTTTATTCCAATCGAATTCGAAGCGAATAGCGATTTTCTTCGAATAATTTCGAGGCGAATAGTTCGAACAGTACTTCTGGCACTAAAAGAAGGCTGAATTACAGCAGGCATTTCCAAAACTATTCATTTTCCTAACACACGATGCCATTACATACTGCACTGAGGCTTTATTGAAATCCATGCTTCAAAATTTTAAGAGAGCACCTAAAGTGCGTTAAGAACAATTTTTACCGGTTGGGTAATAAAAAGTTATAACACATAAAAATACCGCCTGCTTTCTAATAAGAAATTAGAGATAAAATACAAAAAATGACAGCATAACAGAACGGTGCCAGTAGTACAACCAATAACTGAAACCATAGGAGTAACTGCACTACACTGCAGCAAGAGCACTGAGAATAGTGAAAAAAAAAGGACATTCTGCACTACCGGTCACCAGTGGTCGAACGCGTCGAATGTCCAACACTGAGCTAGGCAACCACGTTCAGTGCACCGACTTGCCACTTGCGTTGCTTGCGTTTCTATAGTTTAGGATCCTCACTTCTTGGCTTGGATTGCGCCTTCTTTTCGGCTACGCCGATGGGACTGCTGCGCCCAAAGATGTTAAAATGGAACATAGGCTGACCGGACCTCCTAGCAGCACTGGCAGTATGGCACCATCGCGTATCCACAGCACCGATAGGTTGGCCGCACTGTCGGGGGCAGAGCGTTCAGGACGCGCCGCCCATGGCTCAAATGCATCGCCATCACCTTGCGGCCGGAGATTGGTGCGTCTATTTCGCTGTCCGAGGGGTGCTCGTATGGAAAAGTCGGCTCTGCTCTGTCTGTCTTGGGTTTAGTGCGGCAAACTGGCGCTCTTCCCGGCCTATGCCGTCACTCTGACAAGGCGTGTCGCACTATGCATTTTTTTTTTTGCATTTTACTAGCAGCTCGCGGCTGCTGCTTGCCGGAGCGTTGCTTCGCTTATCAAGCTGAAGGATCGGAACATCGTTCCGGTAACATCCCAGACTGGCAAGAATGGAAGCGGCTGTACAAAACTCTAGCGCCGCAAGCGAAACGTCATTCGCACCGCTCGCGCCTCCTGGTAGAATTGTCCCCGGTAGTACCTCTGAGCAGCACTTAGCATCGCGCTTCCAAGAATGCTCTGAGCCTCCAACGTACCGGAGTGCCCGAGTTGCGGCGACGGAGTGCGGCACACCACCGTAGACGGCTCAATGCCCTGATTACGACGGCGTTCCGTTCCCACCAATGCGCAAGCAGTCAGAATAGCAAGAAAAGACGCCAGTCATATATGGATGCGATCATTTCGTTCTACTAAAGTTTGGCAGTCACGTATACGTCCGCAGCCTCCCCGCGGATGCCGAGCGTTAACGGCAGTAATCCTCCACGGGTGCACAATAAGCTTGGCGTTATCACACGCTAAACGCGGTATTCCCACTGAAGTAAGTATGTACAGAGCGCAGAACGCATGTCTAGAACACGCTCTGAGCGTGTTTCAGGCGTCACACGCGATAACTAGCGATTAGATCTGGTTAAAACTGGTCTGGATGTAAACATCGGCTGTTAAACTCATGGAATTTTATTGTCATTTTTGCCTTCTTGGTTGCAGCGGCTTTGGGAGCTCCGGAACGCAGAGTTTGGTTGTTCTAGGCATGTGTTTTGCCCTCTGTACATCGAGTCACCGCGCTGCCGCTGAATTTTTCTCGCCTCCGCCGGTGATATGATGGCTTGCTTCAATGCTGCCGAGAACGGTCGCCCATGTTCGGTACGCATGATTCGTCACCTGATTGGGTGAAGCGATAGCGCGGTAGGGCTGCGTGTTCATCTTCGCATCTGTCCTATCAGAAAATCTTTTCCGCAGCTGTATTGGAAAAAAAAAACAGAGGGGGGGGGGGGGATGAACGCGGCCAAGCGGTGCCCGCGTTCGAATACTTGCGGCGTACGAGCTCATCGATAACGTCACCGCCAGCCAGAGTATATAAAGGGTTCGCTGACAATAAACTGAGGTTTCTTGACGACTGTCGGCTGTGTTCTCCCTTCATTGCGTCTGCCTCGACACGGTGGCAGCGACGCGTCTTATGGCAGCCTTAGTGCGGAGGTTCGAAAACGGCCAGAACGCAGGATCTTTCGCAAGAGCGCGTCGCCCTCACCTTTCCTTCGTTTGTCGCTGGGTTCGCACCCCGGCCTGATCGTGGTTTGCGTATTCACTGACCCCCGAGCGTTGAGAGCGCGACAAAAAAAGCCACCTATGCGACAATACTCGGAACCGAAATAACATAAAGCAAGCGGGCAAGCGTCCCAGTAACACTATTCGCGCGACACGAATACTTCGAAATTTCGAATACCCAGAATTCGGTTCGAAGCGAATATCGAATACCGTACTCTTCGACCGACTATTCGAAATTATCGATTATTCGCACAACCCTAGAAAATCCTCTAAACACAAGAACGCTGAGCGCCTCTTTTCTTTATAAGGTGTGCTTATATTATTTAGTGGACACATACCTATCAAAGAAATGGCGGCAAAGACAGCCGTCTCGCTCGATTTATTCAAGACTCAATCATCAGCACATTCAAGTAGAACTTCGACGTAACCACCATCTATCTCCTCGAAACTCCCCCACATCCACGAGCGGTCCTGGCGCAAGCATCGCAGTGCCAGGGCGAGCCGGCGTTGGCGATAGGTGCGTCGACGCCGGAGTGCTGGGACCCCGGTTCCTGACCTCGTCGGCTGGGCCCGGCGCTGCTGGCGTCCGCCGCTGCTGCCTTCGCTGTTCGTGGCGAGGCCAGAGCTCCCCGAGGCTGGGCTGCACACGAAAGACATCCCTGTGTTGCGATGCTCGAACTCTACGGTATGCGACGAGATTACATATTTCTGAGAAACTAGGCGGTACTCCCGAAATACAACTCACCTACAGCGACGACGCATAGAGCCCAGCAGAGTCGCTGGGGAAAAGGTCAAACCAAAAAAGCGGCCGGTTTTCGAAATATTGCTGCGCCTTACCTGGCGACTAAGTTGGATAGCAAAATCATCGAACGCAGCTCTTATAGACGCCCCTTCCTGGCTTGCGCGCTATCGGCGCAACATGCGGAGCAATAGCAGACCGAAGGCGAAGGATGAAGGTAGGGCGGCAACGATGGGAGAGCGAGAATGAATGGCCGGAGGAGGGGACAGCGGTGGAAGAGAGAAAGGCAGATGTACAGGCGGCAAAGTAGAGGAGGGGAATGAGGGGGGAGGGGCATGCGTTTCGTCATGACTTCCCGAACGCGTTTGGAGGAGACCGTCGTGCTTAGGACGTGCAGCAGAACCACCTGTGCAAAAGCGACTGCGGTGGTAGATGCGGTAGCAAGTGGATGCAGGCTGTCGTGCCGGCGCCCACATTTCGCTGGCGGGCCTGTCTAAACAAGCGCTGCGCGCCCGCCGACGCTCAAAGCAGGCCCAGACTTTCTCGGACAAGTCGCGACATGCAGCGTGACTCACCCCGACACCGCGGCGTCGGGACGGACCCTCCTCCTCTCCTCCTCTCCGTCGGTGCGAACTCCTCCGCCGCTCGCTGGCTCTCGACCATTGGTCTAATTTGAACGGTGGCCAGTGATTGGAGGATTTGAACGGCTGGCTGCCGTAACCGTTTCCAGTGGCTTTAAAAGCGGAGCCGCGCTGAACCCGAGCAGCAGACGGGCAGCAGAAGAGCCATCACGCCGGAGCTACGCTCGCCGCCGGGGCCGCCCTTCTTCTTTGTGCTCGCCCGTGGTGCTCTTGGGCCTTGTATCATGTAAAAGCCCTTGTACATACTGTACGTAAAGTTCATTTGACTCACCGTCGCCTCGACCGTTTCCTGGCTCGGACCACCAGTCCCAACAGTGGTGACAACAGTGGGATGCCCCAGTCCCAACAGTGGTGGCAGCGGTGGGATGCCTCAGTCCCAACAGTGGATGGCAGCTGCGGGATCGACCGGCGTCAGCTACCTCGGCGCGGTGAGTGCCTGATGTTTTCCCCTCAATTCGCCAGACTGCTCTAGCACACGTGATTGTAGTTTAGAGTAGGGCTGTGTGTTGCACTGGAGAGAGCTTTGCTGTTTCGAGCCAAGTCGGAGCGCTTTGAAACGAAAGCTGGTGCAGAGGGAGTAAACGAGGCGTTTTGGAAAGAATTACTTGCGCGTGTCATACTAGTAGCGCTATAGTAGTGAGCGGCAAGGCAATTCTAAGAAAAGGGCAAACTACAAGAGGCTATTGTGAGCGATGGAGAACTTCAAAGTGAAGGAACTCATCGAAATTTGTGAAGAGTTGGGCATTGATTTGGGCCCCGCAAAACGAAAGCATGCGATTCTTGAGATCATGCGGAAGGAGAATGTAACGGCTGAGGAAGCCAATGAGGCCTGGGAAGAGATCACAGAACGCCGTGAGCGCGAGGAGGCCGAAAGACGCCGTGAGCGCGAGGAGGCCGAAAGACTCCGTGAGCGCGAGGAGGCCGAAAGACGCCGTGAGCGCGAGGAGGCCGGAAAACGCCGTGAGCGCGAGGAGGCCGAAAGACGCCGTGAGCGCGAGGAGGCCGAAAGACTCCGTGAGCGCGAGGAGGCCGAAAGACTCCGTGAGCGCGAGGAGGCCGAAAGACGCCGTGAGCGCGAGGAGGCCGAAAAACGCCGTGAGCGCGAGGAGGCCGAAAAACGCCGTGAGCGCGAGGAGGCCGAAAAACGCCGTGAGCGCGAGGAGGCAGAAAAACAGAGGCAGCTTGAGATAAAACGGTATGCTCGCGCTAAGAAACTGATGGACCTGGAGCTTGAAGCGCATGAGACCGATTTCGAAAGATATAAAACATTGTCCGCTCTGCATGAGACCAACGGTCAGCAGCTGAGAGACAGGCCGCAGCCCTTCGTGATCGCCGAAGATATGGCGAAATATCTTGCGGAGTTCGAGCGCGTCTGCGAGAGAAAGCGCGTTGAGCGGAATGGTTGGGCACAGAAGTTGGTAGCCCTGCTTTCCAGCGAAGCGTATGACGTTGTCAAGCGCCTGTTGGACGACGGCTTGGCGGACTACGATGAGCTGAAAAGCTTCTTACTGGCGAGATATAACGTGTCACCGCTGGACCTTCGCCAAAGGTACCTGCGAGAGAATAGCACCCCATCGTTTAACGATTTTCCGTACCAGTTTAAAGCCGACATTTTAGAGTGGCTCGAAAATGCTGAAGGGTCGGAAGATCATGACAGAGAGGTAGAATGCGTCGCTGTAGAGCAGCCCTGCCAGTGCGGCACAGAGGAACGTAGTCCGTACGTGGCAGATGTAACTGCTGCTGTAACATTGGGAATTGCCCCGCATTCGCCAACTGAGAAAACCTCTACACCATCGGATAAGGTAGTCACAGCATCGGACGATGCACTAACAGAGGTCTCGCCCATTGAGATTGTGGCGGAGTTACCGGAAAGCGAATCTCCTAGCGTGTCGAAAGCAGGAGAAGTTGCCGAACAGGGCAGAGAAGACGTCCGTCTGGACATTAGTGAAAACGCTTGCGCCGACGCAAGCGAAGAAGATGAGGACGGCACACCGTGTTGTGCAGCGCGTTCGGCAGAGATGCAGAAACCCGAAACTTACGATCAACGGAAGCAGGCGCATGTAGAGTTTGCGGACGTTGAGTTGTGCGTCGGTGTCTCTAGCGAGCGAGGCGAAACGAGTCCCGTGCTTTCGCACTGCCCTGAGCTTTGCGACTTTCCAGAAAGTAGCTGCAGTAGCGGAAACACCGCGACTGAGTGCAGAGCCGACCCTCATCCGAAATTGGCTGAAACGCGTCAGGAGCATGACGAGAGCTGCGTGTCAGCAGTAAAGTCAGTAGAAAACACTGGTTCGTCTGCGCCTGGAGAAGCTAAGGCGCTGGACGACAGTGGACAACAGAACGTTCCAGACTACATAGCGACGGTAGACGTCAACCCGTCCGAGAAAGATGAGGACGAATGCGCACTCAGAGACGCTGAGCAGGAAGAGCGCAGCTTTGAGGAACTTAGTAAAGGCGTCAAAGACAGGCCTGATCTAGGTAGCGCACGTGAATTTGCTGACAATCACAGTGATATTGTCAGAGGGCAGAAACCTACGCTACGGAAGCAGCATGTGCTTTCGAAGCATCAGCTAGCGAAAGAGAATTGCCACCGAAAAATGAAAGGAAAGCACAAGATAAAAAGCTGCAACCGGAAGGAAAGGCACCGCCAGTTCAGGAATGTGAGCTATCGCCACAAGGTGATAGCGAAACAAGAGAAACAGTGCTGCCGTCGAAAGGAGAGGAAAGACAAGCTCAAGAGAGAGAGCTGTCACCGAAAGACGATGGAAGGCAGGCAAAAGAAAGAGTGGTGCCGCCGAAAGATGAAAGGCAGGCATAAGAAAGACAGGCGCCGCCGAAAAGAGAGAAAGGGCAAACGCGCGAAAACAGGTTTCCACCATCGGAAGCGCCAGCGTCGCCGGCAAAATGACTTCAGTAAAGTCAGTCACGTTGTCAGCCCTGTAACTAGCGTCAGAACCAGAGCTAAAGAAATGTGCGAGGCATCACTATCGCGCAAAGCGAAGCGCATAAGTGTGCCGAGGCTCATGGATCTGGGCAGTAGAATAAACTGCAAAAAGAAAGCATACAAGCATTCACGCGAGAAAGAGTATCAAGGGATGAAACCGAGATACACGAGAGCGCTGCTCAAGAAGCTCAAAATAAAGGAGCGAGGCAGGGGTGAATCTTGCCGCGAGCACAGAGAGAGCAAGACACGTAAAGGCACGTGCTCTCATGCGGGCTCTCGCTTTCCGCTGCAGTCACGGGAGAAACCGCGTTCCCACAGAAAGCGGCACGCGCGCGCAAGGAAAACGCGTGTACGGCTCAAAAAGTGCAAGATTGTACGGGGCCGTAGTGACAGGGGCAGGAAAGTTAGAGAGAACAAACCGTCTAAGCGCTCGGCCAAGTGCAGTTATCGCGATAGAAAGCCGCGTGTCAGGATAACGCCATTTAGTAGGCGTGAAATCAAAAGGCCGTGTAGATGCGAACCTGACCTCGAGCGGAGAGGCAAACGGGTGCCCGAGAAATTAAAAACTTGTGGAATGTCTGACTTGCCCCCACGAACAGAGAGAAAGAAAGAACGGTCCCATCGGAAGCGTTGCGCACTCGCTATGGGACGTCGCGACTGGCGCGCGAAGCGCAAAGAAAGGGACAAGTGGCTAGCGAGTGAAAGCGAATCGCTCTCGTACTGTAGCTCCCGTACAAACTGGAAAGACAAGTACAGAGAGAAAGAAAAGCGCGTCTACCGCGAAAGAAGCAGAGCTTCCACGGTAGTAGAGAGAGAGAGAAAAGCGCAGCTACAGCGAAAGAGGCAGAGACATTAGCTTTCACGGAAGTAGAGAGAGAGAGAAAAGAGCAGCTACAGCGAAAGATGCAGAGTCACTAGTTTCCGCTGTAGCGGGTGTCGTTTACCGTCCGTTAGAAGCGAGGAAAACGCGAACGTAGACGCACTAAGCCGTGTGTTCTAAGCAAGGCTGGCTTCGCCTCCTCGTGACCTACATTTTGTCTCTTCGCGAACAGCTGTTAAGTTCGCTCGTAGATCGGGGAAAAATTTATGTCCTCATTTGTGGCCTCAGCTGAGTGTTTTCTGGCCGAGTGATCTCAAGAGAGCGAATTTATTTTGCATTCATTTCATTCCGAGAGTTTCATGTGTTTGACACTTTGTCTGAGTTAATTACTTTGGAGTTCTGGTATCCCACATGTGTCTCTTGTAGAAGAGGGAACAAAAAGGGGACAGAACTATTGCTAGCGGAGTTTTTGTGACCTTTAAGTCTGGTGTATTGACGGGTGACAGAAGGCACTCGCTCGTGTTGGGTGTTGCCTGTTGTCGGTCGGTTCTTCGCAACCTGCAGAACGATCAACGACCGATGCTGAGAAGCAAGCTCTTCCGAAGGACCGAGCGAAGCTGATCCAGTCACCTGGGCGACTAAGCTGCGGAGCCGTGATCCTGTCCTGACGAGCGGGACCCGTTCTCGGAAAGGAGCCTGGAGCTACCTGCGGCTGAACACCGGACGAGAACTTGGAGGAGCCTGGCGTACGAGCGCGCCCCGCATCCGAGCCACGAGGAAGTAGCTCGTCTTCGTGGCGCATTGTCTGGCGGCGGTGGTGCTGTCGTGCCGGCGCCCACATTTCGCTGGCGGGCCTGTCTAAACAAGCGCTGCGCGCCCGCCGACGCTCAAAGCAGGCCCAGACTTTCTCGGACAAGTCGCGACATGCAGCGTGACTCACCCCGACACCGCGGCGTCGGGACGGACCCTCCTCCTCTCCTCCTCTCCGTCGGTGCGAACTCCTCCGCCGCTCGCTGGCTCTCGACCATTGGTCTAATTTGAACGGTGGCCAGTGATTGGAGGATTTGAACGGCTGGCTGCCGTAACCGTTTCCAGTGGCTTTAAAAGCGGAGCCGCGCTGAACCCGAGCAGCAGACGGGCAGCAGAAGAGCCATCACGCCGGAGCTACGCTCGCCGCCGGGGCCGCCCTTCTTCTTTGTGCTCGCCCGTGGTGCTCTTGGCCCTTGTATCATGTAAAAGCCCTTGTACATACTGTACGTAAAGTTCATTTGACTCACCGTCGCCTCGACCGTTTCCTGGCTCGGACCACCAGTCCCAACAGTGGTGACAACAGTGGGATGCCCCAGTCCCAACAGTGGTGGCAGCGGTGGGATGCCTCAGTCCCAACAAGGCGCAATCCTCCGTTTCAGGACTTGCGTCGACCGTGAATCGGCAGTCGAACCGTCAACTAGCACATACGTGTCCACGCCGCTTTGCATAGCAACGGCACGCGCATCTCAGAACGTCCAGTATAACTGGCCTGCAATAAACGAAGACGCGTCCTTTGTGGCTTCAGTGTTCCTCCTTGAAGCAAGCACGTTGCGACTGGTTCTCGCAGGAAGCAGCAAACGCGGGAGAGGACGCCGCAATCGGGGAAGGGTTTCACCGCGCCGCTGTGCCCCACTGTGGAGCTTTCGTTGAACGCGATACTTCAAATGCCTTGCGCGACAATGATTAAGGGTAGCCTAAGCGCCGTCCAAGTTTCATGTCTCAATACATCGAAAAATCAAACTGCGGCTCATGTTTTCGACTAGGCAGTGTCATCACCATCGGTGAGTTTTTTTCGCTCAGAGAATAATTCTGAAGTACGACGAATATAAGATCACAAAGAGGCCAAGTTCAGTTTAAGAAAGGCAAGGGCCTATCGTCAGTTACGCTAATAATGTGACAGCAGCTGCCTCAAATAAACAACAAGAAACAATAACAAAAAATTATGAGGGCACCGAAGCAATTCTTTTGATGTGTAAATGCGAGAGCGAATGTAACTGGCTCCCTGGGTCAGTGGACACCTCAATCGCGCTTTGATGTACGTGACGATGTGGACGGCGGCAGCGTATTGCTCCAGGAGGGGTGATGATGTCATTTGCGTGCCAGGTGTTGGCCACGTGTTTTTGCTGAGGGCGGGGTTTTCGCACAGTGAGCCAAGTAATGCTCTCACCATACCTTCCACAGTTACCACCCAGCGGCTAAGCACTCCTTCGCTCTCGCCACATCCTCCAGCTCCCATGCTGACCACATTCGAGGTGGTTGCCACGGTAACCACCCTCCTGCTGCGCCTTCCTGCGCTCTCATCATACTCTCCAGGGTAACCATCTCCCGGTCTGGGATCTCTCTGCTCTCGTGATACTCTCCGCCCTTCCGGGTGATTTCGGAGGTATCCAACCCCTGGTTACGCAGTCCTCCGCTTCACCACGCCCTCCTCCTTCCGCAAAATCCACACCCCGAGTGGCTCCCACGGCCACGCACTCGCCGCTTACGCAGACCACTGCAACGACGCGGAACAGAGGAACGGACGCACAAAGGCTGAGCTCCATGCACGCGAAGGCGACGGCGGCAAGCGACGAGCGGCGACGTCGCGCGAACCTCGTCGCTTCCCTCGTCGCCCCGACCTGCACCCACGCAAAATTTTGCTCGTCGACCAGAAGCACCCCCCCCCCCCCCCCCCCTCCTCTTCTCTGATAGCCAATCCGACCCCACTGGCCTTTAACGATTTGTCAAAGCGGCAACAGCACCATCCCGCGAAGCACTTTGCCCGTGTCGCTTGCCTAGTCGCCCGGACCTGTCCCTACAGAAAATTTTGCTCGTCGACCAGAAGCACCCCCCCCCCCCCTTCCTCTTCTCTGATAGCCAATCCGACCCCACTGGCCTTTCCCGATTTGTCAAAGCGGCAACAGCACCATCGCGCGAAGCACTTTGCCCGTGTCGCTTGTCTAGTCACCCGGACCTGTCCCTACAGAAAATTTCGCTCGTCGACCAGAAGCACCCCCCCCCCCTCCTCTTTTCTAATAGCCTATCCGACCCCACTGGCCTTTACCGATTTGTCAAAGCGGCAACAGCACCATCGCGCGAAGCACTTTGCCCGTGTCGCTTGCCTAGTCGCTCGGACCTGTCCCTAAGGAAAATTTCGCTCGTCGACCAGAAGCACCCCCCCTCCTCTTCTCTGATAGCCTATCCGACCCCACTGGCCTTTACCGATTTGTCAAAGCGGCAACAGCACCATCGCGCGAAGCACTTTGCCCGTGTCGCTTGCCTAGTCGCCCGGACCTGTCCCTACAGAAAATTTTGCTCGTCGACCAGAAGCACCCCCCCCCCCCTTCCTCTTCTCTGATAGCCAATCCGACCCCACTGGCCTTTCCCGATTTGTCAAAGCGGCAACAGCACCATCGCGCGAAGCACTTTGCCCGTGTCGCTTGTCTAGTCACCCGGACCTGTCCCTACAGAAAATTTCGCTCGTCGACCAGAAGCACCCCCCCCCCCTCCTCTTTTCTAATAGCCTATCCGACCCCACTGGCCTTTACCGATTTGTCAAAGCGGCAACAGCACCATCGCGCGAAGCACTTTGCCCGTGTCGCTTGCCTAGTCGCTCGGACCTGTCCCTAAGGAAAATTTCGCTCGTCGACCAGAAGCACCCCCCCTCATCTTCTCTGATAGCCTATCCGACCCCACTGGCCTTTACCGATTTGTCAAAGCGGCAACAGCACCATCGCGCGAAGCACTTTGCCCGTGTCGCTTGCCTAGTCGCCCGGACCTGTCCCTACAGAAAATTTCGCTCGTCGACCAGAAGCACCCCCCACCTCCTCTTTTCTAATAGCCTATCCGACCTCACTGGCCTTTACCGATTTGTCAAAGCGGCAACAGCACCATCGCGCGAAGCACTTTGCCCGTGTCGCTTGCCTAGTCGCCCGGACCTGTCCCTACAGAAAATTTCGCTCGTCGACCAGAAGCACCCCCCCCCTCCTCTTTTCTAATAGCCTATCCGACCCCACTGGCCTTTACTGATTTGTCAGAGCGGCAACAGCACCATCGCGCGAAGCACTTTGCCCGTGTCGCTCGGACCTGTCGCCTCGTCGCCTCAGCTTCCACCGCTTCTATTTTGTCTATTCTAATGGTACATAACGGTATTAGTAAGATAACAGTGAAATATTGCATGCTGAACGATCAGTGCACCGATGTACGAAATCATTAATGCAAGAATGCACTTAACGCGGCCGCGATTGAAATTATGACCACACAATATTAAACGTATTTAAGGAGGATGATGCCGCGTTTAGATCGTTTGTAACTCGCGTGCTCAAGCCAAGCTACGCACTTTTCTAGCATGAAATCAAGAATGGAGACATCCGGACAGCAAGCAAGGAGTTGTTTTTATCCTTTACGAGCAGTTCTACACGACTGGACTGGAGTATGCTGCAGGCGGCACTTTCTGCATGTTTTTTGGCAGTCGGTATTGTGGACCCCGAGTAAAACGCACGCCTGCGCGGCCTTCAGCCTAATCGCATAAATGTACCCTGGAGACCCATGCAGGCGTATACGCTGCTACTGTCCTGTTCTGTACATTTTCGGCGCTCTTTTATGCCGCGAAGCATTAGAACGATGCAAGCTGACGCAGACGCCTGAGCGTCGCGAGATAAGTCCACGTATGAAGCTGCTGTCGGTTGGGGGCTGCGTAGCCACTGGTAAAACAGGACAGCACGTGCTTGCTGCTAGGGTTTGTCGAATCCTACATCCAAAGTACGGAACTGCGCAGGATATGAGTTGTCTAGACGGCGATATTCGAGCTATGGATAATATGAACGCGGCAACCACAGGTGAACGTACGAGCCACCAGCCACAGCAGTTCGTAACCCCGTGCACGCTGTGGACGTTAAGTGACAGGAGAAGCTGATTTTACGTCAGCGAGTCGTCGAAGCGAACATTACCTATTACTACACCACGCTTACAAACAAAGGGCACGGTCGCAGACGATGGCGGTATCAACGGGGGCGCCTTCGTCTGGTACAGTCTTCTATTCGCCTCAAAGATAACTGCGGAGCAGTGTCGCCTCATAGGTTTGCAAATTCGCATCATTACGAATTGTCTCGGTGCTTCTTTACAGAGGTATTTATTGAGGAGACAGGAATGAAGCAGGTTGCGAGAGCTTCCACTTTGCACAGCGAACACCAAACACCGTGGTGAAGAGAAGTGAAGGAGAAACGAAGCTTTGAGTTTTTGAATGCTGGCGCCACGAACGCACAGGCCTCATTTCATAACGGTCGTTTCCTGACCCCTCCAATCGGAGTCTCATTCCATGCTTAAATCTAAAGTAACGGCAAAAATAAAGCGGAATGAGAAATAGCCTGCACCTGCTGTGAAGCATCAATCAGGTTTAAACCAAGCGAAAATAAACGAACAGGACCCATTTGGCCAAAAAAGTAATTTCGTGGAAAAAGCCAATCGAAAAAATAAAAAGTGGGCACGGTAACTGAATGGGTGTCCTAAGGGCGCAACGAGCACAGAGGGATGAAATATCCCCGTGTGAGCTGGTTTAACTGATGAATGAAAACATTTTATTAAGGTATGAGGGTGCCCAAAAATAAAAGAAAAAAGTAAAACGCGGGAAGAAAAATGAAAAAATGTGCATGATGTGTCTAATCCATTGGTCGAGAGAATGAACGAGAATGAACTGGGAAGGGCAAGATGATGAAGGCAACCTGAAATGAAAAAGAGAGCAGAGACAGAAGCAGAACCGTAGAAAGAACAAGAAAATGCGAAAGACCACCCTTCCCATGGATGTCTAACAAGAAAAAAGTATATTTACAAAATAGAAGATGTAAAAGAAGGAAAAATAAGAGCAAAGAATACAAAGAAAATGAAGCGAAAACAAAGCATGATAGGATAAAATGACGGTTGGGAGAACAGGACAGGGGAAAGAAAAAAAATAGTCCTGACACGAAAGTAAAGCAAAAACAGAAGCAGAGCAATGAGAGAAACGGACAAACCGAATGAAATGAACCCTGTACTAACTAGAAGGGGAAAAAATATTTACAACAAAAGATGTTAAACAGGAAGTCCTCTATAAATACGAAACAAGGAATAGATACTAGAGATGAAATAAAGAAATAAAAAATTGAGTTAAAAAAGAGAAAAAATTCAGGGGGCACTTTGACTGTCTAAAGTGCGTAGAGCCGAAAGCGTTTTCCGCACCACTTTGACTGCTTCTGTGGCACTGGTGGCGTCACATGTAATTGAGTACTAATTACTAAGTGACGACAAATCACTAATTAAAGGTTAATTATTGATTTGTGCCTGAATACTAATTAACTGCTAATTAATGACGCTTAAGCTTCGCCTTTAGGAGTGGAACGCGACAGCGTGTTGTAGCGCTGCCAGGGAGTCCACGGAACGCCACCACCCGTTCGGCAAGATGCCTTGCCCTTTGAACGCTTTTTGAGGAAACGAAATGGCGCAGTGATTCTCCGTCATCTCGGTGGACACCTGAACCGCACCATAGAGGAAGGGAGGAAGTGGGAGTGGAAGAAGAAAGACAAAGATGGCCCGTAATGAAGAAAATGAAAATTGTATTTGAGGAAAGGAAATTACGCAGTAACTGTCTCACACATCTCGGTGGAGTCCACCCGTCAAAATTCAGGGGGGCACTTTTTTTTACCTAAAGTGCGGTCACTGATGTGTGGTTAAGATGTTAAGCTTTGCCTCTAAGATTGGAACGCGACAGCGTCTTGCAACGCTTCCACGAGTCCATAGAACGCCATTGCCCATTCGGTTCTACGCCTCGCTCGTCGATAAATTGCTTTTTGAGGAAAGGTAATGTATCTGTCTCTCATATCTCGATGGACACCTAAACCTCGCCGGAAGGGAAGGGAGGAGGATGGCAGTGAGCGAAGACACCGTATTCACTAGACGCACCTTTGTTCTTCCTAAACCATCGAGCTGGCATGACGGAGTGGATAGCATGCTCGTATCACACTCCGAAGACCGGGGTTCGATTCCCGAGCTCTACCAATTTCTTACTCGGTTTTATTTATCTATATGGCCTGACTAGAAAAGTTAATTAGGCTAATTGAGTAATTAAGCAATTAACTAAGCTCAGTCCCACTTGGAGCATCACTATACGATCCCTTCAATTGGTTGCCTGGGTACTAGCCAAAGTACAATTGGCCCCGTTTGAAATTCGCGCACTGTGACGTCACGATCGTTTCGACCAACTGAAAAGCGTGACATTTCTGTCGACAACTGCTGCTTACAACGATGAGACATTAAAGGCTTTCGCCTTAAAAGAAAACACACGAAAGAAAAAAGAAGCAAACACACTCCCATTCACACACAACAAGCCATAGCACGCACCTGCCGGAGGGGCGGACATGATGTCCACCTCTTGTGGCCAGAAAGCCCCCCCCCCCCCCTTCCCCCGAGCAAGCACGAAACTGTGGCACCAAGAGGCGCCTCACAAACGCACCTCTGTTCCCAAAACCGACTAAAGGGAAAACGCATTACACCCTTCAGGGCGCGCTCCAAAAAAAACCTGTCACTGGCGAAGCGGGTAGGAAAGGAATGTTGCCTTAGAAAAAGTAACAAAACGATGTGTCGAAAAAATAACAACTGTACACATTAAACGAATGATGAACGAAAGGAATGAGCTGAGAGCCGAGCAAAAATAATAATATAAAAAGTAATTTTCCAGGAGAAGAAAGAGAAAGAAGAAAGGTAAACAGCCAGATGCACTATTTAAAAATTTTCTCGTAAATCGATCAATAAAAGAAACCGAATGAAAATTAAACGCGAAATTAGACAAAATCCTGCCTTATCTATCTGCTGTAAAGTGCACCACGCTACTTTAAATTAGACAGAAATATTGAGGTCACACACAGGCAATGTCGAGCCGACCGGCTTTTGATACTAAGCATAACAAAAACGCGTCCCAAAGCTCGGGAACGCAACATTTCCGAAAATAACAACGGTTACTGTTAGAGGAAGGTATGATGGTGCCAACGAGCTAAAAATCTAAAAAAAATAACAAAAATAACAAAAAAAAATTTGAGCTAACCGATTGCAGCCACTGCATCTAATTTAAATAAAGAAAAACCGACACGCAGCATCAAGAGAAAAAATAAAGAAATGAAACCACTAATCCATGACATAAATGACGAATAGGTCCATATGCGGTTCCCTCACGCACAACAATACAAAAAATGAAAGTGACTCAGGGGGGTGTACCAACAAGACTGTAAGTGTTAGCGTTTTTGAGCGAAGAAAACTATGAAAAAAGAGGAAAATGTTAAAGCTGGCGCAAAAACTACAGTGTGGTCGTTGCTACTTTGGTTCCGTACGCGGATAGCTAGGCTTAACGTCTCGAAAATCGCTGAATTATCTCAACAACATGGGCTAGTTGTCACTTAAACCCCGACGTATGGGTGAGAGTATGCGAAATAAATGCAAACCGCTAACATTTGAGTGAGCTATCGCATCAAAGAATCCAGCGGTGACATGCATTTATTCCGAAGCGGGCGAGCAGGGCGCCGCGATGTGTGCTTACAAGCGAACGCTAACTCTCTCCGCGACGCCCATTACCGGTCCGGTAATGGGCGCGCATGCGCAAATGTCGCGAGCCGAGTCCGGTAAACGGTAACGTAAACACGGTAACGATATGCTATAACTCCCTATTAACCTGCCACGTAACAATCAAGCTTCTCGAAGAATCGTTGAGTGTTTGGATGAAAACAAAGAGCTGTATAAAACGAAGTGCTGGCATTGGGGATCGCGGTTAAAGCTGAGCCGGTCACTGTTCGGCCCCTCTGGCCATAATTTTCCCTGAGTGTGAGCCACTGTTTAGGGGCGGATGGAGTCGGAGCGATTCGCCCCACAAGCCACGTAGCATGTCGCCACCTGTCAATCTTACTTCTCAGGGTCTCGGGGAATCGCAGGACGAAAATATGGGCAGAAGCAAAACAAAGTGCAGGAAGATGCTAGTCACTGTTTGTCGCGACGAAATATCTATGCCTGTGTTCGCTTTAGTTGTATGGCGAACTGCTTTTTGCGCTCATACTTAACTCGCGCGAACACGCACGCTGCATCGGCGGCGTCGACGGCTATATACGAAACAGTCTAGAACACGAAGTGGTGATTATCGTACCGTAGCAATTCTCAAGGGCTGAACGCGTTCTCTTCCCCACTGAGAAACTGTATGGAAAGAAAGTTTTACCCTGGTACATGAAAACTCATACAACAACCTCGCAGGCCCGCGGCAGTGGGACACCCCTGTATAAGCGCAGACGGGCGAGCCCACTTTCGCTGCACGGGAGCGGCGGACGGCAGTCGGGGTGCGGGGATCGTGGATTCTTCGAGACGTCGGTTTTTTTGCCGTTTTTACAGTGAAATACTTCTCTATGATCGAAACGACGAAATTCTGAGAAAACTCTCCGGTATCTCCACTCGACGCGGGGCACAAGGTTTAATACAAGAACGCGCCTGAGGAAACTGCGGGAGGGGGGGCATCGTTCCACGATATCCGATTTCTAGGCGAAGAAGCAAGTTCGCACACAGACCTATGCACTCGTCATACATGCAGTGTAAAGTCGTTCAGATTAACGCTTTCTCCGTATTAATAAGAAGACCCACGGCTGCTGCGCGCCGAGACCGCTAAGCGAGCAGCGCTCATCGCCGCCAAAGCTCTCGCCACGGTAGGCTACGCACCACGTGTTCTCACTGCACGCCACCGTCGCCCAGAGACATCGGCGAGGCTCGAGCGACTGCGAGGATTAGGCAAGGGTGGACACCTCACCGTTACATTCACGACGCGCAGTTCAAACGGATGACCCTTTTTGAGAACGGTTCCCATAGCGAATTAATGTCATACAGTATGAGAGCGCCCATGCATGCAACACTGACACGCAGCTTCAATAAAAGCATGCACGTACTTGTCTGTAAGGGGAGGACAGTCTTCCTTGCTTCGGTCAATGTCCGTTGGTTCGGTAACCTCCATTCCGTCAACATCCATTTCGTGTCCAGTCTCTCAACTCGCTCAACTAAACCAAAGGTGTGCCGTACCACAGAATAGCACTACAACGACACAGTAACCGAACCGCTACGACGGAGTGGCTGCTTCTAAAGAGCGTTCGCGCGCGATGCTCTGCTGGCGGCTGTCGCTCGAGGGCGCTCTCGTCGGCCAGCGCCTCACTGGCGCCCTACGATTCGAGACGTGGCGGCTGCAGACAAGGAGGAAAAATCTGAGGAGGGAGCGCGACGCCAAGCGGCCAGCCTTGGCAAGCCAAGTGCTCGGCTAGCCTGTCCCTCTCCCTTTCTTCGCTCTCCTAGCTAGTCCCTTATGTTTTGGTGTTTGTTTGTTTTAGCGCGCGCGTCTGCGCGGCCCATGGCGCGGGCGCCTAAAGCAAGGCGGATGGTCTACAGTCAGTCTGCCGAGCTGGTCCGCACTTGTGCGTGCGCTACGGGCCTAGGTATCACCGCACGCTATCACGTGGCGTGATCACGGGGGGGACCGACTTTCTCCTTTTTACTATATTTTTACTTCTAGTGACGCTCCCTGAGCATTTTTTTTCTCCATGGCCGCGGACGATGCTCGCGTTTATGAGCCACAGAAAGCCATATTCCTTCGCGTACCGCAAAAATCTCCACCCCAGGACGACGAAGACACCGCGCTTCATTTGGGCGCGTCTAGAGAGCTATTGTCAGGCCCTAAAATAGAACTTGCTTTTTAGGGAAGGAAAGAAGAGGAGTAATAAAAATTATGGTTTTTGAGGAAACGAAATGGCGCAGTAACTCTATCACTTCTAGGCGGGCACCTCAATTGCTCCCTGAGTTTAGGGTGGAAGGTAGGAGCGAAATATTAAAGGGGGAAGGATGCGCCGTAGTGGAAGGCTCGGGAATAATTTCGACCACCTGGTGATATTTATCGTACACACACATCGCACAGCACACGGGCGCTTTTGTGATTCGCCACCATCGAAGCGCAGCCGCCGCGGTCAGGGTCGAACCCGGGCGCTTTGGCTCAGTAGCCGAGCGCTCGAACCACTGAGCCACCGCGGTGGATGGAGCAGATGTCTCCGTTCTCGCTGGACATCAAACCACTCCGTGAAAATACGGATGATGGCGGGAGAGCGCGAGAACATATATGCGCTGTGATTGCACGTGTATGTGTGTGCCTGCTTGGCGCGAAGGAACGGACACGACGCGTCTATCAATAAAGGCCGAAGAACCATCAAGCAGCTTTTCTTGAGCGTCGTGTCAGCATCTCGGTTATGTATGTGCTGGCGTCGCCGAAATACCGGCGCTTGAAGCAAGGCGACGTTGTGGGCGCCGATATTTGGCGGTTCCAGGTCTCAGCGTCGGCGCCGGAAATTCCCCACAGGTGGGGTTGGAGGGAACCAATGACAAGCGGCACATCGGCAGCGTCTGCCGGATTAGTCCGTGCTGCTGTACCCGCCACAGGCGCCGCGGCCCGTTCCTGGGAAGGCAGGAGCCTGCTTCTCTCCCGCAGTAGGTTCTCGTTGCCGCTGAATAGGACGATTAGCTACGGACAGGAGATAATTTGCCGGACATTCACAATCTCTCCCCACCTCCATTTGGCGACGACAGTCGATCCCTCACGCGGTCCGTCGCCTCGTCGCCGAGCGACAACGCCAGTAGACTTGACTCTTACGCAGCGCCGGGCAAGCGCTGATTTGTGGTTTGTGCTTAAGGCCCTGAAACACCTTCTTGAGGGAGTACATAAACTTTCTCTATCACTACATTGTGCTGTCATGAGAAATACCACAGTTGCACCCACAGCAGACTATCTCGCGCAAAGCTGGCGAGCCCTTTCCAGCGACTGGTTCATGCTCTCGGCCTCCTCTGTTTCCAGCTCCTGCTCACGTCAGTTAAGAGATAGCGATCATATAGGCTCTTTCAAACGTCACGCTGCTAACATGGCTGTGACCAGTCGGCCGCGTTGCTCAGGTGGGTTAAGAAGGGCGGTGGGGCCGAGTGGGTACGGCTGGCGGAGGAGTGCCGACCTTTCAGCGCGCAGAAATGACGAGAAAATAAAGGCGCACGAACGGTGGAATCAGAATTTGGCTAGAGATAACTTAGCTTCTAAGAAACGCATTAAAATACTGTTCTGGAGGGTATTCCTGAAGCCCTTTCACGTCCCGGGCATATCACAACTTTGCTGAGAGCGCCTTCCAGGGCCCATTTAAAGGGCGTTTAGTGCCGGTGGCCAGGCCGTGCTGTGGTTGGCTTCCTTCGAAGACTGCGCTACTGCACGTCTCCCGGAGTCAACGCCACTGTCGCCGTGCCACAAACCAGCGAGCGAGAGCGATGCAGTCTTCAGGACTGCCGCAGTGCTCGGTCGGGACGGTGAACATATATCTGTTTCTTTTCTTTGCCTCTCTCTTGAATTAGTGAATTACACAAAAATATCTCCGCTGTGTATTGTAGTTTCTCTCAGGCTTAGGTCTTTGCATGCGTTCTCATAGATGCAGTGAAATTGCTCTATATAGTCTCTCTACTATGTAAAGCTTGTGCATCTGTGAAGCATTGACTCCGACCCATTCTCTGCCTTCAGACGGGTGAAAGCTGGACACCGAGCGACCACCCCCTTCTGTAACTAGGTAGCTGTCTTGCGGCCAAGCTTGTTGCATTTAATTCGGGACATCTCCTGTGACAACGGAACCACTGCCCCCAGAGGCTGTAAAGGTTTGGGGTACGCAAACCATACGTGTGCATGTGACACTCGTTAGTCCGCACTCTCATCTTGGGCCATCTTTGATGCGGGTTCCTCGATCGGGTGAAGAAAACGTTAGTCAGGATGGGGGTTTTTCCAGTTCAGGAAGCTGCTGAGGTATACGCCGATTGCTCATCGATTACTCTGCGTTGGCTGGAGGCAGCTGCTAACGTCCGTCCTCACAGCTGGCTGCATCAGGGCGAGCGTGAAACATGATGCCGACTTGCGCAGCGCGCTGCGTCAATCCGAACCAAGATACAGGTCCAAAACACTCGGCAAGGGCGAGGTCACGAAGCACTCTAGCGGGACGCTCGACGTTCTGACGGTCACATACAACGGCCGAGTGCTTGGGCACCGTTTCAGGAGGCGTCCAATGCCAAGGGACTCTCGTTGAAGACGGACACATTTGAACCCGCTCTCAATGCATACTATCACTGGTCCGTTGTTGCCAAGTTTCTGCACGATATGTCAGGTGCCCCCTGTCGATTTCAGGTGACCTTTGCTTGCCTATTCGGTGCCTCGGTGTTACCCGATACATTAGTTCTAAGTACAGTTCTACGCGGACCGAGGTTCCCGTTCTCGGCCTCTTGCATCCCCAAGAAAGGTGCCTCGTATTATCGCGGTTGAAGCAGGTTCAGTCTCTCGTGGTTCACATCGGTTCCCGCCCCATTGGGTGCTCGTCCGGATCGGTGTGTCCGTTGCCTGTCAGCGCTCTGGACCCGTCGCTGCTCAAATGGCTCCGCTGTCCCACTCCAGACTGTCGTGCCTTGCGCGGCCATTGCCCGACGCCGGCTTGTGTCGAGGAGCGCTGCATGGTCGATGAGTCCGATGACGGTTCTTCAGGTCTGTACACCGAGGAGAATATAGCCTGGGTGCTACGCCAGGTGTGATCGTTGATTCGGCTGAGGCTTAAAGGGTCCCTGAAATGATTTTGATGGGCATAATCTAGTGCAACAGATATGTAGAGGTAGTCTTTGCGGATGTTCGAGTCAAATTTGATAGCTTTGCGCGAATCTTATAGCTTAAAAATAATTTTTCGAAATCGCTTCTTGCATTAGCTCGGGACTGCGAGCTAGTGCGCTGCTCTATGGGCGCCACATGACAGAGTCATGCTCGTGATTTTTCTCTCCTAACGCCGACAACGCCAATGGCAAATTTTCTGGGGAACGAGGCCTTTAACGCTATCCCATTAAAAGCCGGTGACTGGTCGCGAAGGGGATGACGTCACAAGGCCACGCGATCATGGCGCTGGTCTGGCCCTTTCTTGCCCGACCGGAAACGGGTCGGGTGGAAGGTGTCGATTGCGTCTTGGCCACCGATGTGGACGAGGACACAGAAAAGACGTACGAAAAGGAAGTGGATGAAGTTACACTCAAGGCATGATTATGTGTGCGCTATTGAAGGTATGATGACAGTGACCGCATTGCGTGCGTGGAGAAAGAACTGACACAAACACAGAAACATGTAACAGCAATGTTGCTTGAGATACTGTCGCATTCCACTCTTAAAGTTACTTCAGCGTCCCCATAATTTATTTGCAGGAGTCTCGTAGTTCGCCGTGGTTCCAAGATATTCGCGTTCTAATTTTTGAGCTTAGTACGCGTAAATGCGCTTGCAGGAAGGTGCAGATCGGCCTGAAATTCCGCCCTGGTGAAGAGGAGGTTCTATGGGGGGAGGTCGACCCCATCTCTAAGGTGAGAAATTTTTCATTTTTTCATGCAAAAAAGTCAAGAATATACAGGGTGCAAATGGGAAGTTCCTTTTCAGCGGAATCTATTAACTGTCTTGTCGCTTTTGCGGGGGCGCCTTCGTCCCCTGCGTTCGCTTTCCCTCAACTAACTAGTTTCCTGTGGCTAGCTTCCCCGCAACGCACTCCCTTTAGTGGGGTTACTTTTAACCAACAGGGGAGGGCGCTCGCGTCGCAGCGACAGCATCGCCATGGATGGCGTGTTTTGCCGCTCGCGCGCGGGGGAAGGCTCGCTCTCTTCTGCTCAGTGATGCCAACCCTAGGGATTTATCCCTAGATCTAGGGGGTTTTTCTTTGCTTCAGGGATCTAGCGTCTTTTTTGGGAAATATAGGGATTTTGAGAGGCTGTAGAATTGCTATTCTAAGCAGCTTAATGACAGGTGTATCTGATTATTTTGCACTTGGAACAGAAAAAAACTATGAAAAATGCTAGTTACTACTCCTTTATTTTTAATGTTTTGCCGAGCCGAGAGAGGGCGAAAGCAGTTCTGCAACGCGAAATTATCGACTGCTGCACAGGGAGGAAAAACGAAACCATGTGACTTTCAAACTGTTTAACGTGCGTGCCATCTCTGGCGCTTCGAGTGACTGTTCCTCTACAAAAGACGAAGTTGAATTTTAACTTGTAGTGCCTAGATCAACGCTCTACGTTTGCGCTCACCGCTTACCTTTACCAAAAAGTGCCACAATTGTTCGCATTCTCCACGTATGCTAGACCACTTCATTTAAACGTGCTGTTCAACCAAAAAACATATTCCAAGTTGTAAGGAATCGCTTTCTGATTTCGTAATTATCAATCCTATGTCTGTATCATTGCTGTATAACTATAACAAGATTACATTTCTGATTATTTCAGTTTCTCGTGATGTTAATCCTTAGTAACTCCAAAACTATTTGACGGTCTTTGATTGCGACTATGATTAATAAATAACTGTGAGGTGAGATACTCCATTTCACCGCTTCTGAATGTTCTCTATGAAGCGAGAAGGGGTCTTTCATGAATGCAAACATTTTCGTCGTTATGTGTGCCTCTTAAAACAATCCTTAAAACAACCCTTAATGGTGTCTGAATAAAATACTTTCATGTGTTGACGGGGCTTAGCGGAAAATGCCAGCTCTGTCGACTTGGTATCGACTGCATTTATTTTTCAAAGAGCTGCATAGGTTCTTTGCGCGGAATGATAAGCCGGCTGAAGGAGCAGCTCAAAAGCCGGTGCGGTGCAACGGGAGTCGTCCGCTGGAAGTTCATTTTAGATAGAGGGGGAGTCGGCAGAGCGTCGTTGCTCACTATCGTTCTCTCCCGTGACCAAGCGTCTCTGTAAAATCTGGCGCCATCTGTGGGCCCTCTATGTAAGGGAAAACTACACAAAAAACGAAGAAAAACAGCTGCAATTGCGGCTAACATGCTTTTATTTATCTTTGACAAAATGTATAACCAATGGATGAAACAGTGAACTGCGCTGAGACTTTGTTAAAGCTGAAATGGTCGCATTAACAATTAAACAATTAAAGGCTAGGGATTTTTCTTCAATCTTTGGTTTTTTTGGCGTTCCATTTAGGGAGAAAACGTTCACCTGAGTTGGCATTACTGCTTCTGCTCGGGACCGGGAAGCGTGTTGGACGTTCACGCGCAAAGCTCCGCTCTTCGCCGCGGGCGTCCTCTTGTGGAAACATGTTCCCCTCAGCTCGTCCCGTCCGGCCTCGGAGATATTCCCTCTGCCCTACCGTGGGCGAACATTCGCTTGTAACCGTGCTGGTGAGTCGGACATCCTCGATTCCTCAGTGTATTTTGTTGTTAGCTGGCGTTATTGTTGTTATAGCAATAAATGCCTTGTTTGTGTCAGCCAGTGTGTCGTTCCTTTGTTCCCGTAGAGCAAGGCCCGCCGTGGTCGGCGAGCGCTCGGTAGCGCTCGCGACCACGGGGTGGGGTCCACGCGGTTTTGAACTGTGTGAGCCGCGCTTAAACAGGGAGAACGGATTTATCTCCCCCATTTTAAACCCCACACTTTTAAGAACCTCGAATCGTCGACATTAACCCTGAGCCGTTTATGCAGCCGTTCGAGTCTATGCAGAAGTCTTTTGGCGCACCCGCCGTAAAAAATAAAAATAATAAGTTTTTCGGGGCACCTTTGCTGGTACGTGTGCCCAGCGAAGAAAAAAGGAAACTAAGCCTGGTTCTCGAGAGGATACGAATTGAAATAATTCGGTAAATGGGCATGCGTGGGAGGGGGTCGAATCATTAGGTTTCGTGCGGTACTGCGTTGGCCCCCCGCCGTGAAACTGCCTGGTGAAGAGCACTGCGGTTTCGCGATGCAACTGGACTGTTCCGTGTGCCTTCGCGCGCGCGTGATGACGAGCCGCATGCTAAAAGGGAATCTATCTGCAAACACGACCAAACATACACGTGCGCTTCTTGATCGGTTTTTGTCTGGTTTCGATTGTGCTGTTATTATGTAGAACTCCTGAAAGACGTGGGGTATGCTTTAGAAGCAGCGTGCTAAACATCGTTTTTCCTGTGTGCGCTTGGGTTTTCAGCCCTGTAAGAAGTTATACGAAGCCTAAGAATTTTGCTCTTCTCCAGAAGACTGTGTCGCCCATCACTTGAGCACTAGGACAGCCGCAGCTAGGCTTCGAAGGCAAATGAAAAACGCAGGAAACGCCGAAGAAGTGGGAACGAAAATAATCAAACAGTCGGCACACTTGGCGAACGAAGGCTTATGAATTGAGGAACAACCCCGCGAGCGGAATGCGTGACAGTGACTAAAGAAGCACGCGGTAATGAAGAAAGGTGTGCAGACGCGCGGCAATCATTACAACGTTGTGATAATGAATTTGGCCATGTCTGCTCGAACCGACGCGCTTCAGATGAAAGTGGATGATTGGTTGGATCATGGCTATCTAGAGTTCTCTGCAACGCGGCGTGGGTGGAGCGTCTCGCGTTGTGATCACAATTGCGCAAACGGCTGCGCCGCCGTATGTTACGCAATACCTCTCACCATTCGCGCTCTTGAATGTATGTGCAGCGACTACATAGCTTTTATTGGTGTTATTGGAGCAGCTCTTGTTCGAAGAAATCCGGCGTAGCAAGTAGTGAGGTTGGATGATGCAAAGATGTTAGTGTTTTTATTGATGCGGTTCCCGCGTGTTTTGTGACCGGGCGACACTTTGCGGCGGGTGGAGAGGACAACACTTTCTTCAACTATACCCGTTTAGTTACAGTTATGTTACAAAGAGGTCGGCAGGTGCGCCAGTAAAAGCTACAAACTCAAACTCTCAAGAAGGCTGGAGTCACAGCAGGCGGTATCCCCGCCAGCCGCCGACCATTCGAGAGTCTAGCGTACAAACTACAATTTCAATAATCCGGAATGAGGCCAGGACCCACCACATGGCGAGCTATGTGGCCCCCGCTCTCAAAGAGGCCGGAATCCGAACCAAGCCGGATCTCCGTCAGCCTCTGAGTCACGACCGAATCGGACCGCCTCGTTCGGTCATCGCAAAGCAACACTCTATCGCGCGCATGCAGTCCGTCAATTTCGTGACAGTTTCTCACTTCTAACTAATCACTGCTCTCCTCGCTCTCTCCCGAAGAAATTAAAGACTAAAAAAAAAACAAGGAAAAATGATAGCTACTCACGCGCCACTTCCACCAACCGAAGTTAAGATACAGAAATCCCCGCACGTCAATGGCGCCTCGGGTTCGCCAGCGCCCGAGCACCGCGGTTCAAGCCAAGCGGTGAGTGCAAAGAGCAAAGCTTGTTTTTAGACCGAATCCGAAGACTTGTCCGTGTTCCTGCAGCATCCGGTTTCCAGTAGCCGTATTCAGGGGCTCCCATCCCAAACGCAATGAGGGCGTCCTCCGGATCAAGTATGATCGCGCCATCCGAGAGGCGATAAAATGCGGCCCATTGAAAACCCGATCTTTACCATTGAAATTGACATGCTCTTCCCATTTTCAAAACTGTATTCTGAGTATCAAAACTATACAGTAGATATTAGAGACTATCTTAATCCAAAATAGCATGCCGTTGAGAATTTACCAAAAAATTTCAGCTTCAAATTTAGTCAAGGCGATGGCAATGCTTTATCAGTATTTCATCGATATTTAGATGAGGCTGATCTGCTGATGGGGCAGGCGGCGCTAGTAGGTTCGAAAATTCCTTCACCGTACCACGCGACTTTCGGTGCAGCGTACGGCGCTCATTCCACCCATGGAGGAAGGTCTTCAAAAGGTCGTATGCTTCCAAAAGTGCGTCTCCTGGCCAGTGTTGCCACAGCAGTTAGGAAAATAGTAGCCAAATTTGGGCCTCAAAAATCAGCAGAAATCAGTAGATTTCCGTATATGTTGGGGTGACTAGCTTAAAGAAGTTTTCTCTTTGCGGTGTGGGTTGTTCACTTATTACATGACAAGAGAGAAGTCCCACTGTACGACATCGTGTGGCCCGCCGGCCGTCGGCAACCGCCGGCACCACCGAATGTTGGAGATGACAAAACGGGAGGGGGAGCGAGTAAGAACACTCGACGCACACACAAATTATTGAGAATAAACAACGGCTGTATTGCAGTTACAATTCAATTCCTGTTCGCGCACTTAAACAGGGCTCCCACTGTCCCACGCAAGTCCGCTCGCCACGCGCGCGCATCACACACTGGGCTTCCCGCCGTCCACGGCGATGAGTCCACGCGCGCCGTACTCGCAAAAACAAACATCACAAATAAAAAACAGCGCCCAGCCGGCGTCTGGAAGAGAGGAAGGAGGACAGGCAAGCGATGCAGTAGACACTCTAGGGACAGCGCACCGAGCTAGACGTCACGTGTGCTCCACCTTCCCCCTCCCCGCGAAGAGGCGACTGCCGCCTTCACTGCCGCCGACTGGGCGCCAGGGCGGCAGTGGGCGCCGATGTGATATTTTATCATCCGATCGCTTACATTCGTGCATCCTGACATGAGGTTAACATCGTCGTTAAAATCAACGAACAAAAGCTTAGAACGATACGAAACAGCGCGTACTCGCAAAAAGAAACATTTAATTGACGTGAACATCAGTGGACAGGTGGAGGAAACAAGTTGGCGGCATGCTCGAACGTTTCGTGAAATGCCGTTTATCTCTTCACCGCTCGCTTACATGCCGAATGCCTCGGCAGCCGTACAATGTCCGCGCCACTCACACTCTCTTCTTCCTCAGCCGACAACTCGTAGTCTTCGAGACAAACTTGAGGTGCTGTAGACGTCCAGCCTTTCAGCTGCGAAAAGCGAGCTGTGGTCGCCACTCTGGTGTTCAGGCTCTCCGGTCATGAATACGATGTCGCCGGCACTGAATAGACGCCTTGGGAAGTGTCTGCGGTCGTAAGCTGTCTTGCCTTTCTTCTGTTCGGCGAGGATGCGCTGCCGTGCGCGCGTTCGCACTTATTTGAGATTCCCGCGCTGGGCGTCGCCGCTGCTGGCGGCGGTGTCGCGAAACATACTGGAAGTGTAAACAAACCGGCTTCCTGCGCGGGGTGCGATGCTGCAGCCGTCGGGCGTTCAGCACGACGCGTTTTGCGAAGCTTACGACATGTGTTGCATACGGCTGCACTGCCCAACATATAAAGGGGAGCAAAGTCAGGTTTTTTCGCTTTCCAAAAGCTTCCCGGGACCGCCTTCGACGCGAAGCGTGGAAAAAGCAGTTCGCCGGCTCGACGATCGCGGCCGCCCTTGGGCACCGTCACGCCCATCAAGACTGTGCGGGAATCACTTTGTGACAGGTGCGGACGAGGTAGTGGGGTTAAATGCGTGTGCAGACTATCACGAAATCTTTTATTCAAGGGCAAGAAGGCCTCGGATGCCACCGCGACACCCAGACTTCCGGTCGCTGATCTCAAGATCGCGGTTTCGATGGCGACCACGACAGCCGCATTTCAGTGGAGGCGAAATACAAAACCACTAGTGTGCTGTGTATATCAGTGCGCGTGAAATAAGTCCAAGTCGCATATATTTATACGAAGCCCTCCACTGAAGCGTTCCACACAGCCCATGTGTCAGACGTTTAAGTCCACGTATCAATACCATGGCGAGCTCTCAGCGCAGGCAACTGTTCTTCAAGAAACACGCAAAGGTACACTGTGGCGGTAGCCTCATACGCTTCCAGTTCGTCACCGAAAATGGGTTTAGGTTTGTATCTCGGTAGGGCAAAAACTGAATCGGGCATATTTAAGTTATCTCCAAAAGTTTTGCAGCGCGCACATTTGTACGGATCCGTACGGACGGGCGGACGGTGGAACGAAAAAAAAAATAGCGGACACTAGAGGCAAAAATGTGGCCATTTCATCTGTTCCTACATTAAAACACTGCAAACTGGAATCGCACACCAGCAAGCACATACGAGTTTGCACATTCAGTATCGCGACGGTGTGCAGATCGTCCCTCCATGCAAGTAGGCTGCGGCACGATTTGATAAAGCTAAACAGCACTACCGCCAGTAAATGCGAAATGATCGGGGATATTTCTTTGAACATTACGCTCCGAATGTAGCCTTCATCTTTGAAGCGGCGGCCCTTGCTTAGCTGGCGATCGCATTGCATGCCGGATGGTCGGAGATACTGAAGAATTTGCTCTTCGGTGGGCACAGCAGCCTGCCTCCTCGGACTTCGCACCCAGCCATCAGTCAGCCTTAGAAATCGTCCAGATACCAGGCGCTGCCCAGGACACGCCATCGTCGACAGATTGCAACAAAACATCCTCCGCAGCGGCACTCAGTCCGGCCGGGCTGGGCGCACAGTACCCTTGCAGTGAGCTTCCAGCCTTTTACGCGAGGTGGCAGCACAGGAAAATGAAAAAGGCGAAGCGCGGCTGTCACCCGACTTCGCGCACTTTTGCGTGCGTTCCCAGACACCCTTAGGGCGTGTGGGGGTAGCTGTCTCAGACTCAAAGGAGATGCCCTCGACTCAGCGGGGCAAGCTCAGCGGAGACCAGCTACCAAGTGACAAGAGGTTTTTGGTCGTTTGGTGCCCAGCTTTCGCCGGTCGCAAGCCAGAGAATGGTAATCTAGCAGAACTTTTTGCTGGGCTAGTTGGTCCATTCTGACATTGGTGAAAACAGCGCGAAAGAAGAAGCCCGAAGGCGAAACGACGAAGTGACACGAAAGAGCGCTCTTTCCTGTCACTTCCTCGTTTCGCCTTCGGGCTTCTTCTTTCGCGCTGTTTTCACCAATGTCAGAGAATGGGTCGGAGCCAAAGGTCCACAAACAAAACAAAATTTATACAGCAATGAAACGATAAAGAGGATTTCACAATAATAAAAAAAGCAACTCGTGCAAGGTTACACTCGAGAGAGATTACAACCAGGGTGTCGAACCGGAACCGAACCTGAACGCGAATTTTCGGCCGGAACCGGAACTGAACCGAACCCATATTTTTTTTCGCCATCTTGGAGCTGAACCTGAACCGGAACGATTCAAAGGAGCCGTTCTGAACCGTTTCGGGACTCGGTTCAGCCCCAATTTTTTTTTTGCACAGCCGGTACACTTTCTTTTTCAGACAAAATGAGGTTGTCTAGCGCGTAGGTTTGCCCATCCGAAGCTGTCTGCTCTAGAAAGTGCGAAAAGGGACCCCCGTATATGCGACAATAAAATTGAATGAAGTCTGGTGTCTGAGAAGAAGCCTAATTGACGCTTCTGTAATGTACTAGCACCAATTCTAAAGCACTGTACGTCACGTGTATGTGAAATCTTGAGTTATTGCTCCTCACCCTTTACATGCTTGCGTATGGTTTTATTCAAATTGTTAGCACTGATCTAACGCCATAGAGGACTGTCGACACCAAATTTTTGCACGCGTGTTTTCTTCTTTCAAGAGATGCTTTCGAAATTGGTGTATTGGAGCACCCTGTGGTATTAGCCTACGACCAATAAATCATTTATATCTGAATTTCTTCTCGACCCTCGTTTGGTTTCATCAACAGAGCGATGGCTGTAACGTGTAGTTTAAATCAGGTTACATGAGGCACGAAAAAAAACAAACGGGAATATGACTGCTGATATGCAATTAGTTGTAATTCCAGCCTATGAAGCAGGCTGGTTTATGTGCAGTAGTTAGTGAAAACAACGTATCAGGGTTTACATCACAGTTTTTCCGGTCCTCACGGGACCTAAAGTTCAACTACACGTTACTGCATCATTCGGTTGATGAAACCGAAGAAGCATGAGAGAATAAATTCTTTTAAAAATTATTCAGCGGCCGTAGGCGAGTCCCACACGGTGATCCAGGTATTCTATTATCTAGGGCATCATTTAAGAAAACACACAATGAAATTAGTTGTACATAGTACCTTAAACACCAATTGAGAATACCTTCCCTTTCTTTGCGTCATTTACCACAAATATATGAAACATTAGCGCAACGACCCAGCAACGTTGTTGCGGTGGTTTTTGAGGAAAGTAAATGGCGCAGTAACAGTCTCACTTCTCGATACCCGCCTAAACCGCGCCGTAAGGGAAAGGAGGAAGGTGGGAGTGAAAGTAGAAGGAGAGAATGGGGTGCCGTACGGGACGGCTTCGGAATACATTTGAGCCCACTTATAATGAACTTGATCGTCACGCGGCATTTGTTCGTTGTATCCAAAGTTCGTAGTAAGTGGACCACCTATAATACGGGCAAAAAGAGCAAGCGAGACAAAAGTTAACTTTATTTTTGAAAAAAGTCAGTGATGCATGTCTGGTTCTTCAAAGCTGATCGCATTACTGCCGTTTCTAATTTTTCCAGCGCTGTAATATGTTCATCGCCAAGGCCTCGGCTGCACACGAGTTCCTTAAGCGACGCGATGTAGCCGATCGCGGTTGAAGCGTTCACAGCAACCGGCGGTAGAGCAGCATGCTCGTCATCATCCTCGTCGGTCTCTGGGCAGTCAGGAAGGGCTCGCACTTCACGCACAATAGCTTCGTCAGTGCATGGCTCCGCAATGTCGGTGTCGTCATCAGCAGAAACGAAATCGTCCCAGGCAACGTCAGGTCCGGCCAGCTGCGTGTCAACGACGTGTTGTCACAAGCCCTCGTGCGACCGGCCTTCCGGTGGGTCATCTGTGGCGTCCTCAGTGCCTGGGCCCATAAAACCCGCCTTGCGGAAGCAATTTGCTATGCACTCCGCAGTGAGTTCCATCCACGCCGCTTTCAACATCTCCACGGCGGCAAGCAAGCTGATGAGAACTGGCATGGCAGCATCAATCGCGATCAACAAGCGTTGGATTACGCGCCGCCGGTAGCACACCTTGAACGCATGAATGATGCCCATATCCAGCGGCTGAATTGTGCAGGTTGCATTGGGAAGCAAGAAGAGCAAGCACTGTCACCGCACTCAAGGAAGGCTGCACATGGTGCGCCGCACAGTTATCCAGCACGAGCAGGACCTTCCTGTTTTTTCGTGCCATGTCGCGGTCGAACTCGACAAGCCACTCGGCAAATAAGTCACGACTCATCCAGGCTTTTGTATTGTTCCTGTAGCGTACGGGCACGTAGCTTCCAAAGCATCGCGGCATACGTGACTTGCCGATGACAAAAGGCAGCCGCCGGTCACTGCCGTCCATGCCACTGCCGCGTCGTGTCAGGGGAACACAAAGTGCGCGAAATTCGCCTGCCGCGGGTTCGCAGTCGAGCGAAACCGCGCCAAACACCGCCGGCTCGGTCAACTACGGGGCCCGACAGCTTCGCGTTCGCTCTAACCGAGTGTTGAGGCCACAACAGTTCGTTCTATGTGAGACACTGTGCCATTGCCCCAATATATATTTTGACGGTAGCACCGCCCTCGTTCGTACTAAGCGAGCGTTCGTTATATCTGCGGCTGTTATAAGTGGGCTCGACTGTAATCTGGACCAACTAGAGATCTTTCACGTGCACTGACACCGCACAGCACACGGGTGCTTTTTGCGTTTCGCCTCCATCGAAACGCCGCCGGTTTCGAACCGGGGTACACCGAATAAGTAGGAGAGCGCCCTAAACACTGAGCCACCGCAGTGGGTAGTGCAACATTTACTTTTTAAGCGTTCGTTGTCACCGACAGCAGGTACTAAATAAAACCCACACGATTGGTCAGTGGCGCAATAAAGAAAAAAAAATGCCTCAGTGGCTGTGTAGCTGGGCTGCTGATCCAAGGTTGCGGCTTCGATCCTGGCCTCGAGGGCCGCATTTCGATGGAGGCGAAATGCAAAAACGCGTGTGCGCTGTCTCACGTTGAAAAAAATTGCTCATGGTTTAGCTTGGTTAAACTTCGTGTGTGCGCGAAAGCTCCTCACACGCTGACGAGCGGGTTGTCCCTGAATTTCTAGTGGAACTGCCTCATTGCAGTCCCAAATTCACTGAGACGAATCACGTGGTCAGTCAGTCTCTCTTACTTGGTTTCTATCGGATGTTGTTGAGCAGACGTCGAGGCGGCGACTTCGTTCGCGGCTCGTTGTCGTCGCTTCTCCGCTTCTTGTCCTTGTCTTTTAGCGAGCCGTTCTTCGGGTGTCTCAGCCGCACGCTAGGCCCCCCTCGCTTCCATCTCGGTTTGTCAGCTGGCCTCGTACCATGCTGCTACTTCGGGATCCGTCGACGTAGCTGCTAGTAACCTTTGCTGATGCCGTACGAACTCAGTACGCTTGCAATCCACCTCTTCATTCATTGCGTATCTGAAAAGCGAGCGCAAGCTCACGATCACCCTGACAAACGAATGCAGCTGCGCGCGCCGCCGTGGTAAGAGCACGGCGCATGCGCAGTGAGGCGCAGAGCTGAGTGATGATGTCACGTGCAGCGACGCGCAGGAGACCGGCGCATCGGCGGCGACGGCGAACTCCTGCGGCTGGGCCCATACCGGTTGCCATGGAAACGGCTCATGCACTGAAGTGGCCTTGCGCCCGACCCGGCGAAATGCTCCGCAGCTAGCGTAGTGAAGGCTTCGCTTGGTTAAACTCTTCTAAACCTAGTTAGAGCGAAGGCTTCATTACACTTGGTTGGCTACGCTGGTTAGACGCCTAAAACGCCTCGCAGGCGTATCAGGCACAGCGTCAGCCGCGCTCTCATCCGTGGCGAAACTGCATGAGAAAGCGGCGCCGCCTCCTTCATCGAACTCCTAGTCACGTGCATAACCACATGACCACATCTGGTGAAGCGGCGGTCGGCGCACCGCCGTCGGAGCAGCGGCGTGGCCACCCTAGCGTGGCGGCTGCAGCTGTGGCGAGTCACGTGGCCTTAGTCACGTGATCTTAGCCTTAGGAGCAATGAAAAGAGGGAAATCAGGTGGTGAGGATCAGGAAACAGTGGATTTGTTGAAGGACGAAAGGAGATTATGCTAGAAAAAGTAGCCACTCTGTATAGGCAATGCCTTGTGACCTACCAGAAACTTGGAAAAACGCTAACATTTCTTAATTCATACGAAAGGAGACGTCTAGGACTTGAAAGGCCGACCAGCTTACTGTCTGTTGGCTACAAAGTATTTACTGAGCCAATCGCTAATGTACTAACCTCTGACTTCAATCAACGAAACGATCAGAGAGCGTTTCATAAAGGAAACTAGACAATAGACCGTATTCATACTGTCAATCATTTGGTAGAGAAATGCGCAGAACATAACCGACCCCTATATTTAGCCTTCATTGATTTGAGAAAGCATTTGACTCAGTGAAAAGTTCAGGTGTCATGAAGGCATTGCGCAATCAGGGTGTAGAAGAGAGTTATGTGCAGATATTGAAAGATATTGTGACGGACTAGAAGACGACGAAGCGGGCAGTGGCATGGGCGCTCGTGCTAGGCTCGCAGACATTAAATCATATCATCGCCATCGGTCATGCAGTCCTTTCTTCATCGCTTGCCGTCACGTAACATTTGGTGGAGGTGCTGGGTACCTTCTTCATCCCGGTCCCGGAGCTTAGGAGCCTTCTGTACACCGAGGTCTTCAGGGGAGAGCTCACGGCTTCGCACCTCCCGGCGCTTCCCCAGCCTGCCAGGTATGCCCCGACGCCGCCGCTCTTCACCGCCCCACCCCAAGCCCCGACCAGAAGACACGACGACACAACGACCGCCGCAACTGCCCTGTGACCCCACTCACCGCCCACATGAGAACCCACATGAGACCCTAGAAGACCCACTAGAAGACTAGAAAACGACGAAGCGGGCAGTGGCATGGGCGCTCTTGCTAGGCTCGCAGACATTAAATCATATCATCGCCATCGGTCATGCAGTCCTTTCTTCATCGCTTGCCGTCACGTAACATTATCTATAAAGAATGAGCCGCTACCATAGTCCTCCATAGAGCCAGCAATAAAATTCCGTTAAGGAAGGATGTCAGGCAGGGAGACCCGGTCTCCCTGACATGTTTTGGTGTGTTCTGGTGTTAACACCAGACCAGCCTGGTGGTGTCTGGTGTGCACACCAGACCAGCCTGGTGGTGCTGGTGTGCACACCAGACCGGTGTGGTGGTGTCTGGTGTGCACACCAGACCGGTATGGTGTTGTCTGATGTGCACACCAGACCGGTGTGGTTTGTCTGATGTGCACACCAGACTGGTTTCATGTCGTGTGGTGTGCACACTAGACTGGTTTCGAGTCATCTGGCGTGTATGATCCAGCTCAAGCACACCAGACCTGTTGCTGTATTCATGTGCGGGAGCCGAGCGACACCAAAAAGATCTGTTCGGTTCATTCTAGTTTGCATGCAAGATGTACCAGATACAATCTCAGGTACATGCCAGACATGTGGCCAAGGATTATTTCATGCACTGACCAACATGTAGTTTGGCTTGGTACTTACTGAGATTAATGAATGATTTCTGTCCTGCTTAATTGCATAGTCCATTGTTGCAACTATGGGTGTTCATGTCTTCACACCACAGTCAAACCGTAAAAAAGTCCAAGGTAAATTGTGAGGGTCATTTGCATATCATACAGCATATAATTTAGTATTTATTACTATTACACTAAGGATGAATGGCAGTCTGTTTATTATGTGGACAAAAAAGGCACTTTTTTAGCTTCCAGGTATAGTTAAATGCTCATATCAGCCAGGACAATAAAAAATTTGTATCTGGTGTGACTATAAAAACATAAAGGCATGACAGCAGGTTGAACTAAAGCTTGAAAGAAATTAAAACACGTTTATTCACAAAATTCAGCATAGAACTCCTTCTTTTCAGAGTTGCAGTAGTGCCTTCGCGAAATGGGCATTTGGGAAAGTCCCCCTGAAAGCATCACAAAAGAACACCATCAATTCATTCCCCTGAATTGTAGCAATGTGGGGCCTTTCATACAGCCAGGCAGCTTCCACAGTGCTTAGCAGTGCCTTTCACAGTGATCAAGGCAATGAAATTACTGGAATCGGAATGGTGATAAGGAGGTGGGCTTTTGTGCAGACACAATACTTGACGGGCAGGTGGGAAAGTACTGAAGTGTTGCAAGCTGCATTAAGCACAACAGCAAATGCCAGCTCAGTTGATAACAAATTTTGCAAGGGCATTTGAAGACAACTTCACACATCACTGTGCATTTGCTCATCGACGCAATGCCAGAAACCATAAGGAGCAGCAAGACAGAAACAGGCATGGCTGAGTTGGCAACAGTGAAAAGTGCTACACGGCAAAACAGCCGAAAACATCCTAAGCTACCCCTGTCCTATAGATTCTGCCTGTAAGAGCTTAATTTTCTGACTGGCATGAGAGCTGTACATTGCTAAGAGATGCAGAAGAGAATGTGAACTATCAAGTTTAAATGGCCGAGGATTATTTCGTGCACTGACCAAACACCACCAATTGCATAGCTCCTAAAAGAAGCATATTGCTACTGTAGTTTACTTGTTTTAACACCCGCTAGGAGAGATGCCCCAGACAACTTTTTCATCAACAGCCAAACAAGGTCTCAAGGTCAGCACATGTAGGTAAAAAAAACAAGCAAAACACATTTTACATATCATTATATAAAGGGTCTTGGAAAACAATGCCCTTCCAAAGTTACATGCACTGAAAAAATTCCCCGCTGTACATTACCACTGAAGGCTATGGAAAGGTGCAAAGGAAGTGCAAATACACTGTAGACAACATCTTCAGCATGAGTTGCTGTTTTTCACGACAATGCCTACTTCGAAGCATGAAGGACAAGAAACCAAAAACTCGTGCTCAGCAGCAGAGCAACAAATAATGCACAAGACAGTACACCGCAACTTGACATTACTTAATAAGGCACAATATTATATAAAAAAGGGCTCATATCACAGGATACAATGTCAGTCAGGTTATCCAGCTGAAGCAAGCAAAGAATAAAAATAAATGGGTGCACTTTTCACTGGATATAAACGAATGCATGAGAACTGCTTCAAATAACTGTTCATGAACTCGGAACAGATTGAAAACACAGAGATAACAGTCCCTGATAAGTGTGTTCATTTAACAGAAATGAACACTTACAAAAAAGCTGGCTCATTCGGGTTGCTAAGTCATATATAAGGGATATATCTTGTAGAGAAATCATCAGCTAAACTGCATATACTGTGGGGCAAAGGCTTCTCCAAATACTAAGTACCGAACCGCAAGTGAAACACGGCACTGCAGGAGCATTCATGCTTTGGTTGGTCTGTCCAGCGGGTTCAATATTTAAGGCTACGTGTTCTCTTGATGAAGACAGTTGGCAAGTACGTATGTGAATTTTGTACTAAGCTGCCATTGAAGCATGTATGTGTTGACGTGTTGGCAAATGCAAAGAAAAACATGCCTATCGAAACATTTTCTTGCTGAACATGCAGATGACAGTGTACTGGATGCCACTGCCATGTGACAGTGAACATGCACAACAAACAAGACGGTGTGTTAATGATAATGCAACACGCGGCAACCTCAAACAACACTAACTAGGTACCTTGCAATGTGCTGCCAAGTTTCATGACATTTTGAATTTTGTAAAACGCAATAACAAGTTGGCCACAATCATAAATGGAGATCAGTGAAAAAGTGGATGAGTGAAACTGCTATGAGGAACATGTGCAACAGACTGGGCAAAGGGTATTTTGTCTTTGTCGAAAAGATCAGCATCATCATTTTTGCATTTTTCACAAAGCTGTATTCGTGTCTCACATGCTGCATACATATCGTAAAACTGTGCTCAGAATGACATCGCTTTGAAGCAGTTTTGACCACTGGTTTTGTAGAAAAAAAGAGGAACAGAGCTGTAGCAATCACTTCATAAAAAGACCTCAAATCTGGTAAATATCCCTGCCGCAGTCTTTTGGATGTATAAGACGACTTGCATGTACAATGAAACTTGCTTCAAGAAATATTATGATGCAGTTCACCGATGAAAAAAGCTCAAAAGCTGAAGAAGTTTAAATTTTTGTTTCCTTGCAAAAGTGGGCCGTGTCGAACTGTACACCCGTGCTTGTAAAAAAATAACACCAAGGAGGCCTAAAAGTTAAAAATATGCTGAATGGTTTGTTTCATAGTTCGGTAGTATCCAGCATGCAAAAATATGGTGCACAGGGGCAGCATTTTCCCATTTGACAGCATTTGAAGGAAGTGGGATACAAGTGTCTTACTCAAGTTAAAAATATGCTGAATGGTTTGTTTCATAGTTCGGTAGTATCCAGCATGCAAAAATATGGTGCACAGGGGCAGCATTTTCCCATTTGACAGCATTTGAAGCAAGTGGGATACAAGTGTCTTACTCAAGAATATTTTCATGCTGTTCCCACATGGTACTTAAAATGACTAATCACTTTCATGAAGATTAGGCATCTTCACTAAGAATGCGCTCTCTTGTTCCACAAGCACACAAGATGAAACAACGCTTTCTTCGCAAAGCATGCAGAGAGCGATGCCAAATGGAGGGTGCTCGATTCTGAACAAAAAGGGCAGCTCAAACACTTCAGTAATCAATTCTTGACACAACAGCAAGATTTTACTGTCAGCAGCAAACACCTTGAGAATTTTAACAAGTTTGCCGTTACTTGCTTCCAGGTAGCATGACATGTTTTTTCTGCTTGCTGATAATGGGCGCTGTGTACAGCGAACCCCTTGACACGAGCTCTAAGGTACTCACTTACACATGCCTCGGAACCAATGTTTTGCCTCAACAGTATTTGGATGGGTTCTTCATAGACACAAGGTGGCAAAGCTGCACCTAAGACACTAGATTTGTGCTGTTTAGAAATATTAACTGAAATTAGCTCCTGCTGCTTTTTCAAAAATGGAGGCTGAGGTACCAGACGTTTCAAAGAATTTAGAACTCCATTCATAATGAATCTTTCTGATATTTGCCGAGGAACTCCTTTCGCAGCAGACACAAGCTTCAAGATGTCCCCGTTGCCCCCTTCAAATGGGAAGGTTGACGTGGCCCACAGTGGACCTGTCATCCTAACAGATTTCGCCAGATGTAGAAGTTGATGAACATTGAATGTTTGCGCACTTTCATCATAAAATATTTTCACTTCCTCCACAAACTGTTTCAGCAACCTTTCTGCAATAAAAGTGTCACTGCGTTCAACACTTTCTCTCAGCAGCTTAAAAATGCCTTCTACCAGCAATGAAAAATGCCTAAAATATCTATCTGGCAGAATGTTTTGAAGGCATGGCACACTGTAGTATAGCAACCAATACTTCCATTCTGTGGATTTTCAGAATGCCCTCTATGAAATTGGCCTTTGCAGTCTCGAGAAGCTTATTGGTGACCGTGCTTTCAATATACGCTGATTTAGCTCGACAATTCTATTTCCTACATACCAAGGCTTCCCAGTTGCAGACAGCCAAAGCTCTGTTATTTGTGCAGTCACACCCTCCAGGACACAATGCATATAATCGGGAGGGAAGCCCCAGACCAAGTCCAATGTTCCTAGCTTCGTAACTGGAGATGGCCCCTTCACTCCGTCGACAGAGCACTTTCTTCTAACTGCAAGGGACATGGCTGACAGCACAGTGTCGTGGGACCTTTCAACCATGGCACCTCCTTCAAACGTGTACTTTACTGTGCCTACAACAAAAACACAACAAATCATTAAAATCAAAATTCACTTCATGCCGCACAGATCAAAGCAGTAGTAAAGAACAAATTAAAATAATTAAAAACATGAATATAACACCGACAAAGTATAAAACATCCAACTAGCCAAGTAGGCTGTTATTCCTTACTTTTACCGCTGGCAACCAATCTGCCATGTAAAAGATATGCTGTATATCTGTGTCCTTCATAAGACTGAATGGAAGCAGGAGTCTCACCGTCAACTAAGTTCCCTTGTTAAGACACCAAGTGCAGCCGTAGTACCCATTGTACTGCTTTGCATTGAGCAAAGCAGCTCTGGCCGGTGAGTCCACACAGCAGCACACAATTCTGACTGCAGACTCCACAACTTGATCAGCAAAGGTCCACATCAGGCTGCCAACCTCTTGGAACTTGTCCACAAAGGTTTTAATGAAGAGATGTGCAGGTGGATGGTGCTTGCCGAACCAAACTGCTCCAACCAAAATATTCTTCCATCGCAGAGGAACGGGAAGCTCATTGAGGGCAACTTGTATTGGCCACACAGAACCTTTGCTTGACTTAAATACCGGTGCACCATCAGTATTCCTCGTCAAAGTTAGGTCACTCCATTTTATTTCATGGTCGCTGCGAACTTTCTTGTAGAGCAGGCCATCTGTGATATCGGTGAGAGCCTCTGGCAATGATGAAGCAAGCTGAAGCAGTTTGCTTCTAACTATTTAGCCCATGCTTTTGAGGAGCTGTTGCAGTTGTCGCTTCAAGTTAAGAGTGATGAAAAAGCTCCCCTTCTTCAAAATCTCTCCTAGGCTTGCAACTTCTGAACAAATTCGGCAACGCCAGTGCCTGGTACCATTGCCATCAGTTAAGAACAGGCAAGTCGGGCAGAAGGCATGAATGCTCACCATTTTTGACTGCTGAAGCTTCTACAGTTTTCGAAAACCATATTTGGTTGAAGGAAAAACCTCTTCAGCAAAGAGGGCGTTCAGAAGCTTGAGCAAGCTGTCAACTTGTGTCCATGGTAGCTTAGCTGCCACAACAAATGATAATATCAGCAGCATGACTTGCAGTCGAGTTGTGGACTGGCCAGGAAGAGTCGTCTTTGAGTTGGCTGCGATGAAATCAGAAAGATCATCATCTGGGTCGTCAGCTTCCTCATGCACATCAGGGTCTCCCTGCTCAGCATTCTGGTTAAAAGAGGCAGCACTTCCTGCTTGTTCAGGGAGCTGAGGTAGTGGCAGCAGACATTCTTCGCTCTCAGTTTGTTCGTCTGTAACCTCAGCGTCCCCTCTTGGTATCTCATTTACTGCAGCTCACTGCAAAGAATAAACAAAAGAGGGATGTATTAGCTACATCAGACAGTGACGAAAGCCCGAGTAGGCATGCTTTGCGAAATCTGGGCGATTAGTGGGTCAGCGTCTTATGGCATGACGTGAGCCCAATTAATGCTGAATTGTTGCTCCATCCTCACACCGCTTGTTCTTTACCCAGATTGAGCATTTGAGACTATTCCAGCTGACGAAATGGGAATGGATGTGAGAGGGCAGCAGTTGTAATTGCATCCACTGCACACAACTCTGCAATTTGCTGTGATAAGATGCTGACCAAGTGACCGGCTCCAGCTCTCACAGTGCCATAAAGTGAGCTTCACACACTGACATGAGAAGATTTGTCTGAACCGGTGTTCTGCTGGACAAAGAGAGAGACCTGAGAGATCCGCTATGTTGGGGGCTCAGTGTTTTTACTTTTTGTCATTCTCACTGGTATGCACAGGAATTTTCCATAAAAATTACTACGGGGTTTAAAAAGTATCAGTGCAATCCGTGCTGCTCACAGATGATGCCAAAGCAGAATTGCATGCATACTTCTCGGCATTTGTTGCATACTTAACCAAGTGTTGTCAGTAATCAGAGCTTTATTTCCTCGGATGTCTTTTACGCCATCGCCTAGGATGGTGAGAAATGATAGGTGGTGGCTAATGTACGACACGTAAACTCATGTTTGCCACATCTACATATAGTATGCCGATGTAGTCGACACCTCTCACACATTTATAGTGTTCAGTTGGAGTTCGTGTTTGACTGCATTTATGTTGATGAACTCTTCTATACGCAGCATTTTTCATTGGCGCCTGTGCTCAAGTCCCCAAGTGATGGCGGCTACATCCAATTTTGCTGCTATTTGGCTGTATTTCAGCCTGGCTATGTTACAAAAGGCCCTCACAACGCAATATTTTCATCCACATTTCACCTCACCCGTCTCCTTCTGCTTCTGTTTCTTGTTCCTCTTAATTCGATCCTGCGGAGTGCTTTTTTTCCTGATCATTGTACACCTGCGCTGCCTTGTTCTCTTCTGCCACAATCTTTGATGCAACAAATTTTTTGCCATGGTTTATGCCGCATCAATTCATCATTTCCGTTTCCTAGCCCTGTTTCTCATTTCTGCATGCTGCGTTCTGTTATCAGCCGTCTGCATCCATCACAGACAATGTTTTGGACGTTGATAGGCCATGTAAGCTCCGCCTTTTCAGGAACTCTCTTTAGATGCTTACCGCGCAGGCAAGTGCATGACCACTGCCTGCGGTGGGTGTAAGGACCCTAGGTTCTCGCGATTCCGCAAAAAAATCAGACTTTAGCTTTCTCCCCCCACCCTTTCACAAAGAAAAAAAAGTGGTGGGGAGGGGGGCAAGTTGAAGTACAGAATAAACGAATAGGTCCAAGTTATTCAAAAGGCAACGCTTCAAAGGAACGCGGCACAGTCTAGCGAAGCAAATCTCCATTACCGTAATGCACGCACATCGCGCAGCAGCAGCCGCGCCGTCATGATCCGTGCCGCCGGTGCTCGGCGTTTCGAGCTGTCCAGCTCCAGCACCCGTTAAAAGCTACTATGTTTGGAGTTCCCCAGGGTAGTATTTTGGGTCCATATGTTTTCAATATTTATATAAATGATATTGTCAACATTGATAATGACGTGAAATTCATAATTTATGCAGATGACACCAGCCTCTTCTTTGAGGGTAATGATTACGAAATGCTTGTTAATCACGCGAACAGTACTTTAAGCAAACTTGATTTCTGGTGTTCCTGCAATGGTTTGGTACCTAATACACAAAAAACTAAAGCAATCGTTTTCCGGGCTAAAGGCAGAGACATTGCATCTAATTATTTCCTGCATATAAATGGTCGACCTATTGAAATTGTCAAGGAATTTAAAACGTTGGGCGTTATTTTTTCAGAATGTATGCTATGGGACTCTCACACGAATCATATTACAACAAACCTAGCTCGCACTATAGGAATATTGTATAGAAATCGAGACTTATTTCCAGTTAGCACAAGACTTCTAATTTATCATTCATTGCTTTTATCGCGCATAAACTACTGTTTTTTTAGTTTGGGGTAACACAACATCAACAAATATTAGGAAACTGGCAGGAATGCAGGATAAAGTAATCAAGATTATTACAAATTCGCCCCCAGACTGCTCAGCAGATATCTTACTCAAGAGAATGAATCTAATTAGCATGGAGAACATGTATAACTGTCGCCTTTGCAAAAAATTAAGAGATGAAAAGAAACAAAACAATAACCTGCTAATTACTCTGGCAAACTTGCGAAGTAGTAAGCATTATTATAAAACTAGACATCCTGAGTACTGGGAAGTGCAACGTAGCCGCACTAATTATGAAGACCAAATGCTGCGACACACATTGCCGATTATCTTAAATTGCTTTTTCGAAAAGGGCATTGACGTGACACGTATTTCGAGCACAAAGTTCAGAAATTTATTCCTTAAGTACGCATCCAAAAGTAATCCACAGAAAGTTCATGAAAGCAATTGCTCTAATAACTAATGTAATATATGTTCAACACCTTTTATGAAAAAAAAAACATTTCCTAATTAGGCTTTTTTTTCTTAAAATCATCCATTCTACGTTTATTTCTTCATCGCCAATGTTCTGTGTGATCAATATTTCATGTCATGTTGAACAGGACTGTCTATGCAACATTGTATGTAACAACGTTTCATGAAAGTTGTAGTACATAATGAATTGTATGTATATGCATTCTGTGCGTTCTGCTGTTCCCGTTGTAACCACGGGGGGCGGGAGCTTGTGAAGCTGTGTTCAGCAGCTTTTTTCTCTCACCTCCCCATATTTTGTAAAACAAAAACATGAAATAAACTGCATTTGTATTTGTATTTGTTTGCCCTTCTTTGCTGTCCCTACTTCGCTCAACTTCTGCAATGCGTTTTATTTCGCAGCGACCCGTACCTCCTTTCCGCATCCACACCCACAAATATGCACTTGCTCGCCCCGCGTTTTGCTTCAAAAATTCATTGAAAAGAGGGCTTTTTCTCACGGCTAGCAAGCCTAATGGGAAAGGTCGCTTTTGCAACATTGCACAGCTCGGAAAAAAAAACACTTGCGGATTCTTTATGAGTTCATGGAATGTAAAACTTTTCGCCGCAGAAGGTGAATGGGCCCTAGCATATGACATGCCCTAGCATTAAACAAGTCGGTGAATTACCTGTGGTGCTTGAGACGTTGCAGCGGATTCGTTTTGCAGCCGGCTCCATGTCGTCCGCCGCGGAATTTTCGGTGATAGCGCATTTGGCTCCAAATAGGCGCGGTAGCTTTTTTTGGGAGGCATGTTGGAGCACCTCCTTTGCACGCTTGTAACAGGCTTGTACAAGTAGATGAGGCGTTGGCTTGTATAAGGTGCAAGAACGACACTGAAGACAGATGGAACGCACAACCAAGCAGGCGACGACAGACTGCGCGGGAAATTCGGCGCCCCCGCCTTTCTTTTCCTTTTTTTTTATAGCGTGCTTCAATGCGTGCCCACCTCTCCCAGCAAGGCAAACGCTGCAATCTAGCCAAAAAGAAAGTGGTGCTTACAAAGTTAACTATACTACATTTGCAACATATTGTCAAAGAAGCAGGTAGGCAGGTTTGTATTTGCCACAACGTCCAAGCGCCAGCGGAAACGGCCCGGCCGGCTAACCGTCTAGCGAGAGAGCTCACGGGCGAAAAAGAGCGCGCGCCAGCCTCCTGAGCGCGACTACTAGGCGGCGCCAGTAATGCGTTGCGGCATTGCCCCTCCCGGTGGAAAAAGCATCGTCCCGATGCTGCGTGGCGAGGTCAAGCAGAACCGTAGGCTTGACCTAGCGGGCGTGGAAGGGCTTCATCCTGGCAACGTGTACGACTTCCGATTGTGTTTGTAGTCGGGACGTACGAACAGTTCCTTGCGGAATCACTTCGTAGGTGACGTCGTTGAGTTTGCGCAGCACTTCGTACGGGCCGAAGTAGCGGCGCAGAAGCTTCTCGGAGCGACCCCGCTGGCGAACAGGAACCCACACCCAGACTTTATCGCCAGGGTTGTAAATTACCTTCCTGTGACGAAGGTTATAGCGTTGAGCGTCTTTAACCTGCTGCATCCGGAGTCTCGTTCGAGCAAGCTGACGGGCGGCCTCAGCGTGCTGGACGAATTGGTCAGCGCCGGCAACTGATGGAAGGGCGACATCGGGCAGTAACATTGCATCCAGCATGGTAACGGCTTCGCGACCGTACACCAAATGAAACGGGGTGAAGCGGGTCGTTTCCTGGACTGCGGTATTATACGCAAATGTTGCATACGGTAGTACCTGGTCCCAGTTCTTATGGTCTTCGTCGACGTACATTGAAAGCATATCGGCGATGGTCTTATTCAGTCGCTCAGTAAGGCCATTCGTCTGAGGATGGTAAGCTGTTGTTCTGCGATGACAAGTGCCACTGAGCCGCATAACTTCCTGGGTGAGAGCTGAAGTAAATGCAGTGCCTCTGTCAGTTAAAACGACCGCAGGGGCACCATGACGGAGGACTAGGTTAAAGATGAAAAAGTTCGCAATATCAGTAGAAGTGCCGCTGGGAAGAGCTTTGGTGTCACAATAACGGATTCACGTCAGGATTCACGTCACGAAAAGCAGGATTCACGTCAGTTCAAACTGTATGGGCAGTGCTCTCGGGAGGGTTCTTGTTGAGCAACGATAGGGCGCAGTGGGCTGATGGCTCGCCGACTTCATCAAAGTAGGCGATGGCTGCCCCTTGCGGTAAATGGCGGTATTCGGCGCTAAAGTTCGTTAAAAGCAGTTCAGTTCGGTCATTACTCAAGGAAAAGACCCCACGAGCGACGCAGACTTGTAGGCTCAACAATAAATTCACATTAATTTCCGCGAGGCCTTGAAGGGCGGGAGGGTTGTCGCAGTGCACTGTAACAAACATGCTGGTGCGTGGAGGTAGTGTGACATGGTCATCGCATACCCGGAAAACTGGTCTGTCTGCTGTGTAGTCGTCGGAAACTGCGCGCTGGGTCGAAAAAGTCACCATGAGGTCACGGAGGTCGATGGTTGCGCCGTTTTCTCGAAGAAAATCAAGACCGAGGATCAGGTCCTTGGAGCACTCCGCCAGCACAGCAAAGCAACAAGAGAAAGTTACGTGGCGAATCTCGACTCGGGCAGAGCACACTCCTAGCGGCGTCAGCACATGCCCTCCGGCTGTCCTTATCGGCGCGCCGTGCCAAGGAGTCAGGACTTTGCGTAGGATTGTAGCAAGGCCACGACTCATAACGCAAAAATCAGCGCCCGTATCTACAAGGGCAGTCGTATGGTGGTTGTCAACGGCGATCGGTATCTCAGCGGAAAGAAGCTCACCGTCGACGAAGTGCGCCGTATCACGGATCGTCGGACTGAGGGTCGTTCAGTGCGTCGAAGTGCGGCGTCGAAGGTAAGCTTCTGTGATCGTCGGGAGGTCGTCGGACTCGTTGGTCGTTCGGTGCGTCGATTGGGGGCGTCGGAGGAAAACTGCGGCGATCGTCGGAAAGTGGTCGGACTGCTGATCGGTGTGGGGGGGTCGGAGGTCGGAATGTTTGATCGAATCGGCGAATGGAGGATCTTGGTCGTAGTGCTCATCGACGGCGGCTCTACCTCCGAGAGTCGCCGTCCTCAGTTTTCCCGGCGCGGACTTGGGGACTGCCTGAAGGAAGTACGCCGGTTGGGGGAAAACTGTCGCGGCGATGGCGACCTGGACTGGCGTCGCGGTGGGGACGCAGGTGGGACGTTGGCGCTGAGGTACTGGTCGATGTCCCGAGGTCGTTCACCATAGCGCGGCCGAGGGGCATCCGGTGAGAATCCGCGCAAGCCCATCTGACGGTATGGACAGTGGCGCAGTACGTGTCCGGCTTCGCCGCCGTGGAAGCACAGCGGTAGATTGTTCGGCGTACGCCACACGTGTGCTTTGCGAACGGGCGGTCGAGTGTCGGGCGCATCAGCCGGAGCTGGATGTGGGGTACAGGACGGACGAGAGGAGCGGGCCTGTAGGGTGCCGGCGGTGCTGGCGCAGGGGTACGCAACGCGTCGCTGTAGGACATGACGTGCGGCGCAGGCGGCCGGGGGGATGGCATTGATGGCACTGCTTGCCGGAGCTCTTCACGTATAACATCTGAGATGCCGCCAACACGCGGGTGTTGCTCGAGAAAGGGCATCTTTTGCAGTTCTTCACGTACGATGCTTCGGACAAGCTCGCGAAGGGCGCCACTCTCGTTGCCGTTCATCGGCAAGCGGAAGTCCACAGCAGTGATGTTCGCAGAACGATCAAATTGCACAAATCGCTGTTGTAGGGCACGCTCCATACTTGTCGCCTCCTTCTTAAAATCAGCCAGAGTACATGGATGGTCACGTACAAGGCCGACAAAGATCTGTTCTTTAACGCCACGCATAAGATGGCGCACCTTCTTTGCCTCCGACATGGACGGATCCGCGCGGTTGAAAAGCCGAGTCATTTCTTCTACAAACATGGCGACGCTCTCATTGGGCCGCTGCGCTCGGGACTGTAGAGCCAGTTCAGCCATCTCTTTTCTTGCGTCGTTGCCGAATGTGCTGAGCAGCTTTTGCCGGCAATCTTGCCAGGTGGTGATGGTAGCCTCGTGGCTTTCGAACCACATCTTGGCGGCGTCTTCAAGTGAAAAATAAATGTTCCGCAACTTTCGCTCCTCGTCCCACGCATTAAACGCAGCGACCCGGTCGTAGTTGGTCAACCAGTCCTCAACATCCTCAAATTTGTCGCCATGGAACGGCGTGGGCATACGCGGAGCATGGAAGAACAGCGGCTGGGCACTTACTGGAAGGTGAACGGGCTGGCTTGCCTCTGTAGTCGTCATGGTTCGCGGTAAGGAAAGAAGGGGACCACACTCGGGAGCTAAGCCTCTCAAGCGGCGGCTGGCCTTGTGCACAGGTGTGTCCACGGTGTGTAGCTGGGCTTCGGAGGCACCCAAAAGCTCTTCGGACATGGGATGTACCCAGCACCTCCACCAAAATGTCACAGAAGCAGGTAGGCAGGTTTGTATTTGCCACAACGTCCAAGCGCCAGCGGAAACGGCCCGGCCGGCTAACCGTCTAGCGAGCGAGCTCACGGGCGAAAAAGAGCGCGCGCCAGCCTCCTGAGAGCGACTACTGGGCGGCGCCAGTAATGCGTTGCGGCAATATAATATAGATAATAACTCAATCTGTTTCAGAGCAACGCGCTAAAGCTGTGTGCAGTCTCATCAGCATGCAATTTTTTGTTTGACAAGACTGCAGCGCCACACACACCATTACGTTGTCAAAACATATTGTAGAGAGTTTGTTCCAACCGTTTCAACATCCTTTTTGATCTATACTGCGCGACGTTGGTGACTTGCTCCCGAGTGTGCATCAGTGCAATGGTGTTTTACGTGTACGTTAAGTTTCTGCTTGACAACGTAAAAAAGTCACTTCATCGGTTCTTGTGAAAGATTTCCACCCAAAGAGCACGGAAGATTTTGCGGCGGGAAATATCTATCAGGTGTATTGGGAGGGGGACGAGAAAACAAAGGGCGTATACTACGGCGCAGAAATCCTACAGATGACAGGTAAGAACACCTTTATTACTGTCTGAGTACTTTTGTAATTTCTACTTTGCGGCAGCTGTAGCTACCCGTGTATTTCCAGTGCCTTTAATGTACACGTAGGGCGTTGATTGATATTGAAACTTCATTCAGCCTCTATGTATGTACCGCCGTGAGCACGCTTAACACGGACGCTCGAGCGATTGTCTTTCACTGACGTTAGTGCCGCTGGGCGTCGGCCGCTGCGTCTGAGACAAAATTAAAGTGGAAGCAGGGCACGAGCTGTCTCCAACGTCCGCAAACATACCGTGCAGTATGGTCTTGGACTCTGCGCCCAGCGCTCAGAGGCTGTAATATCAGTGCAGGACGCGCAAGCGAGCGTTCCTGTTAAGCGTGCTGACGGCGGTACAGCACTGGAATTTGCTTGTCAGGGCTAAAGGAATGTGTTCTTGAGCTTTTCTGCCTTTCGTAACGCGCACCGCTGTTGTGCAGTTTTCACGTTCAACTTGCAGGTTTGCGAATTCCGTCCTGTTTGCAGCATGTTGCTTGTTGATGGATGTAACGAAATTAATCTGGCAGTGTCCGGTAGATGGTAGAGTCGCCCGGCTGAAATTCCCCCGGCAACTCCATCAACTGGGCCTCGTGAATACGTTTTTTTCTCACTGGCGCCCCTCCAGGCATTCTTCAGTTGTAGTAATGAACTGTCTTATGTACAAGTGATGAGTGGCGGGAATTCTCAGGGTGAACCCGTTGATATTGGTGGGGGGGGGGGGGGTTGTGTGTATCACTTGGGACTAGTTCGGAAGCAGAAAATGTATACTTCACTGCTCTCGGTTACAGCTCAGTTGATGACCACGTCCTAGCTACGTGTATTGAATATTAAACTGTGAAGGCCTCTGTAGCCGAGAAAGCTGCCAAATGTGACAGAGGTTCTCACGCCACACTAGGTAGGAAGTGTCGATTCTGCATTGTTTCTTGAAAACTTGACATGAATGCGAAATTCTAGAGGCCCCGTGTACTGTGCGGTCAGTGCACATTAAAGAACCCTAGGAGGTCGAAATTTCGGAAGCCGTTTACTGCGGTATCCCTCATAGCCTGAGTTCCTTTAGGACGCTGAACCCCCATAAACAAGAAAACCTGGGGCTGCAGTTTCATACAGCAATGTTTGTTACTGCTGCTGAACAGTGGCGAAAATGATTCATTCTAAAAAAAGGACAGACTAGTCAATTGAGCAGCCAGTCTCTGATGAGTGTTGGGGGAATTCTGGCTGATGGCCAGATAGGCACTGTCAATTAAATAATTTAGAATAGAAGCTGCTACAAAAGGCTTGGTGCAGGAAACATTATCTTGCATTTTATCATTACAATCAATGTATGGAAAATTGTGCGAACATACCCCTAAAAGAGATTTCTTTTCTTCCCATAATCGAAAGAAGAAATGGATCAACATATTTCTGGTCAACGCCATCGTGGAGCAGTCGCGCGCCCCGCAAAACGCCCAACAGACCTGGCACTGGATAAAGTATGTATGCGCAATTGAAACCCGAACTTTGTAATGAAATGTGATGTTTATTAGGTTTTCAGTAACGTTGTGTCACATGCAAGCATGTCTGCAGTTTGCGTCCAAAGAAATTTAATTTTTTTATAATGTTAAAGACAATATGGGTGCATATGTGTTTTGAGACTGTGTTAACTATGCAGGTTCGAAACACCAAAAAGTTGCGGATGCTCGCGCAGCAGGCCGCAACGGACGACCTTATGGCCAGTGGCACAGATACAGCAGCAGAGAAAGAGGTGCAGAAGCTGAGAAACGAAAACGAGGAGCTGCGCCAGCTGAACATCAAGCTGCAGCACCAGCTCTTGCGCTTCCTCTCAGCTGATGGTACAATCCTTATAATGAGTCTTTTTTTCTGTATTTCCTGCTGTGCAAGCTTATTGATTAAATGTTTTCAGGTCACATAACCTGGGAAAATTTTTTGGGTGGTTTAAGAAGGAAGTGTGTGTGTGTGTTGGGGTGGGAGGGGGGGAATAGCTTACGGCGCATATTGAAATCTGCGGACTGAAGAGCAACTTGCTCTCACTTTGAAGGATTTAACCTAGCCATGACTGCCGACAAATCTTTTTGTGTTACTCTTTTACTCTCTTCCCTAGCTTTAAAACACCATACCAATAATTGTTGTACCTGCTTCGGTGGCTGAGTGGTCAGGGCACTTGGCTGCTTAGCCAGGACACCTGTGTTCAATCCTGGCCGTGGTGGCGGCGTTTTGAAGGAGGCAGAACACAAAAAGGGTCCGTGTACTCTGCAACGTCTGCATATTAAAAACCCCATGTGGTCAAAGTTATTCCGAAGCCCTCCACTGCGGTGTCCCTCATAGCCTGTGTGTCGCTTCGGGACATGGATTAATTGTAAATTGTGGCTAAGCCATAAATCACAATTTTTTATTTGTTCACAAAGTCAACACGCTAGTAGTTCACTCAGTCATGTTGGCTTGTTCAATAAGACCAAGCTTTCCATCAATGTCAGATCTTAAAATTCATTAGTTCAGGTGTTAGAAAAAAATAATAAATACCTGACAAAGCCATATCTAAACATGCAGTTTCTTGTGGGACACGAACTGATAGATTTTGTGGCACAGCAGTGAGCCATGCCGCAAAAAATCCCAAGCTATGGGAAGGAATAACGGGGGATAAGGTTGTAGTGGAGCTTATTTTGTAGGCACTTTTCGCACAGGTGCATGGCTGATTATATTGGAATCAGTGTAACATCTACCACAAAACTGCGTCTAAACTTGAGTCGGGCATGAATCTGCAGTCGCATTGCCAACCAGCACATGCATGAGCGTGTATGAGGGCTGTTTGTGGAGTGCGAGGCGTTTACCATGGGAACCGGCACACAATATTATAAATATACGGGACATGTGCCTCGCGGCCCGCTCCTAACAAAGACTCAAGACTCGTCCTCTGTGGCTTCAACATTTCTCTTTGAAGTACTGAGGCGACCAACTTGCAATGCATTCTTGCAAAGAACAGTAAACACAGGAGAGGACGCTGCAGCCAGGCAAGGGTTGTACTGCTCCACTCCGCACCGCTGAGGAGCGTTCTTTCAGTGTTGTAGTTTAGAGGCCTTGCACTGGATAAAGCGGGAGTGCTCCACATTGTACTCTTGAGGGTAGCTTAAGTATTGTCTGTTTTCTGCCTCAATATATAAAAAAATTAAGCTATGCTCAAATTTCGCATTACAAAAAACCATGATCGTTGGTGAAGTTATTTTCATTAGTCTACATCTGTGCCACCCTTTGCAGCACTGCCTGCTGCGTCTGCACCTTCCGCGGCCGTGGCGGCTGCATCTGCCAGTGCTGCACCTGCCCGTGCTGCTTTTGCCTCTGCTGCACCTGCCCATGCTGCATTTGCCTCTGCTGCATCTGCACCTGCGGCGTCTGCTTCTGTTCCACCTGCGACATTGGCACCTGCGGCATTGGCACCTGCGGCACCGGCACCTGCGGCATCAGCAGCTTCTTCACTGATGGCTGCTACATCGGCAGCTGCTACCTGGGCGCCTGGAATAGATGCCACTTGGGCTGAAGTTTTATCAGCTCCCTCCTCTCCGCCTGCAGCCACCTCTGAGCCTCCACCGAGCCCCATTCCTGGAGCCCTGGCTCATGTGGACTTCACAGAGGGCTTGGGTAGCCAGGAGGAAGGCCCCACCAGGGAAGGCACACAAGTGTGCACAGTAGCCGAGGATGGGAGGGTATGTTTAAACATACAGCTTAATAATATTTAATATTAGTAGTAACGTTACTACTTAGTTGTTTCACATAATAGCGAAGGCGAGACAATGAAACTCTTGTGTCTTGTGCCACAGGCACTGGCAAGGTGGCAGAAGCAGAGTACATTCACAAGCAACAAATTTGCCGGGCAATTACTATTTAGGCAGCTTCATTCCTTCAGTGACAGCCACAACATTAAAGGTCCCCTGACCATGTTCAGAGATTACAAACAAACAAGTACTCTGCATAAATTGGGCCGCTAGTGGCAACATCTGTACATCGTTTTGTGTTGTTTTCTAGCTGATAAAAGCTCACATTTTGAATGAGAGTGGTCTCTGAAAATGTAACGGGATGCATGCCAACTCAAATTTATATTGTGTGTTCCTCTAAATGATAGTGTAGGAATGCAACAAAAACACACCTGTACTTCGAGCTTTCATGGCTTGCAGTGTATGTGTGCGTGCTTTGAAAATACTGCACTTTTCAGTTGCTGGAACCAAAACAGAAGACAGCGAAATTTCTTGATTGTGATAGCTATATCTGCAATATTAATTGGTCAATACAGAAAATTTTTGTGGGAGGGCATTCTTTGAAACAGGCCGGAAACCATTGAAGTCAAACAAAAATCCAACCAGATGGTGGTCAGGTGCAATCGGGTGCGACGAGAGCAGTGTGGAATGAAGCACAACTCTTGGTTCGGAATATTCGAGCTTAACAATAGACTTGCATGGGACCTGGGTATAGATTTAGGCAAGATGTGTGGTATATAGCTGGTTGTCTGCGAGTGTGAAAGCTTCGACAGCTAGTCAGAGGACACATTCTGAAAATATTTGGGGCTGTGAATTCCTCAGGTTTGTTATTGGAAATCAGTGGGAGAGGCATTTGTGTTGCAGTGGACATAACATGGCCAATTTTGATAACTGTAATTTCTTGGAAGTGCCTACCTTTTTCTTGTTTTGTTGTTTTATTACTTGGCCAGGGGCCGCAATATTGTCATGAGCTGAGGGCAGATACGAAAGTGACGTAACGTTTTTTTGTGCTGCATTAACTGCTATATTCCAACCTACACTGAACACAGATTGCCTTGAAGCAGCTGTTTTTATGGGCTGTATGGCTGTGTGTGTTTTTTCACATTATGAAGTGGTGTTGAAACTAGTTTGGTTTGATTTCATGCAGGTTCACCTGGCCAATGGGGTACATTTGACCAAAGAGGTCTATGACCAATTGCTGACAGTGCCAAAGGACTCACACTTCGTGAAGCGAGCCGCGACTGCCATTTGGTCGATGGAAGTGCTCGCTAAGCGGAGTGTGACGGGCACACTGTCAAACCGGTTCGTCGCCCAAGGCGGAGAGAAGCCGCCTCAACAGCCCCTGACCCCCCACAAAGTTGATGCACTGAAAGGTGAATGCGGTCGTCTTGCTCTCTGTTCTGTGATTTACCTGCAGTTTAACTCTCAAATTCATTAGTAAGCAGACTAAAGTTTTCACTCAATGTGCTCTGTGTCCGCAAAAATTGATAGCTGTTGGTGTTACACATTCTGTGTGATTGATATTGTGCTTCAACCTTCAGCCATGAAATTAAATATTTAAGTGTTTTTAAAAGAAAATAATGCCTGAAAGGTTTATTGTTCACAGCAGGAAAGCGATTGAGGAATTTTGATAGCAGATAATTTGACAGCTAGTGGAAGAAAGGACCATATGTTGTGGGCTGCACGCACGTACGCACGCGCACACACGCAAACTACCCCCCCCCCCACGCACATAGTGCGGTTATTTTTTTTTTTTGGGGGGGGAGGAGGCTATACTGCTGGCGCAGTAAAAAGAACTACTAAAAGGGTATCCATACTGTGAGTTGGATTCGTACCAGTGGCGACGCAACAGAAAAGCTCCGTTTAGAGCTGCCTTAGGCTACTCGGCCATCTCCGAGCATTCTTGTTATCTTTGTTGCATTGAATATTAGACACCTTTTTGACCCTCCTCGAGCCTCGCTTGATCTCGTCGAATTCAGAGATCTCGATTATAAGTCCTACGCCACCATGACTCCCTTACTCGGCCCGCACATCAAAATTCCGGAACCAGCCAGGAAGTTGAACTTGCGAATATAGTTACCTTGTTTACGTTACCGTTTACAGCGTTACCAGGCACCGCACTTTCCGGTTAGCGCTAGTGTCGCCTATTATTGCATTTTTGGGTCAACGTATTCTTTCCCGGGCGGTGTCGTCAAGGTTGAGAGGCGCTCTCTTATCTCCGCGCTTACTTGAAGCACAACATCTTCAACTCCGGGGTTAGTTTACAGCGCCTTCTCGTTCGCTTTAACCGACGGGTGCGGCCAAATTGCTTGGTTGTATCTTCGACGAATTTTCATTGCTCTTATGCATATTTTGACGGTAGCACCGTCCCCGTTCGTAATAAGCAAGCGCTCGTTATGTCTGCGGCCGTTATAAGCGGGCTCGACTACATCCGCTGAATTCGCTTTAGTACACTGGCATCAAAAAGGCTAGGTAAGGCTGCAGATATATGGGTAAAGGAAGTAATGACCGATCACAACCTTTGTGATTTGCCTTGTGGAGAGGTCGTCCAGATATTGTAAGGAAAAGTGAATAGTGAGAAAACCGAATGTATCAGCATAAAGTTCTCTCACGACCACGCCCAGAAAACACAGACCAGCCTTTAGTCTCGTATTTAGCACAGCGCCCAGAAAGTGGTTGTTTTGTAGTTTTGAAAATAAATGCCCCGAAAGAAGTTGGTGGTCAAATGGTGAACGGCTGATTCACCAGAATCTAGCGAGGGCCCAAAAATCTGTAGACGCACAGGCTCCCTTTGATAGCGCCCCAGAAAAAGTTACAAAAATTCTATGTAGCGCAAGCATACCTTCTTCCATGCAGAATGCTGCATTTGCAAGAATGATGCAACGCAACTTATCAATGAAGATGTTATCAATTTGCGTCCGTGCAGAAAAGAAGCGTTCTGAAGCGTGTTTTTTATCATACTGTTTTTATCAGGACGGACAAAAGAGTTTGCCGACCCCATAATAGGATAAAGTTGTAACCTTGCACTGCACTAGCGAGAAACCACGATTAGCTGTGTTTATGAATGTGCTGAGCAATAGATGCTCGAGATATATAACGTGAGTCACAAAGGTGATATCGAAGAGGTGATTTAAATAAGTTTGGTAAGCTCTGGATAGGGAGAGCCAGTGCTCCCAAGAGGCTCTCGTTGGGTGGGGGATGGGCGGTTGAAGGGTTCTTGAATATTCTCCTACTAAGGAGGGAGGGGAGGGATGACTGGCTAGTCTGTTTCGGGGTGACGGAAAGGTGTCTGTCTGCATACAGGTGCCGCTACATGACAGCTTCGTTTCTCAATAGTGCGCGGGAACGTATAGGCCGCGTGCGGCGCTCATGTCGGCGCCCGCGTAGGTGCGCTGCTTACAAGAAATTCCAATTACTCGCGCGACAGAGTCTCCGAAACTGCTCAAGCTTGAAGGTTTTTTAAATGCAAAAGCGGCTTTTCACCTTATACCTGATCGTTCGATAGGTTGGGGCAACCAAAAGGAAATAAAAATAATAAGCCCCTGCCTGCACCACATACGTACAACAGGCTTAACCCAATTTGAAAATAAAAGAATAGACCCGTAGGCAAAATGTAATTTCGCCACCCAGGGGTGGAAAAATAAAATAAAAGGGAATAAGCTACTGTAGCGACCGACAACCGGGGGAGCGGGCCCGGGGAGACTCCCCTGATCTCCCCAGGGAAGTAGAGGGCTGGGATGGGCTATAGGAATGGGAAGTTGGAAAATGGTATGGGCTGTGGGAAATAGGTGGGATTGGGGACAGCAGGGATTTTGACCAGATTTGGTTTCATTTGATCCTGAGTTCCTTTTCAGGCCTCCTTGAAGGGCGAGCACTCAGTCCACCAATAGTGGGCCCTCGGCGTCGAGCGTACTCCCACACCACAGAGAACGTTTCGTGGGCGATCTCCGATCGTCTGAGACAGGGAAAATCTACAGGGGCTCGACTAGGATCCCCTCCCCCAAGCCAGGTTCCGCCACCCCGACCGTCCCACAGTACTAAGATGACGGATTTTTCACACCACTTGTTCGGTGCTTCGGCTCTTACTCCACTGGTACTCGCACACGCAACAGTTATTCTTTCACGGTTTTCGCGGCGTTCGTGCCCACCGACGATTACCCCTGGCATAGTATGTGAAACTCCAATCCATTCTCCCACGCTTTCATGGTTGAAGTCTCAATTGATGTCTGCAGTTATCATCACATGCTACCACAATGTAGCATGTTGTCTCTGCGATTTCACCATGTCTACTAACCGTTACTCAGACAACCGCTGGGCTTTCCCGTGTTTCGGAGCTTACTGGCCTCCCGAGCGTGCTCCTTATTCCATCACTTTTCGTGTTTTCGGGCCAAAGGCGGCTTCCCGAAAACCAAAGCTTGGTTCGCCCAGCCGCATGCCCCCGCGAGGCACCGAGCTCTTCGGAATCGGAAACCAACGCGTCCGCGGCTGGGTGGTACGCCCTCGTACCTAGAGGGAACCGTGTGACTTTCGATTTTGCGAATTTTGGAACGACCGCGTCTACCTGGGCGATCTCGTCGCTCGGCAAAACGACAAAGTCAGAACCGCGTCTACCGAGGCGCTAACACCAACGGCAAAACGACTAAGTCCCGACCGCGTCTACCGGGGCGAGCACGCCAAAAGCAAACAAGTCGTTCTAGTCACCAGTTCTGCTTTTGAGCCGGATTCCACGTGCCCAGTCCGTCTCCCTTCTCGGACCTGCCCTCCCACTTAGGCAACGGGCATCGTGGGCGCGACACGCTCACAATGTCGCGGAAAGTCTGCTGAACATTTCCTGGGGATTCGCAACCCCAAGAGTGGGTTCCGGCGGCTCCACTCACCGCTATGCGTTGCACCAAAACAAAACCTAGCAGCCGAAACCGCACCGGTCCGTATTTGATGGCGGGGGGGGGGGGGGGGGGCCCGGGCAGGCCGCACAGTCGGATTTCCCCCCCATACCCGATCAGACGGATTACAGCGTGCAGAGCCGATAGACATTTTTTTCGAGTCCATTTCGTTTTGCGGTTCTTGCCGTAAGTTCGTCTTTTGTCGCGGACAATAAATAAAGATGGGAAGTGAGAACACCTCAAATTAAACAAATTTTCGCATTTTTCATTCTATATATAGATGGGCCAGAAAATAGTAACCAGCATAACAAGGTTAAATAAAAACCATCTACGTTCTAATTCTTTTTTGTTCTGAACCCGTTTGAACTGGTTCAGTACGGTCCGAACCGGTTCGAACCAGAACGGAATGTCGCACTGGAGCTGAACCCGGAACTGAACCCGAAAGTTGTGAACCCGAACCTGAACATACCCGAAAAATTTGCAATTTGACACCCTGGCTTAAAGCACGATTGAGGTGTAACCGCTTGGCGCGGAATCAAGGGCCGCTTCGGAGACTGCAACGAGACGTCAGGCGAAGGAGCGGCGGTGTAGCTGCCACCGCTGACGCGCGCGCGCGCTCGTTCTACCGCTGCTATGTGACGTCATGGTTGCGATGCACAACTGCGTTCCCCCCCCCCCAAATGGCGCGCCGGTTGCTAAGGAGGGGAGGAGGTTGTGCTTTTACTTTGGTTGAGGATTTGCGTGGTCGCAGCGGAGCACAGAGCAAGATGACCAGCGTGGCAGGCTTCTAGTTCCGAACAGCCCGTGCCGGGCGTGCGCTCCGAGCACGCGCTGTCCGTCTTATTTTCTTCTATCGCGGGAACGCCGATCTCAGCGCCTGCGCTTTATAGCGTCGCCTGGCGCTATAGGGCCCCCCGCCTAGACGGAACGTCGAAATGTACGCGCTGACGGGGCAGAAATGGAGTAGCCACGGCAGGCGAGCAGGCAGCTAGAGGAACAGTGTCCCCACGGTGTCGCTACAAGGTACGGTAAGTTCATGTCAGGGGCCGGGAAGAGCTGTCGGGTGGAGTGCGCGGGCTCAGTGGGACGAGCCTGGCTGCTGCGCAACGGGCGAATGATGCAAGCTGCTGAGCTGACAGTGGACATGGGGGCAGGGGAGGCCATGATCGGGCTGTCACCGACTGTAGTGCTGCCCGCTGGCACAAGTGCCATCAGTGTCGGAACGTTGCAGCTGATGTCGATGGGAATCTGACGCACCGAGTACGCGGTCACCAGCACAGGAGCGGCCGAAACGGCTCCATGGACTGACAGCAGCTGTGTTGTGACCGTCTACACAACGGTGACAGCTGTGACGATACCGGAGGAAGTTGCTGGGCTCAATCCCAGGTGCTTGGGTGAAGCGGGAGTGGCAGTCCGGAGCGACTGGCCAGTGCTGATGCGCGTGTGGGCATGGTCGGCTGAGGGTGGCTGCAAGAAGGTTGTGGCAGTGACAGGCCGTGGAGCTGAGACTGCTACATCATACGGCTGGCTGACAGCAAGACACAGCTGGTGGATGAACAGTTGCTGCACTACTCGGTGCGGGTAGCTCTACCATTCGTTGCTGAAGGTTGCTGAAGTCAGGCACCAAAGCAGGCGCTTGCTGCGACAGTGTCGAGCTGCCAGGGTCAGACTCCGACAAGCGGTTGACAGTACTGAGGGCTTGGGGTGTGGCCCCTTGGGCAGGCGATGTGGCCGCCTGGGGAATGGGGCTGGTATCTGACAGATGCTGCGGTGGCGGCAATCTCACTTCGGCTTTAGCACGATCGCTCAGGTCAGTGACTGACGGCTTTGGCGGAATGAGCGATGAGGCGGCAGGTGAGCTTACGGCTGGCAGCGATGCTACGCAGTAGGGTACAGAAGTTGGCAGAATGGGGCACTCGTCGAGGAAGAGCTCGACTGACGGCAGCACTATTGGACGTGAGAGAAGTTTCTCACCTGGCTGTGCCGAAGACGCTGTATCATCCTTATTGGAGGCGGTATGGCCGGAGGCGCTCAACAGGGTGGCGCGAGGCGCATCTGTCGCTGAGTTCGCTGACGTGGCAAACCGCGGTGGGCCAGGCACCTCACCGAGCTGCTGAGGGAATGAATGCGGACTTGGGGCCGTGGAGTCGGCGCACAGTGCTGCTAGCGTGTCCGGAGAAGCAGGATGTGCAGTCGGAAGCGATGCGGCAGCGTCTGGTGCGGTCGGTGCTAAAGAAGCTGGGCCGGAGACGCTGGACTGGAGTGGCGGCGAGGCGGCGAGGGGCTGCTGAGGCGGGCCGGGTTCTGATGAAGGCTGAGTGGGCGCGAGCGAAGCCGGTGCAGGGCCAGAGGCTGGCGGCGACGAAATCGGGTCCTCTGCGTCGGAGAGCGGCGGCGTAACATAGTAGGAGCCGAAGTCAGCCAAGACGGCCGCAGGCAGCTCATCGTATGGCCGGCTGCCGAAGGCAGAGTAGGTGAGCCGACGCAGGAGGTCGGGCAGGAGGATGTCGCAAAGGACTGCGTGTTTAAACGGCTGGATGGTAATGCTGTTCAGGTACATCGCAGCCTCCACTTTGGCGAACCACCCGCCGACGCCTGCAGGCCGGAACGCTGGGAGCGGCGGGTCGAAACTTGGTGCTGCCAGTACGCCATGCTGGGACGCCGCTGGGATAGAAGGCACGGCTCGCCGGGTCACCCCTGTTGAAGATTTGCGGGGTCGCAGCGGAGCACCAGAGCAAGATGACCAGCGTGGAAGGCTTCTAGTTCCGAACAGCCGGTGCCGGGCGTGCGCTCCGAGCACGCGCTGTCCATCTTTATTTTCTTCTATCGCGGGAACGCCGATCACAGCGCCTGCGCTTTATAGCGTCTCCGGGCGCTATACTTTCTCGTTTCAAAGCTCCCGCTCCACTGCTACCATAACTTTCGCAGTTTAAGTGGTGTCCACTGCTGGTTACAACGGGCGACGGCGACGGCGATGCCGCTAAACGCAGAAACGGAAGCGGCTGCTGAAGCGAGCCAATAGCAGCGCAGAAAGCCCGCTCTTTCGGTCCTCTGCATGCCGCCGCCAGCATGGCCGCCATGGCCGACGAGCTACGCAGTGATTTTGGCACAGAAATGTCACTGTCGTGAAAATAAATGCTTCATCAGACATGAATTGTCGTTTTTTTTTTCGAAGAACACGGCCAAATCTTGGATCGTAATGCCTGCGTTTCCTTCCTGAAGCGAATGTGTCGAAGAAAACCGCAGCCGATGTTATTCGCAGCCGACCGGGCGTCGAAAGGTACGGGATGGTATGCTTTAGGGCACGCAAATTCTAATAGATACGTATGCACGCGTGGTAAAATTGGTACAGTGGTGTCGAAGTCACCACTTCGCGCTTTTAACAGAAGGGTCAGCGTCGTCGCTGCTCTCACAGACCTCCTTGCTCAGTGGTGTTTGCCATTTGTTGATCACATTCGCTTTCGCGTCGAGGGATACGCGGCGGCGCGCCGCCCCTTCTACGCTCCGTGTATCTGCAGCCGGGCGTCGCTTCGCAGCGACGTTTTCTGCCGCGCGAATATCGTCGAAAAAAACGTCGCATGTGCCTCGGGCTAAAGAGCTGCGCTATAAAACGATCTTTTCGTCATAAGGCTTATTTCTTGGTTTGAATAGTCTCCAACCAATACAACTAGCATAGACATAATACTGACGTGTATGCAGGCAGACTGCTAATGAATTGAACAAAATCATCGAGACTGCCCGAAGGTAGGCGATAAGCAGTGGCAATTATTGACTATTGACCCGGAACATTTGAGAGTTTACGATTCATGATGGTCGATTATTTTTGAGAATTCTGGAATAACATCATACTGCAGCTGGTTATTTAAATAGAGTAAAATTCCGCCACCGCTCTGGTCCTTTCGGTAAACACATTAAGACTGGTAACCATTAATGTTGACCGCACCATGTATACTTGAGAACCACGTCTCCGTAAAAGCAAGCATGTAAAACCTATGATCCAGTGAATCTGGAGCTGTAACGATGTCAAATTGTTGATTGTCCTGGTTGATATGAGCATTTAACTATACCCGGAAGCTAAAAAAGTGTGCCTTTTTTGGTCCACATAATAAACAGACTGCCATTCATCCTCAGTGTAATAGTAATAAATACTAAATTACAAGCTGCATGATATGCAAACGCACCTCACAATTTACCTTGGACTTTTTTACGGTTTGACTGTGGTGTGAAGACATGAACGCACATAGTTGCAACAATGGACTACGCAATTATGCAGGAAAGAAATCTTTCATTAATCTCAGTAAGTACCAAACCAACCTACATCTTGGTCAGTGCATGAAATAATCCTTGGCCACATGTCTGGCATGTGCCTGAGATTGTATCTGGTACATCTTGCATGCAAACTGGAATGAACCATGCAGGACAGGTATCTTTCATTAATCTCAGTAAGTACCAAACGAACCTACATGTCAGTCAGTGCATGAAATGATCCTTGGCCACATGTCTGGCATGTGCCTGAGATTGTATCTGGTACATCTTGCATGCAAACTGGAATGAACCATGCAGGACAGGTATCTTTCATTAATCTCAGTAAGTACCAAACCAACGTACATGTTGGTCAGTGCATGAAATGATCATTGGCCACATGTCTGGCATGTACCTGAGATTGTATCTGGTACATCTTGCATGCAAACTGGAATGAACCATGCAGGACAGGTATCTTTCATTAATCTCAGTAAGTACCAAACCAACGTACATGTTGGTCAGTGCATGAAATGATCCTTGGCCACATGTCTGGCATGTGCCTGAGATTGTATCTGGTACATCTTGCATGCAAACTGGAATGAACCATGCAGGACAGGTATCTTTCATTAATCTCAGTAAGTACCAAACCAACGTACATGTTGGTCAGTGCATGAAATGATCATTGGCCACATGTCTGGCATGTGCCCGAGATTGTATCTGGTACATTTTGCAAAAACGAATGAACCGAACCGATCTTTCTGGTGGCGCTCGGCTCCTGCACATGACTACAGCAACAGGTCTGGTGTGCTTGAGCTGGATCATACACACCAGATGACTCGAAACCAGTCTAATGTGCACACCAGACGATATGAAACCAGTCTGCTGTGCACATCAGGCAACACCACACCGGTCTAGGTTGCCCACCAGACAGCACCAGGCTGGCCTGGTGCCCACACCAGCCTCACCAGGAAATCCTGTTGTTAACACCAGAACACACCAAAACATTCTGGTGGATTTTTCAACTGGGCATCTATACCAGCTGATGAAGTTAGTTTCATTGAATCAATTAACGCGATTATTCCGTTAGGGTCGAAACGTATGTGAGGCATAGGAGGGTAATCAAAATAAGGATAGTCAGGCATGTCGCCTACAGGATCGTGGGTAAAATTGGATGAAAATGTGTAATTTATTGCTTCAGCCGTGTCAGTGTGTGGAGTAGGTGAACCGTGTTCGTTGTAAAGCGATATTGGCGGTGTTGCTTTCGAGTTTATGGCCTTAAAAATTGATTGGTGTTGTTGTGAAGCATATCAGGTAATTTGGATGCGAAGAAGGTTTTTTTGGCTTGGGTTGCATGAGAAAGAAAGTTATTTTCGGCAGCATGATACTTTCCCATGCGCGGGGGTCGTTAGAATCCTTTGCAGATCGAAAGAGCCTTTTCGTTTTGCTAAGCAGCGTTTTTAACGTTCCGTTTAACCATGGCGATGATGACCGTGTGGTGACGGTTTTAGTGGGGATGTACGGGTGGATGAGGTCGCGCATTTTATCAGTGAACAGAGACCAGTTAGTTTCGACAGAGCGATTTGAAAAATTAGAAAGGAGAAAGCTACTGAATTCCGTGAGGTCGTTATTCATGGTATCGTAGTCACCTTTGTCGTACAGCGTCAATGTTTTCGTTAATTTTTCCGGGCGTAATAACGAACTGTCATAAGTGCCGTAGATTTCCGAGTGATCACGCAAGCCTGATAGGTGCGTAAGCGGTGAAATGCTCTCAGGATAAGTAGCGAGCACGAGATTGAGGACGCTAGAAGAATGGTTATCCTGCCAGTCTGGTTGGTGCCGAGCTGAGATAGACCAAATGTGAGGCAGGAGTTCAAGAAATCGCTCTCGATAGTATGCTTATTTAATGCTTTTGCAAGGTCATTCCACGCTATGACAGGGAATATAAAGTCGCCAAATATAAGCAAAGGTGTGCGCGGATATGAGGTGGTTATGGACTGGAGCGCATCGTGAAAGTGCATGACAAAAGAGTTGGTTGGTTGGTTTATGGGGTTTAACGTCCCAAAGCGACTAAGGCTATGAGAGTGTGAGGATGTGGAAGATTGCAGGTTGTATTTTACACAAACACAAAGGTATAACGGAGTGTCTAGCGTTCCGTCCAGACGGAACATTTGCTGCTGCTGCAGTTCCGTCCAGACAGAAAATTTACTGCAGCTAGAGTTCCGTCCATACAATAGACAGTTTTAGTTTCACGTACGTAGAAGCTTCACGTAAGTAGAGCGCTTACGGGTCACCAGTGAGCACGCGCAGAACGTAAAGTGTCTGCGGGGGTCGCACGGACGTATACGTGAGATTCAGATCTTTGCGTGGCGGTCTTCACGTTGCTTGCGTACGTGGCGTTGGCAAGATGGCGGCGCCCTGCCCGCCCGCTTCGCAACGATGACAGCTTCGTCGCTAATCCCTCGACGTGGTATCATGCTGTAAACTGCTGCATTTGCTTTCAGTTGGTCCACTCTTGATCTCGCATGAAGTTTTAGGTGAGAACTAGCTTTTTTTTCCACATAGAAATCCGTTTCAGCAGCTCCTAAGCCTGACGGAGAAGCGTCTGCGGTCGTCATAGCAACGAGTGTGCCAACGGACCACGTGAAGCTCGAAACCTCGCGCGATATCGCGAGACCGTCGGCACAGTCAGCAGGAAAAGCAAAACGGTGCACGTTTTGACTCCATACGCACACGTCGTCAACATGAGTGGGACACCATCGCGCCTTCGCTTCTCGAAAAGCAATGATTTAAATATGCCGCGGGACGTAAAAGAATGCAATCCATTTGAAGATAACATGCAACATACAGTTCGGTGGAATGAAATCGCTCAACGTTTGCCAGAAGAAAGGGGGAAAGTATTTAGCGCCCGCACTTTGGCTTGGCCTGGCTCCGCTCCAAGCAGCTCGACTAAACAAAATTAGTTTTCATTATCTGTACTGGATGGCGCGGCACGGCAAGTTAGCGCATTTTTTAGGCTCTATGGCAGATCTACACAGTTTGCGTCCTGTACGTGTAGCTAAAACTGTACGAAGCGACACGAGCGTACGCTACGTAGACTGCTCACGTTTACGTGCGTGAAGGTTCTACGTACGTAAAACTAAAACTGTCTAATGTCCGTACTGTCCATACTATAAAAAATGGGTGATTTCTACCCACAAAAAAGTATTTCTTTGCCTCTGGAATAACCAGTTGACAAAGCTGTACCCAGATGTTCTCTCTACGCATATATACGGCACCAAAATATATGTCCGCGTACTGCCTTCACTTACATCCTCGAAGGTACAACTTCCGTGCACGCATGCAGGATCGGGAAAATGACACTGTTAGAAGCAGAGTGCAGAAACTCTTCGCGAAGTGATGTGAAGCCCTGTCGCTGTTTGTGCTGCAAGATGACATAGCGCGAAAAAGACTAAGACGTACACAAACGGTCAACAAGCATTATGCAAACGCATCAACAAACCCAAGCCAAAACTCGTTCTATTGCCATTTCTCACTGACTGCTTAGAAAATAAAATGATGCAGCAATGTCTGCAAGCAAACTGGTTCCTCAATCCCTAACGGCAGCTTTAATTCCGTCTTGACGTAACTCTTGTGGCAGATAATGCTGGACGGAATAACTGTATGGTGTCTGGACGGAACCCCATCGCTACATGCAGTTCCGTCTGGACGGAACTTTAGCGCAAATTGTAGTTCCGTCTAGACGGAACTCTAGCGCAAATTGTAGTTCCGTCTGGACGGAACTCTAGCCACAGCCAAGGTATAAACAATAAACGAGGCGGCTTTTATAGGAAAGGAAACCAATTTCAGTATGGGCTTGGAAAAAGGAAAGAAACAAGAGAGCAACGCAACAACACACAGGGGAACAGAACAAAATCCTCGCGAAAAATACAGGAAAAAGAAAGTCAAAAAGGAAAGTCACACTACTTGTCTCTCATACGAGCATCGAGCGGGGAGGACTGGCTGGGTGTCGGGCAGTCAGGCAGTCTCTGGGCGTTCCAGTGTCGATGCACTGTTGCCGGCGTTTCTCCGTTGGCCTTTCAGCGCTACCGCAGCGTCAGCGTCTGTGGGCTCCCAGCACGGTTCCCAGGTCTGGTATCCCGGAAAGGCCACGTAGGTGCCAGAGGCGGCATGTGTGGAGCAGCTGACGGATGGACGGAGAAGAGTGGCGCCTGGGCCTGGTGGTTGAGGCTCTCAACGACGGATGTCCGGGTCTGGTGGCCCGGACGTCTGCGGCTGAGGCCCAAGCTCGGAACTCTGGGAGCCAGCAGAACTCGTCCACGTCCGTCGCCCACCGCGCTCTTCTCTTCTCTGCCACGTAATCCTCTTCTACCTGTCCCGGCGTACCCCTCCGCACGCGCTCCTCGTGCTTTTCCCTCTTCTTCCACACGATTGACGCTGGGTGGCGCTATCTCCTTACAGAAGGCCCCCTCTTCGGAAGTTTTTTCCAAGGGAAAGAACTCAACTTCAGGAGAGCGACCCCAGACGCGTTCGACGATCCTAACACAGAACACCTCACCACAGCGCGCACACTACACGCCACACATAATACGATGGTCGTCAATGCTCGAAGCGTCCACAGACATTCGCACACACAGCACAGAGAGTATATGAAATGTCAACGTAAAGCGTCCTTAGAGGGCGAAGAAACACGGAAGGCATAAAAAGTAGACAGCCGACACTCAAAAACAAACATGAACAAACAAAAACAATTCCAACAAGAACAGGTGTGCGCTCCATTCTTCCGTATTCCATTGTTCACATCAAACCACTTCACCGTCCCGAGAACTCTTTCAGCTAGTACTTCCGTTTTCCTTTGTGAAACCGTTTTCTCCAAACCGACCTCGGTCTCCACCATGATTTTACATGTTCCCGTCCTACGATGTTATTCACTATGTTCTCCCTTGCCTTCGACACAGTCCCTTGACACGCATCACACGATCTGTTAATGTCAGGCTGTACACCGGGCCAGTAAAACTCACTGAGCACCCTAGCTATTGTTTTCCGTATTCCTTTATGGCCGGATAATGCACTCTTATGCGCCAACATAAGGACTTGCGTGCGTAAGCCCTTCGGAACCACCGCTTGCTCAACGACACGGCCGGGACACACTTGGTATGTTCGGAAAAGAACACCGTCATCTGTATCAAAAGAGTGGGCGGTCTGTCCCTTGCCACGAAATATTTGCCCCAACTTCCTGCGACACACCTCTAAGGTCGGATCTTCTTCCTGTTTGAGGCGAAACTCCGGCCGTGACAAGTGGAGTGTGTTCAGAGTGAGGCTTTTACTACTCTCTGAAACCTTTGCTGTCACCGGAAGGCAAGGAACATCGACCGAACTCGTCCTGGCAAGGGAAACTGCCTGATCAGTTAGAACTGGCGGGTCGACCGAGAATGGAGGTTTAGCGCCAGGGACATTGCCTATTATGATGTCGTACAGGGGTGTAGACAAGCACCGCGCGATGGCCTTACCGGAAAAGTATGGTGAGCAAATCACCACCTCCGCTTCCGGAACTTCTACACGGGTCCCATTGGCCAAGAATAATGTTGCCTGTTTCCCTGTAAGTGCCGCTGCCGGTACAAGGGACTCACGCACAACAATGCCGGTGCTGCCCGTATCCCGTAATACCGAACCAGGCTGGCCGAACACCTCACCGTGCCCCACGGGCATAGCAGTTTCCACCGGGTTGGAAGGACAGACCATCTCCCCCAACTGGCCCTCTATGCGCGTTTCCTCTGCAGGGTTATTGGGATGTGAATATCGAGGTGTCATGCAACAGGCGGACTCCTCACGGTCTCCTGGTCTCTTAGCTCTGCATGACTGGGCATCATGTCCTACGTCGCGGCACCAGGTGCAATACAATTGCTTTGGCTTCGTCCGACAATCCGACGCCTTGTGCCCAGTCTTCTCGCAAAGAAACCACCCAAGGGATTGTGAACCTGAAACCTCGTCCTTGGCCTTATTTAACGTATGCTCCCCCTGCTCTTTAAAGAACAACAAGTTATTTTGCCGCGGCGCTTCGAGAAAATGATCGGCAGCCTCCGCCAGCTTGAAAACTGTCTTGCCCTCCCGCTCACGTAAGAAAAGTGCTAAACGGGAATGACAGTTGTTAAGGAATTGCTCGCTCACGACCATCTCGCGAACTACCTCAAAAGTGCGGCCTTCTCCCCGCATCTCGACCCAACGGTCAAAGAAACTAAATAACCTGGCAGCATATTGCGAGGCCGTTTCGACATCCTGGGGCTTGCTCTGGCGAAACTTTTCTCGGTACCCTTCCGCGGTGAACCTAAACCTCTGAAGCAAGGCAAGCTTCGCTTTGTCATAGTCCACTGAATCCTCAGGCGAGAGCCGACCAAAGACCCTAAGTGCTTCGCCACCAAGGCAAAAGCTCAACGCCGTTGCCCACTTTTCTTTTGGCCAACCCTGCCCCGTGGCCACATGCTCAAACCTCTTTAAGTAGGCATCGAGGTCATCCCGTGCCTCATTATACTGTGGTATGAGTGCGTGCGGGTTAATGGAGCTGGCCGGTGCGACGCTAAGCTCTCCACAGTCACTTGGAGGATTTGCGCCACCCTCCAAGAGCCTTGTTTGTAGTTGCAAGTTCCGCGCCTCTAACTCTAATTTCTGCTTCTCCGTCTCTAAATTCCGTACCTCTAATTCCAATTTCTGCTTCGCAGCTTCTCGCTCTAACTCCAATTTCTGCTTCGCAGCTTCACTCTCCGCCTCTAAATTCCGTGCCTCTAACTCCAATTTCTGCTTCGTAGCTTCTCGCTCTAACTCCAATTTCTGCTTCGCAGCTTCACGCTCAGCGGCTCTCTCTTCCCGTGCCTTACGAAGCTCGTCCTCCACCCACGCTCGCAACTCCGCGCCGCACAAGCCCATGCGCTCGCCTAAAGCAACCAACTCTGACGCGCTCATACTGTGCCTAAATTAACACACCAGGCAAAGAAATAAAAACCGACCTCGTCCTGTCGTGGACGCCAAATTTGTGAGGATGTGGAAGATTGCAGGTTGTATTTTACACAAACACAAAGGTATAAACAATAAACGAGGCGGCTTTTATAGGAAAGGAAACCAATTTCAGTATCGGCTTGGAAAAAGGAAAGAAAAAGAGCAACGCAACAACACACGGAAAAAACACACGGGGGAACAGAACAATATCCTCGCGAAAAATACAGGAAAAAGAAAGTCAAAAAGGAAAGTCACACTACTTGTCTCTCATACGAGCATCGAGCGGGGAGGACTGGCTGGGTGTCGGGCAGTCAGGCAGTCTCTCGGCGTTCGAGTGTCGGTGCACTGTTGCCGGTGTTTCTTCGCTGGCCTTTCAGCGCTACCGCAGCGTCAGCGTCTGCGGGCTCCCAACACGGTTCCCAGGTCTGGTATCCCGGAAAGGCCACGTAGGCGCCAGAGGCGGCATGTGTGGAGCAGCTGACGGATGGACGGAGAAGAGTGGCGCCTGGGCCTGGTGGTTGAGGCTCTCGACGACGGATGTCTGGGTCTGGTGGCCCGGACGTCTGCGGCTGAGGCCCAAGCCCGGAACTCGGGGAGCCAGCAGAACTCGTCCACGTCCGTCGCCCACCGCGCTCTTCTCTTCTCTGCCACGTAATCCTCTTCTACCTGTCCCGGGGTACCCCTCCGCACGCGCTCCTCGTGCTTTTTCCTCTTCTGCCACACGATTGACGCTGGGTGGCGCTATCTCCTTACAGAGAGACGCCTTAGTGGAGGGCTCCGGAAATTTCGACAACCTGGGGTTCTTTAACGTGCACTGACATCGCACAGTACACGGGCCTCGAATTTCTCCTCCAAAGAAATTCTGGTGCCGCGGCCGGGATCGAACCCGCGTCTTTAGGGACAGCAGCCGAGCACCATAGCCACTGAGCCACCGCGGCGGCGACAAAACAGTCATCAGCGTCAGGAAGCCTGTAGCAGGAGCAGATGATAACGGGCGGGTTAAATGCTTTGGAGCGAACGAAAGTTATTTACAAACACGAGGTGACGTTTATGGGGTAGCAGAGTAAGCTTCGATGGGGGAAATTAGGACGCCACCGCCACGCCTGTTCTCGCGATCGTGGCGAATATATCACAATTAGAGAAAACGGAAGATAATTAAATTACAATCGGAAGGATACAGCCATGTTTCCGTTAGTAGCGCTATTTTACTTTCGTTGGTGTCAATCAGGCTGCGCAATGGATCGGATTTTCATAAATTGCTTCAGATGTTTGTGTAAACGAAAGGTACATACTTAGCATGGGTTTTGGAGCGCGAGCCGATATCCAGCTACGGCTGATGTGGAGCAACAGTCTGACAGGCAACTATAGTCTGGGAAGAGTGGTCAAAAACGTATATGGTGTTATCTGCAAGGAGTTTGTTATATCCTAATTTGTAATTTTTATTTTCCAATTTGGCGAATTCAAAAAGACGTTTGCGGACTAGCTGGGTTCTAGATGAGTAATCTGCGGATGGTGCAAATGAAGAGCCTTTAAGGTTCTTGGCACGTGACATGGCAGATTCCTTAGTTTTAAAGTGAGCAAACGCTACAATTATGGGTCGATTTTTATTACTTTGGTAACGTCCGAGCCAGTGTGCACGTTTGATGTCGGTAGGCTGGATGGTGCAAGTTTTTCTTCGCAGGGCTTAATTACGTGGTTTTCAGACTCGTCCCATGTCCCCTGTGCTGCATCTTTCAGGTTAAAGAAAACAAGATCAGAGCGACGGTCCCTGTCCTCAGCATCATCCATCCTGGCCTTCATGCTTGTGATTTATTTAGCGGGTTCTTCAGCAAGCGTCCTCGTGCATGCTACTTCAGCCTTTAAATCGATTAAAGAAGAGCGATCGTCTTCAATTTTAGCGAGCCTTTTGCTTTCGTTTATCTCGTCGATAGCTTTGTCGGTTTGCACCAGCTTGCTGCGAATAGTTTTTATTTCACTGCGGAGCGTATTTTGCCCAGGTCTAATTTCGTCTAAGGCGTTCGGCACTTCAGAAGACGCTTGCGTAGACGTGGAACCGGCGTTGGGTCCGGGGTTAATTTCGATATCGCCGGATACGGTAAGAAAACTAAAAAGAATGTGAGCACAGTCGTAAGCAACACTACGACAGTAATGTGGGCTCGGCAACGCTAATAAACCACGATAGCGAGTACACGGGGCAAATAAGGAAAGTTGGTTATTTAACCCCAGCCCACTGAAGGAAGGCGCGAGCCAGTTCGTCCTTATATTGCGGCGTGTTGACCTTGCTGCCGATTCGGCCGATGCAAGCCGCGAGAAGGATGATGCCAAGCTGTAGGGCGGTTCGGTTGGGGGCGCTGTAGGGCAGAAGCCTTGAGGGGTGGTGGTCGGTCCTGGGTCGGTACACGGGCAGTCGTTAGGCGTAGAAGTGCGGTTATCTGCTGACAGCGGTATCAGCAGGCAGGAAGCAACATCAGAGGCACGAGGATGGCTTTCCGGAGCAAACATCAGCATGATAGCCTTCTGCAGGCTATCATGTTGATGTATCGAGGTGCATTGGGCGTAGAAACGTGATTTTGACACGATTTCCGCCTCTTTCTTGCTATTGCAGTCGGACACGTGATATTAAGCGGCATCGCCTAGGCAAACGTTAAGAGATTCTCGAATTTTCACCTGTCCCACCTACTGTAGACGCATAAATTTGAAATCGGTGCTTCGGGCGTGGGACGGCGAACCTTTTGGCATCATCGCTGCATCATTCTTGCTATTGTAGCCGAGAATACGCGCAGATAAGTGGTTTCATCTAGGCAGGCACGGGTTTTCCCCGGCAGACCAGAACGGCTTTCCGAATTTTTAACGGCCGTTCTCTGTAGCGCAGGTGTTCTCTGTACATCGGCTCATTGACTGCTATACGGCTCACTTTTTGGCAGCATCACCGGCTTTTCTATCCTAGCCAGAGATGGCGGAGGTTAACGCATATGAACTACGAATATGCGGACGACTTTTCAAATTTTGAGGGCCGTCCTCTCCAGGGGAGAATCATGAATTTTAACCAGGTGCATCGGGCATACAACGGCAAATCTTTTGGAACCATCTCCACCACTTTCTTACAATTCTAGCTGATGATACGGGAAATTGAGCGGTCTTGCCCGGCAGACGCGAACGGCTTTTCGAATTTTAACGGCTATTGCCTCTGGCGGAGAAGTACGACTTTTACATCGGCGTATCGGCCGCAGAATGGCGAATCTTTAGGGACCATTGCCGCCTGTTTCCTTCAGTATGAGCCAGAAAGGTGGGCCATTAACCGGTCCAGCCTAGACAGACGGGAGCGACTTATCAAATTCTCAGGGGCGTCCTTTCTACCGCTGCAGGTGTACGGATTTCAAACCGGCGCCTCAGGCGTAGAAGAGCGAATGTTTCGGCACTATGTGCCCCAACTTTCTGTTCCAGCGGAAGACGGAGACGTGAATGGCTTTTCGTATTTTTAACAGGTGTTCTTACTGGCGGTCAAGTAGAATTTTTCGTCTGTGTATCGGTCGCAGAACGACAAGCGTTTAGGCGCCATCGTCGCCTATTTCCCTCTATTCGATTTTGGTTGATTGTTTGACTAATTGATTGATTGAACAACTTTTATTTTTATCATAAAAGGCGTTTATTCCGGTCCCCGACACGCAGGCCTGGGAGACGGGGAGTTGCGCGTCCGCAGTTAGAGGCTGCCAGGCAGTCCTTAAGTGGTAGCCGCCCCTTTCGCCAGATGAAAGGTGGTGCGCTGGAGCTTAGGGTTCCAGGCTTCATAGAAGGTTGCCCAGGATTCTCTACTCTCAAAATTTTTGCCCGCCCCGGGAGAATTTGGGCACTCCCAAATGATCTGGTCGAGGGTTCCTCTCGCCTCACAGTGCGTGCAACTGATGCGACCTCAGGTCCGGGTACAAGTGGTACGCCCACGCCGGGTTCGTAAATCTTGAAATCTGTGTCGAATGGACAGGTCTCACCGAGAGGACCACAAGGACACCAAAGTTTTTTAAGAGGGTGGGGGGAGGGGGACGCTCTTTCCTTCTATTCTAGCCGTAGTCTTGGGCGATTAACCGGTCTCGCCGAGGCAGACGTGGACGTTTCGAATTTTCAGGGCCGTCCTGTCTACCGCAGGAGTACGAATTTGGCACGGCGCATCGGGCGTAGAAAGGCGAATCTTTTAGGCGCTCGCCGACACTCTCTTTCTATTCTAGCGGAGAACACGGGTGATTGAGTGGTCTCGCCTAGGCAGACGCGGCCTCAGTGGGGCAGAAGAAAACAGCGCTTCTAATTTTCACTGCCTCCTGTTTCTCGCTGGCGTACGAGTTTTACGTCGGCGCATCGCTCGTAGAACGGTCAATATTGAAACGAAAGCTTCACTGCGGGACCTCGGGCTTTCTTCGCGGCGCTTGCGGTTTTCACCTTCAATCGACCTTCAGATAAAGCAAACGAAAGGAAAGTGCATAACTGGCCCCCTGGGACAGTGAACACCTTAGTCGCGCTTTAAGCTACGAAACCATTGAGGAGCGGGAGCTTACAAAACAGAGTCGCATAACTGGGCACCTGGTACAGTGGACACCTCAGTCGTGCTTTAAGCTGCGTGGCGGTACTGACACATGTGCGCTGCATGCGTTGGCATTGACAATGTTGTGGCAGAAACGCGGCACTGGAGCCCTAGGCCGTCCGCGTTCATTGTGTTCATTGGCAGTGGCGCTGACAACGTTTATGTGACGATGAAGTGCGCATAACTGGCTTACTTGGTCAGTAGACGCCTCAATAGCGCTTTCAGGTACGTGAGGTGGTGAGAGAGAGATGTGGCCTGCTTGCGTTAGCTCTCACAGCGTTGTGGCAGACACACGACACTGCAGGAATATGCCTGAGCGTTCATTAGGCAAACAAACTCTCGCGATAAACCATTAACTGCCACCTGCCAGGGTGGCAAGGCGGGCGCGCTACCTATCCAGTGTCCATAAGGCACTCGACACTACAAACACGAAGCCGCGTACAGTGCCCGATACGCCATATCTTTCGCTCTCGACCAAGTTCAGCAGTTGTTAAACCACAGATAATTTTTTTTTGCCAGCACCTCTGCCACTTAGCATTTTAGCCGAAGGTATGTGCGATTGAGCGCTCTTGCCTAGGCAGACGCGGTTTCGCCCCGGCAGACGTGATGAGATTTGCCCATTTTGACGGCCGCCCTAATTTTCCAAGAGCAAGAACACTGGGCTGGCGGCGATGTCTCTGCGGCCAACGAAGAACGTTGAACCATCCGCTCTGAAGGTCACGCTGGTGTTGCCAGATAAGATGGCGACGTTGCTGTACTACCGGCGGTAAGCAGCAGCTGGACTCTTGAGCAACACGAGGCGAACCACGTCGATCTAGAAAATCAGGGAGCAGAAGCTTAGCATCTGCCACCAGTGGCCGCAATTTCCAAGGAGGCTGTGTATAGTCCGAGTGTTTGTATGGTCCAGGATCCGTATCTTGAGCTGCTGGCGGTGCTGTCTATGCGGCCAACGACGAACATTGATGCATCCGCTCTGACAGTCACGCTGGTGATGTAAGATAAGATGGCGACGGGGCTGTACTAAAGGCGGCAAGCAGCACTGGACGCTTGAGCAGCATGAAGCGAGTTACGTCGGTCTCGAAAAGCGAAGAGCAGAAGTGGAGCATCTGCTACCAGTGGCCGCATTGATGCGCTTCAAGATGGATCATGCACACACACCGGAATAAGTTAGACATATATGCATCGTTAACAGCCAGTAAAGCTAGAGAAGGCAGAAGTAACACAACCGCTTATGGCATGTGCGGCTTCTGTACCATTTACCTCAACAAATCTGCCGACAATATGTCGCGTGAAAGGCAGGGCACAAGTGGCATTTTTCCTCGGCGCACTGAAGATCTGCCATACGCATTCAGTGAAAAGGTCGGCTGGGAAGTACTAAGCAGCCTATATTTTGCACCTGCTATTTTTTATCACTTGACAAAAGTGGTGCGTCCCCGACCATGGCACAAACAATTAGGGTGCGACCATTGTTTTATGGCAGTGTCTCACCTGACAATTTTTTGCCGCTGTACACAGACGGTGATAATTACTTCCGAGAGTCTACGCAGGTCGCACTTCCGAAATGGGGTCGGCCAATCGAAAGCAAACAGTTCAGCAGAATCTGTACTTTCCAGCGCCTCAAAGTAGAGGACAGAGAGCTGAATCCGCAAGATTACATTCTATCCGGCCCCTTTTTCCTCGGAAACAGTTCTCGCAAGTCACTTATATGGAATGGAAAAAAGCTACACTGTGTTCTGCACTCCCAGTAATGCACCCACCTGCCCTCGAAGTTCTCAGGTTGGAGCTGTGCTCGATCAAGGCAATCTACGATTCACGATTTCCCTCCATGGCACAGCTGAAGTCACTCGAACTGTACAATAACGAACTAACCACCCTTTCCGCTAGGAACTTTTAGTGGCTACACAGATTGAAAAAACTCAGGCTCACAAAAAAGATGGTAGTCTCTAGAAGTCCTGCTCCAGTATTCGCTCCTCTGCTTAGCCTAGACGTCCTCCATTTAGGGGAAAACAAATTTCACATCCTCTTTCCTGGCATTTTCAGAAGTCTCACCCTGAGCCCACTTTCGCTGGCTTCTAATTTGATCTCCAATTGGTCTGAACCCATTTTTCTCGTATGACAAGGGTTGATAACCTGCAGCTAAATAGCAACATGATTAGAGTTTTGGGCTACACTATGTACAAGAACGTTGCAGATCTTCTTTCAATGATTATTTGCAATAACCCTTGGGACTGCACCACGTGCAGCATTAGTAATGGGGTGAGTCTTCTGTTCTAGCCGTAGAGACAGGCTGGCTGCGATAATTTCTGGTAATTTCTTCTCGTTATTTCTGGCGTGGCGCAGCAGCCGACGGGCGAGTGAACAGGGGGGAGGGCTTGCCTTAGCGCACGCAAGGCTACGCCCTTTTTCCGTGGTTAGCAGTAGAAGCGACTCCGACGTTCTAGAGCAATCGGCGTCGTGGCTGACTCATTCATTCCTGCGAGCGGTGGTGGAGGGGGCACCCACACGCAGGGGTTTCCTCCTCCCCCGTTTTACGACCGCACCGGTGAGATGTGTCCGCGCGGCGCTGTTTTTCCTTCTTGGTTTCAAAAATGCGCCGAATTTTGTGACATACATCTCCACGGTTCTTTCAAGCCACCGGTCAGAGCTGGCTGTCGTTTAAACCCCTAAATGAGCGACGCTTGAAGACGCGCAAAGCAAACCTTTTAAGGACCTGTTCCGATGCCTTTTCTCATTTATCCTCCAGAATGTGTTTCACTGTGCTGTGTCGGGAATGCAAGCGTAAGTTGCCAGTCGACCCATTTCACCAGCAGCAGCAGCAGCCTGACTACGCCCACTGGAGGGCAAAAGCCTCTCCCATGTCTTTCCAATTAACCCTGTCCTTTGCCAGTTGCGGCCACCATGTCCCAGCAAACTTCTCAATCTCATCCGCCCACCAAACTTTCTGTCGCCCCCTGCAACACTTGCCTTCTCATGGAATCCAGTCCTTTACTCTTAAGGATGTGGGAATCTGGCTTTCCGCCGTCGCCTTTGCGCGGCTCTGCCGGCCTACCGCGTCGTTTCTCCTCTTTCCCTTGCTCCCGCCTCAGGCGGTGGAGAGGCGGCTGGGTGACTAATCACTGTCATTTAGCCACAGCTCCGCCCCGGCTCCCCAAGGGCCTTTGCCATTGGCGCCTTTTGGCGGGAATTCGGGACCCCGCTTTGGGCGGCCGCGCGCCGCGCGACCGTCCGAGCGGGGCCCCGAGGGAGAGATCCCTCGGAGACAGCGTAAGGTGCGTACGTTACTGTTTGTCCGTGCCGGCTTTGCCGCTCGGACCAGTGCTTACTCGAGCTCGCCCGCACGTGTCCTCGGACCTGCAGCGGCTCGAGCCTGTCCAGCGGGGTCCAGCGACCTCTGACAGGCGTACCTTGCGTTGAATGCCCACTCTCTCTCGCAACCGGCCCAACGGTCGACACGAGAGAGAGATCACAGCACTGCCGCGGGGACATTCTCCTGCAGCGGCGTGCTAGCCGTGCGCATTACTCGAGTCGCTTCGTGCGCGCAGCGGAGCCTTGCTCCTCGCGCGCCCCCGGGACGGGGTGACTATTGAGTGTTTGTGTATCTGCTAGAGGACGACGTGAATAAACGTCTCCTTTGTGAACTTGGAGGCCTATTTCTTTGCGGCGAATCGCTCTCCTCCCAGCGGAGGTGGAGTGCACTGCATCGGTGTCCCAGTGTGTGTGTGGTGACGGCTGATCGGGGCCCTTGGCTCGCGCGAAGCTCGAACCCGCGGTGGGTGGTGGCCTGTGTCCACGTAGAAACCCACAAGGACCAGCGGTTATCTTGCCTTCGCACTACATGGCCTGCCCAAGCCCATTTCTTCCTCTTCATTTTGACTAGGATGTCATTAACCCGCGTTTGTTCCTTCACCCACTCCGCCCGCTTCCAATCTCTTAATGTTACGCCTATCATTTTTCTTTCCATAGCTCGCTGTGTTGTCCTTAACTTTAGCTGAACACTCTTCGTTAGCTTCCACGTTTCTGCCCCATAGGTGAGTACCATTAAATTACAGCTGTTGTAAATTTTTCTCTTGAGGGATATTGGTAAAGTGCCATTCATGATCTGAAAGAATCTGCCATGTGCGCTCCACCCCACTCTTATTCTTCTAGTTGTTTCCCCTTCATGATCGGGATCAGCTGCCACTACCTGCCCCTAAGTACACCTATTAAAGCGAAAGCTTTACTACTTGCACTTTCAGCCTTTGCCGTGGCGCTGCGGTGCCACCATTGACCTTTAGTTGACCTGACGTCATGTGTGACATCACGCCGAAGAGAAGGGCGACCGACTCGCGCCGTCGCAAGCCGCGGCGGTGCGACCACCGGCGCCTAACCCCTGCGCTCTCCGCTAGGAGCGCAACAGTAGCTTTGTGACGTGACGCCGAAGAGAAGGGCGACCGATTCGCGCCGTCGCAAGCCGCGGCGGTGCCACCACCGGCGCCTAACTCCTGCGCTCTCCGCTTGGAGCGCGATTGTGGCGTTACGCTGAAGAGATTAGGCTCGACTCACGTCGCTAGAAAGCAGTAGCTTTGCCAACCACCAGCGGCTTAACACTGCTTCGAGATCTCGCGCCGTCCGTGTGCGATGGCGGAGCACATGAACGGCGGCCTGACTGGACTGGATTGGATTGGATTAGAATAGATTAGATTAGATTAGATTACATTGGATTGGATTGCATTGGATTGGATTGCATAACAAATGCATCGCCACAAGTCTAACCACAAGCACCACAACCAGCTACACTACCAGCTGAACCATGGCGTAGGTACAGATATTGCTTTCGCAATCTGCGGGCTTAACCAAGCTAAGCGACAGCGAATTTTTTTCCCTTACCTTTTCCACCAGCTCGCTACCAACTGTGAACTGCGGTTTCCTTGCGAGGCTGCTGAACATTACTTCGGTCTTCTGCATGCTAATTTTAAGACACCGTTCTGCCCTACCTGTCTAACTCATTGATTATTCTTTGCAGCCCCCCTCCTCAGTGACTTAGCAAGGCAATGACATCAGTGAATCGCAAATTACTTAGGTATTCTCATTGAGCACATATGCCCAACTGTTCCCAATCCAGGCCTTCGAACACCTCCTGTAAACAGGCAGTGAATAGCATTGGCGAGATCGTGTCTCCCTTCTTCACACCCTTCGTTATTGGAATTTTATTGCTGACTTTATGAAGTAGTATGCTAGCTGGAGCCGTTATAGGTAGAGTTTCCGGTGGTGTTGGTCCGTTGGTTTCCAGAAACTGGATGCCCCGCTTGAAAGGCTTCTCGATGAAACGACTTGCACAGTAAGGCATGTTGCCCGGCTACTTGGTTTAGCATCTTGAAACTTGCAATAAACCACCTTGGCGCAAATAAACTGACAAGGACAAAAGAGGCGAGGAGACAGCGAACAGGCGTGCGTTCTCTGCTTGTCTCTCTTGGCCTTTTGAAATTATTTGTGCCAAGGTGGTTTTATTACAATTTTCAAGGAATGACTTGTAGGCAAAGCGATTTAGGGAGAAAGAAAGATCTTTTATGCATTTGTGCACGCTATTTACAGATGTATGCAAGAGTCAGTACGGCCACAACTATCCGTGGCTGGCCTAGCCGACCACATGCACCGAGGCTAGGGACACCGCGTCCCAACTGTCGAACTGGCGCGCCTTGCACGAGCTCTCAACGGCCGCTACCTCCGGGCCCGGCCATACCGAGTGCCTGCCAGCTAGAAGCAGCTAGCGACAAAAGCACTCGGGCGGAGATCCCTTCGCGCGTCCACACCGACGTGCCCGCGCCCCTTTCCACATGCTAACTGCAGCTAAACCGTGCTAACTGCAGCTTTCCGCCTGGCATCAGTTTTACGAATAGCAAAGCTCAGAGCTGATGTCAAGCTTTTTCCATCGCCCCGAAATTTCCCCCTACGCGGTTGCGCAATACTCAGCCAAATGGACCGGGTGCACGCTAGACGTCAAGGGCTATAACGTGCTGGCCTAGTCATATCAGGGTGTCGAACCGGTATTTTTTCGTGTTCGGTTCGGGTTCGGGTTCACGCCTTTCCGGTTCAGTTCCGGGTTCGGCTCCAGAGGGCCATTCCGTTCCGGTTCGAACCGGTTCAGACCGTCTCGAACCGGTTCAAACGCGTTCAAACGGGTTCAGGACAAAAAAAAATTAGAACGCAGATGGGTTTCAGTGATATGCGTTTTCTTTTTTCTTGCACATCGCTATACAATATAAAAAATGCAAAGATTTGCTTACGAGAACGTAAAACTGGGCTAGTTGGTAACGGTTGCTTAAGCAGCGCAGTAAACAGGACAAACGGAAGTCTGGAGACGACACAGACGCTGATAAACAACTGGTCATTACATTCTCGGAAAAGTATATCAAGGCGCAGGACACAGTGAACAATCCAAAAAACAAAAGAGCAAAGATTAAAACTAAAAAACCCTACTACGCATGCGCATCGTAGTCGAGTCATGACATCTTTTTAAATGAAATTCGAAGATTACCGTGTGTTTTTTCTAGAAGGTCCAAAATTTTTAAAGAAAGGTAAATTCCTTTAGATTTATTTTAACCCTGGGGCTATACTGAGGGCAACGGCGGACGTCAGGTAAGAGGCAAACTACTTTAATTAGTTCGCTGATTAACTGAATACGTTAATTAACTCTTATAATTTTTATTTTAGGGGATATGTTGTATTAGCAGGATTGGTGATCGTCTTCCAAACAGTCCAGCGAAGAAAAAAAAATTCATGAAAAAATTTTTTGCGCGCGTTACGAAGCGAGAAAAAGTCACCCTGCTAGGCAGCTTCACACTGTTACACAGCGTCTGTGAGCGCCTGTGACGTAGTTCGCTCCGCCCTGCGCTTTGTGCCAGTGCGTTTTTGTTCCAACGCGGCATTCCGTGAGGTCGCGGAGCGAAGCGAGATAAGCAGCGATAGCGCAGGCCGCCAGTCCGGGACGCGTGACGCAACGCGCAGGGCGGAGTGAATACGTCAGAGGCGCTCCCGCCGCTGAGTTACGGTGTGAAGATGGCTACTACGGTGACTTTTTCGCGCCTCGTAACGTGCGTGAAAAATTTTTAATGAAAATTGTTTTTTCTCGGTTGGACTGTTTAGAGGACGATCTCGAATTCTGCGAATATAAGCTACCGCCTAAAAAAAAATGAGAAAAGTTAATTAACATATTTAGTTAATCAGCGAACTAATTAAAGCAGTTTTCCTCTTGCCTGGCGCCCGCCGTAGCCTCCAGTATAGCCCCAGTGCTAAAATAAATCTAAAGCAATTTACCTTTTTTTTAATTTTGGACCTTCTAAAAAAAAAACAACCGGTATAGTCCATAGTAGACGGCACTCCCCTATCTCCTGGACCTCATACAGTGCCAAGTTAGCCTGGCTCCTTATCTGCGAAATTGATGCATGGTGAAGCAACACGCTAATCTGCATCCTTCCTGATCATACAAGCCTCCACCATCTCCCTACAAATTCGATCAATGTAATTAAACAGGTGACTTGTCTTTCTTAGTTGGGAAGCAGATGAGTGTGTTGCTTCACCATCTCTCAGTTTTGTAGATAAGGAGTCAGGCTTTCTTGGCATTGTGTGAGGTCCAGGAGATAGGTGAGTGCCGTCTACTATCGAAGATACTCTTCGAATTTCGTTGAAAAAGACGTCACGACCCGACTGTGATGTGCATGCGCAGTAAGGTTTTTAAGTTCTAACCTTTGTTCTGTTTTTCTGGGGTTGTTTCTTGTGTCCTGCGCCTTTTCCCAGAATAAAATAAGCAGTTGTTAGTCAACGCTCGTGTCGTCTTCTGTCTTCCTTATGTCGTGCTTACTGCGTTACTTGAGCATGAAAAAATTGTTTAATCCGAAATGTTCTCACTTTACCTATTTTATTTATTGTCCGCAGCAAAAAGACGAATTTACTGTAAGAGCCGCAAAATGAAATGAACTCGAAATTAATGGAAATCGGCTATGTATATACGCTATAATCCACCTTATGAGGTGTAGGATGAAAAGCCGATACATTTTGCATCTACAAGACCCTCCTGCTTGAGTAGTTTGGGAGACCCCCTAGCGCCAGTAACAAGTCTCCCTTCAAGCTTTAGTCAGTTGGGACTTTCTCGTACACAGTGTACTTACGGTGCCCCAAAATTGCCGCCGCACGCGCCCTCTACGTTCCCGCGCACTACTGAGAAACGAAACTCATGTATCGGCACCTGTACACATATAGACAGATACCTTTCCGTCACATCGAAACCGACTTGCCAGTCCCCCCCCTCCTTTACTGCATGGTAAGAAAATGTTCGAGAATCCCTCCACCGCCCATCCTCCACCCAACGAGAGCCTCGTGGGAGCACTAGCTCTCCCTAACACCCAGAACTTATCAAACATATTTTATTCAAATCACATATTCCACATCGCCTTTGTGACTCACGTTATATATCCTGAGCCCCTATAGCTCAGTATCTTCTAAAACTCAACTAATCGTGGCTTCTTGCTACAGTAAAGTAAGAAATTTGTTTGTGATAGAATGTTTGGGACTTTTCCTGCGGCGCTATCAAATGCAACCTTCGCGTCCACAGAATTTTTTGCTTCCCTGATAGAGTGATAAGGAGGGGTTAATCTGGCATGCATCATTTGTCCACCAACTTGTTTCAGGCATTTATTTCCAAAGCCACAAACAACCACTTTATGGCAGCTATGCTTAATAGGTCAGTAAGTGCTTGCCGGTCTTTTCTGGACACGCTCACGAGTGCTGATTCATTCGCTTTTATCACTCTTGGCTTTTACTTACCTGTACGGCCTCTCCACAAGGCAGATGACAAATGTTGCGATCGGTTATTACTTCCTCTACCCATACATCTACAGCCTTACCTAGGCTTTCTTGATACTAGTGTATTAAAACGAAGTCAGCGGATGTACAGTGGAGCCCACTTTAATGGCCATAGATATAACGAACGCTTGCTTATTTTGAGCGGGTGTGGTGAAGCCGTGAAAATATGCATAACGGCAACGGAAATTCATCGCAGATACAGCGAACAACTCTGGCCACACCACTCGGTTATAGCGAACGAGGTGGCGTGGTGAACTACCCTGAGGTTGTGGAGGTCGCCCTCCCGCTAAGCACGCAGATGAAATAGCGCCTCTCAACCTTCACGACACCGCCCCAGAAAGAACATGTCAACCCAGAAATGGAATTAAAAGGCGGCATGCTGTGCGGAGCGCTAACCGGAAAGTCCGGCGTCCGGTAACACTGTAATCATGTAAACACGGTAACCATGTGCTATAATTCTCTATTGAAATAGTAAGTAGCCGCCGGCCCAACCAGCGTCGATGGCCAACGAGGGCGATCATTGCCTACGCGTTCGCCGGCTCGGCAAAGCATCCCAAGCAGGAAAAAGCGCGGTGCGCGTGAGACAGGGGCATCGTCAAAAGCGAAGCTACTGACCAATCTCGTGGGTCAACTAACCGCAGCGATTAGATAATTTTGAAATCCTTGCTGGCCATGGCAGCCACATGATATGCATAGGCTGCCCAGTCGTCTCAATCTTTGGCGCCGCTGCCATGTGCAGGCATTGTCGTATAGCGTACAGTGCAACGGATGCATTCTGCGCCACAAGCGCTGCGCTACTTCATCCCTGGATCAGCCCAGTAACGACAGAAGAAGCTCGAAAACACGAAATCTGGATTGCAGATTCCTGGCAACTCTTTGTTGATCTATAGCCGATTGGTTGTTTCCTCGGATAACTACGTTCCTGCGGACCACAAAGTCGCAGAAGCGCCTGCTCTGACAGAGACGTTGAACACCAAGTGCGAGATCTTCCTACGGCCAGGAATCTCATTTACGTGGCCGACCTGCCACCAGTTGCCATGCAGACTTCATCCATGATTAGTTATACCCCGTCCCTAAATTTGATAGTTTCACAGCAAGGTCTCGACGAGGATTAAATGACCGCTCTAGATAGCCTGGAAAGAACCGCGGCAGGCTCTGCTTTGCACAAGTAGGCACGCATAACGCAGCTTTGTAAGAAATAATTGCCACTTATAGCGGCCTTAGTATTTTTGGCTGTTGTAAGAAGAATCCACTTGCTACGAGCATCAGATATAACGAATGGAACCTGCGGGGCTGTCAGGTTCGCTATAAGTGGGCTCGACTTAGTTTTAATCGGCCACAAAAACCTTTTTCACCCTTCAGCCATGGACCTTACATGTTAGGACGTACCTTCGTGCCCAAAAGAATACAGCATCATGACAAAAATATCATTTTATTGCTGAAATTGTTTCTCCTTGCTCGGACAGGTAGAAATGCACTGACCACGGCACAAACGCCCCTTTGGCGCGAAGGTATGGTTTGGTTTATGAGGTTTAACATCCCAAGGCGACTCAGGCTATGGGGAACGCCGTAGTGGAGGGCTCCGGAAATTTCGACCACCTGGGGTTCTTTAACGTGCACTGACATCGCACAGTACACGGGCCTCTAGAATTTCTCCTCCATAGAAATTCAACCGCCGCGGCCGGGGTTAGATCCCGGCCACAAAAAGTAGATATAAGTCGCCAGACAGAGAATTCAAGATCGAGCAGTGCGAGAACAGCGGATGGAGCCACACGCTGGCGACTGGCAGCAATTTTTTCTTACAAGCAGAACAATTTCAGCGAATCGGCATAACGAAATCACTTCATCGTTGTTACATTGCATCGCAGTAGCATCTTTTTGGACGTAATCAGTATCGCATGCCAGCGAGCACATGCATTTCCACATTGCCATTTTGTGTAATAGGTATTTAATTTTTTCCTTATTGGTACATGTCCACCGTTGCCAAGAACCCGCCTTTCGTTGCTTATTTCCGTCGCGCGCAAACAAGAATATGCGGGTTCTAAAAAAAAAAAAAAAGCTGCGCCAATTTATACATCATTTTTTTGGTAATACTAGTAGTAATATCTCAGGTTTAACGTGTCGAGTAGACATTTGGCTATATGACAGACGGTGTAGTGGAGGACTCCAGATTAACGGAAACCAGCTGGGGATTTTAGACGTGCGGCAGAGCACGCTGGTTTTTATATTTTTGCAATCAGCAGCCGAGCTCCACAGCCATGGAGCCATTTTTTTTCTTTATTGCCCTACAGGCCCATCGCGAGTGGTTTTATTTAGAACTTGCTGTCTAAGGCAGTGAGCGCCTACAAAAGTAAATGTTGCACTACCCAGTGCGGTTGCTCATTGGTTAGGGCGCTCGGTTCGTCATTCGGTGTACCTTGGTTCGAACTCGGCACCGGCGTCCAGGTTTCGATGGAGGCGAAACGCAAAAGGCACCGTGTGCTGCGCGATGTCAGTGCGTGTTAAAGGGCAACTGGGCCACTTTTTGAGAATTTCGCGATACTCAAGGATTCAAATCTATATAGCCTATAGGTAAAGCATGCTAAGTTTTTTGCACTACCATTTAAAATAGTAACGTAATCAACGATTAAATTTTGCACTTCTCCTCAAAGCAACAAAGGAGGGCGGGGAAGTTCAGTGTGATGTCACGGAAGGTATGATTTCAAATTACTGCTGCCGTCAGCCACGCCCTGCTGTGCCTCGTTGGACGCTTCCAAACAACGTTCGGCGGGGTTTGACTTCGGTGCCGTTGTATTTTTTCCCCTTCAAAGCAGGCGTTTATGCGTTGTAAATGTACGGATACTTTCGATGACGTCATCATGCGTCCCCCACTTATCGTTGTGCGCTGCGGAGAAGCTTGAAGGCCGTCGCAATTTTAAGCGGTGATTACGTCACCGTTTCAAATGCTAGGCCAAAAGGACTTCGCACACTTTACTTGGAAGTTTCACACATTCGACCTTTTTAAGCTCGTCGATTTCTAAAACATATGCAGTTGCCCTTTAAGGATGCCCAGCTGGTAGAAATTCAGAAAATCCAGAAAATCAATGTCACCCAACCTCGGTTCCTCGTGAACGAAAAAAACCTTGTTGTATTACCTTATCTTCACAAGATTTCCCACAATTTGAAAAGAATTGGTCAACGAGCGAATGCAACCGTCGTGTTCTCGGCGCCGAGAAAACAACGTTGTGCAAACTGGGAAAAACAAACACCAACAAAGCGCGCGGATGCACAACTAGGCACCAGAAGCCCTACGTCACGTGCGATGAAGGTGTTGTGTATAAAATTCCATTGTCATGCGGGAAACACTATATCGGCCAGACGGGGAGATGTCTGAACGAGCGCCTAATGGAACACGCTCGCAACGTCAGAAACGGGCAAGGCGGATCGCTGGTTGACCACATTCTCGCATGCAAGTCAAAAACATGTAAGCCTTTCTTTGATAAAAGTGTCGTAATAGGAAAAAGCAGAGAAAGAGTAACGCGCGAAATCATTGAAGCTGAAAAGATAAATAGGTCACGATGCTCGAGTGTAAGCACACCTTCCATTCTCCTCTCAGATAAAGAGCTTGTTTTTCTGAGGATTTGATACTGTTCGCACATGTGATTACCGTTTTCTGGTGTATAAATGTGATGCTTCAGGAGACTAAAATTTGTTGGAAGTTAGCCCTCGTGGTGTTTGTCTCTCGTCTCTTGTGTCCTCGTCTTTTGCTGCGCTACAGTGTATTGGTAGAAATTATTCTGGAGCCCACCTCTACTGCGCCAGTTGCTCTTTTTTCTCTCCCTCCCACCTTCCTCCCTCTCTTACGGCGCGGTTCAGGTGTCCAAGAAGTGAGACAGACTGCGCCATTTCCTTTCCTCAGAAACCACCATCACAACATTGTTGGGTCCTCGCGCTGTTATTTCGTCTATTGGTGGGAAATGACGCAAAGAAAAGGAAGGCATTCTCAATCGGTACTAAAATGACTATAGACACCCAGTTTTATTGCGTGTTTTCTCCTTTCAAATGACGCCATAGATATTAGAATACATGGATCACCGTGTGGTATTCGGCTACTCCACTAAATAATTTAGAAAATAATTTTTTCTCCCATGCTGTTTCGGTTTCATCAACCGAATGATGGCGTTGACGTGAGTTCAACATGAGGTCACGCAGCAGCGTCGTTATATGCGCAATAAAGACATCAACTCTGAATGCTGCCACGGCCACATGGCACCGTGTATTTCGACCAGGAGCTGTCGGCGCCACCGAGTTACATGTTTCCTAATCGGTTGCGAAGCAGGTTGTTGTTGTGTTTGTTGTTGTTGCCTTCGTGGCATGGCACATACCCACGACGGGGGATTGGCCAGTGTTCAGTGAGGAGAGCCTAAAGAAGGTAAATTGGTGCCAAGCTAATGAATTACCTTTTGTTGCCAAACTAATTATTTAACTTTGGGTAAGTATTTCGAGGAATTAAAGATGGAATTATAAATAAAAATAAATTATGGGAAAAAATGAATGAAAAAAAAATAAACGGGCATAATAATTAGAGAATTGAATGCAAGAAACATTCTGAATGATTTTGCAATGCGGACATTTTGGGTACCATTAGCAAGGGAACCTGCCTTTAGCAATTATGTAATTGTGGAGGAAATCGCAAACTTGATGCAATGCGAAACCTGTGGCGCTAGCGCCGAAGGAGAGAAGAAGCGGAACCGACAAAGTGAGTCCCATTCGAGAAATTGGAATTTCGAGATACGTCCTTCTCTGAAGTGCAAACCTCCGGCAATAGAGTAGGAAATGCTCCAGTGTTTCCACCTCTCCGCAAGTCGCACAAAGGTTTGAGGGGCTGAACCCGCGTCTGCATAAATAAAAATTTAAGCGGAGGATTCTGCCCCGCAGGAGTGTGATTGCAACCTCACACTGCCGGGATTTACATGCACGAACCTTCCATGGGTACGTGAGATGGTGGTGGCCAACAGTAGAGACCAAGAGATCTTTGCACAGGGTGGTAATATACTGAAAGCGCTGAAAGCGAGACATTCCGAAAAGGATCAGATTAGGGACGCTACAGGCGACCGGTGCATTGAGAGCAGATTTTTCTAAAAAGCCTGCTGCATCGTTTTGAAAAATACCGCAGTGACCTGGGATAGGGTGTCGGCCACGATGCAGCACAAGGAAGACGAAGACACGCCGTAGGCGGCAGCAAATTTTGAACTTCACGGAAACATTTGCCTGGAGGTCCCCCTCTCCAGGTTAGGGCTCCCGTTATCTCTCCCAGTGTTATTATCGTTCAATGCGTGCGCCAAAGGATTTGCATTGGGTTAAATTTGTTGGATTCTCCATGATTACATAATTGCAACTGGTAGGCTCATTTGCTAACTCTTTTAAAATTCCTGGAGCTTTTTTTTTCACCAAAATGTTCTTTGTTATTTAACTTCAAATATTCGGCTGGCATTTTTCATTGATACATTTTTTCAAAATTCACGCTTCGCTCCGATATTTTGTCCTAATCGCGTATGGAAATTTCCTTGTCTATGCCACTACACCTTGGCCAATCCCCCCATGTGAGTATGCGCCACGTCTTAAGAGGAAGAAGAAAAAGAAGAAGACGGTAGCCATGAAGCAACGTTCGGACTCGAGTCTGGCCAGCAGGCGACCACCTTCCGGCTCGTATAGTATGCACACCGTGCATGGGGAGTCTAGCCTAAGCGGCCAGCAACAAACGACCGAGGCCTCTGACGAGAAGGACAAGGCGTGGACAGAAATCCTCGAATATGGCTGTAAGTGCACGCTGCCCAGGTTGCATTGCTTCTTGCTTGAGGGTGTCGATGTTGGTTGGCAAGTGTACAGGGAGAACCTGTGTGTTTGTCTAATCCATTTAATGTGACCTATTCTGATGTTTATTGGAAAGCTAAAGGTGGACAGCAACGCCCCTACTGGCTCTCTCCCAGTTCATGTTCAGATTTCGTTGCAGAAGAGACAAATAAGCGTGCCGCCTGACTGAACCTTCGATAGAGTTTTCACTTATGGAGGCTCTCTTCCCAGAGCTCCCCACAAAGGCTTATGCCATTTTCGAGGCTGCTATCTGCTTTTGTAGATACATTAGTTATCTTTTATCTAGGTGACGTTAGACCTCAAATGGTAACGTGAGCTCCCAGTGAAGCCTAAGTATGGAAGCGCAGGCTGCATCGGGGACGTTGGACCGTTTCACCATGATCAGGGTCCGCACAAGTGCGCTTGTATGAAGGATAAGCGCAGCTAGGTGGAGAGAAATTTCGCGCTGCTTCACCTGTGAATTTCTGCACAGACACCGGAATACACGCGAGAGCATAGACGGGAGAGTTAAGATGTAATTTTACACTGAATGGGCACATTGGTCATCACCCCTGGGCCCCCGAGCAGGACTCTCGGCAGCATTATCAGTATTTGCTGAATAAACTCATTCAATCAATAATCGCTGTCGATGGATTAGTAACGATGGTGCGCTGCCAACTAGGCGATGCAAGTGCTGGAAGCCTAACACCCTGCAGGCATGGTGGTGTGTGGGACTACGGCCGCAGCCATGGCTCTCTGGATCCTCTACTTGGGGCGGCATGGAGGGCAAGCACGCGGGCAGCGTCGCTCGGCGGAACTGAGCCATTCGGTGGTGACGAGCAGCGGCAGCTTGCGCGGACTGTGGGTAGACGCGGGTAACAGCAGCGTCCTCGCCTTCTACGGGATTCCATACGCCGAGCCGCCGCTGGGAGTCGCCCGCTTCCAGAGACCCACGCCCATACGCCCGTGGCAGGGGGAGCTCAGGGCCACCTTCAAGGTGAGCTTCCCCGTTCCACTTTTGAAAAGTGAATTGAGTACGAGAGATTGACTGATTCCGTTTTACGTGGTAAAGCAATGGTGTGAGGTGTACCGTATTGGAGGGCTTCGGGTTGATTTCTAGCACTTTTCTTTTTCGCAAATATTTCATGTGCATTCCTCCGCCGTGTAAGAAAGTAACTGTGTCTACCATAAAAAATTAAAAAATGTATATTGTCACGTTGTAGTGACGGCAGTCCAGTGGTCAGGAAGACACCAGCCAGTCTTGGAAACGAAGCTCTTTATTTGGGCTGACTTGCGCCCGCAAAATAACTGAATCACTCGGCGGCGGCGTAAGCAACAAACGTGCTCGTCGGTCGTCGAACTACGAATACCCGCTGCTAGCGGCATCGTTCAATTTAAAGCCGGCAAGGAAACTTCGAGATAACAGGTCGAGATCATCTAGAGTAATCTGGAAACATGTAGATGCAGCTGTTCATGGCTGTGAACAATCGAGATTAGACCGGTCGCTTCTCGCGTCATGAACAAAAATGATAACACCCCTTTTCTGCGGCTTTGCGCGAACTAACGGACGCTACAATGATACGCGGCATTACCCCCCTTCCAAAGAAGCATCGTCTCGATGCTTTAAAATGAAATTAAACACGGAGAATGCTTCGAGAACTTAGAGTCCTTTAGCGTTCCTAATAGGTGTAAGGGCAGCGGTAAAAGCTTCAAGTCTGGCCGCGTCGTCGTCGTCGTCGGTGTTGTCGTAGTTTTTGTCGTCGTATTTGTCGTCGTAGGGATCGTCGTCGTCGTAGGGGTCGTCGTCGTCGTAGGGGTCGTCGTCGTCGTAGGGGTCGTCGTCGTCGTAGGGGGCATGGTCTTCTGTTTTCGTCGATGGAGGATCTTAGTTCTTGCGCTCAGAAGCAACCTCACCTCCAGAGGCTGCTTTATTCAGTTTAACCTTCGGGGGCTGGGGAAGCGTCCACGCACTACGTAGCCTCGGCTAGGAGACACTTAGCGCGGTGACGATGGCGACGGAGAAAGCGATAGGCGGCTCGACGATGAGTATCCTTCGCGACGCAAAAAATCCTCGATTTCGGCTGGTCGCTGGCCGGGTCGGGGTCGTGGGGCGTCGTAAGGGAACCCTCGGATGCCCATTCTCCTGTATGGGTAGTACCGGAGAATGTGACCGGCTTCTCCGCAGTGGAAGCATTGTGGGCGGCGCTGGTCGGGTGTTCTCCACTCGACGCATTTCCTCGGCCGTGTACGACGCTCGTAGGACGGGCGAGTTGGGGCGAGAGGGCGGCGCTCCAGCGCAGCTGGCTAAGGGCGATAGGGACGTGGGTCCCGTCGTCGAGGTACAGGACGGCGCACTGCTGCGGCGTAAGTCATGGCTGGAGGGTCCAGAGGCTGCGTGGTAGACTGGAGTCAGGTCTTCCGGCGAATAATTCAAAGGGCTGGAGTCACGACTTGCAGGGGTTGTCCGGTACCTGGAAGGCTACCCAGCACCTCCACCAGATGTCACGTTGTAGTGACGGCAGTCCAGTGGTCAGGAAGACACCAGCCAGTCTTGGAAACGAAGCTCTTTATTTGGGCTGACTTGCGCCCGCAAAATAACTGACTCACTCGGCGGCGGCGTAAGCAACAAACGTGCTCGTCGGTCGTCGAACTACGAATACCCGCTGCTAGCGGCATCGTTCAATTTAAAGCCGGCAAGGAAACTTCGAGATAACAGGTCGAGATCATCTAGAGTAATCTGGAAACATGTAGATGCAGCTGTTCATGGCTGTGAACAATCGCGATTAGACCGGTCGCTTCTCGCGTCATGAACAAAAATGATAACACCCCTTTTCTGCGGCTTTGCGCGAACTAACGGACGCTACAATGATACGCGGCAATATTATGTACAGCCGCGGTTCAGTGCAACCGTTTCTGAAGCAGTACGCTATAGCTAACTTCCAGCATCAGGGGTACGGTTAGGGCCAACTCTTGGAGGCTGTGATTCAGGGGAACAGACTAATCTACGCATAGAGTTAGTCAACCTTTCCTCGCGAAAGAAAATAAGGGCTAGTGTGGTTTGCCCACGGAATATTTTTCGCTCGGGGAAGAATTTTGGCACCCTTTCCCAATTAAGGTTCGATGGGGAAGAACACAAGTCCGCAGGGTTGTGGCCCTGCCGAACCCGCCGCATTTCGGTAACAGAAGGCTGTAAACTCGACCTTGTGTTCCGCGGTTATGTCAGCTTATACGTTACAGAGTTCTAGAAACACTCCACTATAGCGTCTTTCATAACCCACATATGTGCAGCTTCGGCACGTAAAACCACGCCTACCTTCCTAACATCTCATTTGTCGTTCTCCATGGCACTCTTTGAGCGCAGGCACCACCATGCCCGCCTCAGTGGCTGCGCGCGCACGAGCGGCAGCGAGGCACAGCGAGCGCCGACTGGACTGAAGACTGCCTCCACGTAAACCTGTGGACGCCCAGCCTAAGCCCGGCCAAGCTACGGCCCATGGTGGTGCTCCTGCACGGAGGGCACTTCACGCATGGCTCCAACAGGCTGCGCCAGTACGATGGAGCTCTGATGGCTGTGCGCTGCGACTGCGTTGTCGCCGTGCCCAACTACAGGTGCGCTGCGCCCGCATTCGCTGTCTGGAGGTGGCGGATGGCAGAGCAGCACGGGACGAACAGTAGGACTATGCGAAACAAGCGGTTTTAATGGCCTCGGGAAAAAGTTCGCCACGTTTTCAGCCCTGCCCCGAGCGGAGAATCATTAGCTGGGGATTCAACTGAAAGCCACCTCAGCGCCTACTGCCAAGAGAATCACGCGATTACGAGCAAGCATTGCGAACTCATTGTGAGCAGCTCTCTTGCCTGCCGCTGTGGAGCAATAGAATGGGTGCACCTTCTGAACCCACTGTCATTTTTTTTCAATTATCAGGCTATTTTTTACGCTCAGTTGTTTCCTCGACACGGTACGGGTCTACTCACTTTTAAATTCCATTTTATTTATTTTTTCTTTCAGGGCCAAAGACATTTCATAAAGGGAGGCAGGTTAACAGGCTTAGCTTTCCTTGAAAAGGCTGGAAAAAAAGGGATGGGCAAAATACAACGCCGAATACAGGAAGAGCAAACAATTTCAAGGGACATCTAATCTACGCCTTAACGGTATGACACGATAAGTTAATGGGTTAATGCTCATATATGCGGTGTTGGTAATTCTCTACTTTACATTCATAGATCTATGGGAGTCCTCATACCACTCCTAGTGCGGTGGTGCAGCGGTTAAGCGTTGCGCCACTGCTCTGCGATGGCAGGAGCTGCCACCTGTGGCGCTTGTGCGACCCAGGTTGCTCATCCCGAAGAACATCTCGCTTGCCTATGCCAACGCTGTCGCGTTGGCATAGGCAAGACTACAGCAAAACGCGAAAATGCACCAAAAAATAATAAGTTATTATAACGTCGACTGAGAAAATTATAGAAAACAAAAATACAAAGCAGAAACGAAAGCAAGAAGTGCAGTCTATTCCGGATTATTATGTTTAGCTAAAGAGTCATTCTCTCAATGTTTTTCTGTCTCTGCATGTGACTACGTTTTCCGGTAAGGCATTCCATAAGACCACTGCGTGACAGAAGAATAAGGTGCGGGTAGGAATGCGCTTAAAAGATTGCCCGTGAATTAAACGTGAAAATTAGGCTTTCTAAGAGGCGTGCGTTCATGTCGAGACCATGGGTAGTAACGTAATGTGTGACGAAGGCACAAACGAGGTATCGCTGTAAGCGTCAGTACGAACATTTAAACATTCGTAATGAACCCCAGGTGGTCGAAATTTCCACAGCCCTTCACTACGGCGTTCCTCATAGCCTGAGTTGCTTTGGGCCATTAAACCCCATAAAAACCAAACGACACTTACACATTTTCAAGGATGTGCGGTATCACTTTAATTATTTAATACTGCGGAGTCGCTTTACTCCAAGCAGGGGTCAGCACAGATACAACTAAAGATAAACGAGATGTATACGAGCGTCATGCAAAAGCGAAGAGATGATGTGAAAAAAGAAGAAAAAAACAAAGGTTTCGCATACAAAAGGCTCTCAGATTATCAAGAAACATTTCTACATTCGGGCTATTCACTACAGACTTCGGCAATTCATCCACTCTGTAATCGATTTGACAAAAAATGATTGTTTAACTCCATTAGAGTATGCACGATTTTCTTGTAGCATTTTTTCATGGTTATAACGCCTACTTGCTCGAGAAACAGGAGTAATATAGTCATGAATGTTTATTTTCATCACATTATTATATATTAGGTGCAAACTTTTCAACCTCGCGCCTTGTCTCAAGCGATTCTAGGTCAATAGAACTGATCATAGCTGTCACATTATCTGTTCGCTTGCATCTGTTGCAAATGAAACCGGTTGTGGTCCTGTGCACTCTTTCGAATTTGGAAATATTCTTGGCCGTAAATGGGTCCCATAAACAACAGGCATATTCCAGACGAGGCCGCGCCACAGTCTTATACGGTGACAATTTCACATGTTTTGGGGCCTTTGCAGTTTCCGTATCAAACACCACAGAGTCTTGAGAGCTTTCCCCCATGTAATATTGATGTGGGCATCCCAGCTTAGGCAATTAGTTATCTGACCTCCAAGGTATTTCACAGACGAGGATTCTGGAAGTGGTACTGCATCATACAATATTAATGTATCAGAACAGTTTTCTTTTTACAAATTCTCAATGCCAAACATTTACAAGGCGTTAAAAAACATACCCCATTTGTCGCATCAGTTTGATATCTTCTGCAGGTTACCGTTTAGCGTAACATGATCAATGGAGTGCACATTGCAACCGCGCAAAACGACGAGGGACGAAGAGAGAAAAGCACAGGAGGACAAGACGCGGAATTTGTCCTGTCTTGTCCTGTGGTTTCCTCTCTTCGTCCCTCGTCGTTTTGCGCGGTTGCAATATGCACTCCTTGTCAACCACCAACCAGCCCGCCTTCACTTGTTACTTAACATGGTCCGCTGTGGAGTTAACTAAGGAGCATAAAACGCAGTCATCTGCAAATAGTTTAACTCTAACTTCGGGATCAACCAGATTAATGACGTCATTTGCATAAATTCAAAATAGGATAGGCCCTAGAACTGATCCTTGCGGAACACTAGATGAAACCGGAAGTGCATCAAAGTACTCATCGTTAACATGGTCGTCTAAGTAGGCTCTAATGAGGTCGTTAATATCAGGATTGTTCCGGCAGTGTAGAGCAAGCTTTTCTATGAGTTTAGTGTGCGGTACCTCATCAAAGTCTTTGGCGAAGTCAAGAAAAACAGCCTCCATTTGTGCCACAAAGTCGTGGCTGCCGTGCACGTCTTTTACTTGTGCAACAGAGGTAGGCAAGAAACCTGTGTTTTCAGAATTATGTCGCAGCGCGGCAGCGACGATTTTGCCCCCCGCGCGGAGAGTTGACCACTCGCGACGCTGGAGGGTCAAGTCTACTCCGCCCCTCCATGTATTATCGCCGGGTAGCGAGCGCTTGCCAGTTGTGGGAACGGGGAGCTGTCGGTTGAATGCCCCGGCATCCTTCCCGACCGTCGCAAGTTAGCATCGCTCCTTGTTAGGGCCGTGGCTCTCGCTCGTGTTCCTTCTCTGGTTTTTTGTGTTTGTTTTCCACCCTTTTCAACATCTGCAACATGCTGGCGCACTCTGCCTTGAGTTTTTGTTTGTTTGTTTGATTGTTTGCCATGCGAGCGCGGTGGCGGGAAAACTGCGAGTCGGGAGTTAGCTTGGATATTTCGGTGCGTGCGGACATATGTGTGGTCAGCCAGGGAAGTGATCGGCAAGCGAGCCTAAGCGGGTGCCTGAAGCGTAGAGCGCGGCGACGGCGGCCCCGCACTCGCGTGGCCCAAGTTCGCCCGTATTCGCAAAACCCCATCAGCCCCGCGCGCATCCGCAGCCCGACGCTCCGTGCGACCGGACCTTGCCACCTCGCAGTTAAGCCGCCGTTTCTCCCCAATCGATTGGATTCTTTTTTTTTGCGTAAGCAATATTACGACAGGTTTCAGCCCTTCGCGTCGGGGCGGCCGCGAGGCACGTTTGACCTTGAAGGGCGGCGCGAGGCCCGGTGCACTACAGCTGTAGCCGCGCCGCTGCCGAGTGGAGGTGCTGCCCTCACCGCGCTCTCGCCAGCTGCGGAGTGTGGAGAGGAGGCCGGAGAACGGGAAGGGGGGTGTATAAAATGCGTTCGCTCGCTTGCCGGCTCCGTCGTTATGCCGCCTGATAAACAGAAAGGGAGACTACGTCGGCTTGACGAAGCCAGGAAACAATGGGCTTCGGAGACAGATGAAGAACGCGAACAGCGCTTTGCTAAGCGGCGCGCTCAAGACGCTGCTAGACGGGCGCCCTGCGCCTATGTCGAATCCGAATCGCCTACAACCGGTGATGATCACGAATGGAACGCTATGGATGCTTACGCAACCTACCAGGTTTAACCAAAGCTAAACCCCAGCAATTTTTCTTGGTCCTGTTGCTGTCTCTCGTCCTATTCTTTTGTATATTATTTATTGCTTTAATCGTGTAACACCGTTGTATCGTAATCGCCCTGATCTTTCCTTCTATGTGTGATTGTAGTGTTCGCGACCTGATTTTGTGTTTGTTATTCGTGTCGTGCCTGTGTATTGATGCTGCTTCGTTGGGCTTTCTTTGGTTCATTTTGTCTTTGTTTTTTCTTCCCAAGTAAAGTAGTTTGTTAAGGGACTCGTCTGCGCCTCATGCCTCCGGTCAACGACTAATCAGACGTAGACCCTTTAGCCGTTCAGCAGTCGAATCTCATCTTTTGCGCGCGGAGTGGAAACGTTTTTTGCTCGTCCCCCTCCAAACTGACCGAGAGTGCAGTGGGGGGTAGGTTGTCCCGATTAATTATAAATTCGCTGCCAACCAAACATCAAGCCGCGTACAGTTGTGAGATGGTAGATAAACCACGCCTAAATCCACGTTGCTCATCACATAAAAAATAGGTCGGTACCGCAATTTTCGTCAAAGCTCGGCACATCACATGCTCAAACATTTTGCAACTGGTCAAGACCGAAGATATTGGCCGATAATTAGATACGCAAGATGGGTCATTGCTTTTAGAAACAGGTACGACACGTGGGGTTTTCCATTACGATGGGACTTCGTACAGAGACAGACAGGCGTTGAAAATAACATCCAGGTGATGTGACAACCATTCTGCGCAACGGCGGAGAAAAGCTGGAGGGATGTTATCAGGCCCATTAGACTTTTTAACGTCAAGTTTCAGAAGAAGATTCAAAATACCTTCGCGGGAGATAGTAACATCTGGCTTTAAAGAAGTGCAGCCGTCTGGCTTAGAAGGAAAACTCGAGGTTTCATCGGTATAAACTGATGGGATGTACTCATTAAACAAACCAGCAATATGTTTTGACCCTGTGACAGGTGAACTATCAACTATTAATGACACATTGCGTAGTTTCTTGCCATTCATGTATCGCCAGAACCTTTCCTGTGATTTCTGAACTTTCCTGTGAACTGAGAAAACGCCCAAGCGCAACATTACAAAAGGAATCCTTAGCTTGCTTATCTTGTTTTTTAATACACTGCCTAATATGCTCTCATTAGACTTATTCCGATTACTTGAACGCCACATTCGCTTTAGCTTACGTTTAGCGTGGATCACGTTCCACGTAATCCATGGGTATGTTTTTTTTCTTCTTAATAACACTAGGAACACACACTGTCAAGCAATCGAAGCATGTCTTTATGAACATAAACCATAACACATTTACATTCTCCTCAGCCCTAAAGCTCTGAACGTGGGTCTCTAGAAAGTCCAAAATTCCTATATCATGAGTTTTATCAAAATTTTTCGCAACAATGGGACGGTTTATGCTGTCAGCATAAGCTGATAGGAAAAAAAGCGCAGGAAACAAGATTATGATCAGATACACCCTTCAAAACATCAGCAGCAATGCACTTAAGGTCGGAGCCAATGAACACTAGGTCAAGAATGTTGGATACAGAAGCACAGATCCTGGTTGGTCTGTCAACAATCTCGGTCAGATTACACATGAAGGCAGTGTCCAAAAGGAGCTCAGAATAACCAGAGTTGGCGCCCGTAGTAATCATGGGGATTCAATCTATATCAACAAGTTGAAATCGCCACCGAAAATCAAGATTACTCGGTCTCCCCGGAAGCGTTGAACATAACTTCACAGCTCTTCAAGAAAGGCGGCACAATAATTTCATCATTTATTTTCTCTTGAAGGCACCAAACGGGCATTACATCCGCGTTAGGAGGTCCATATTCTACACCTAATATAATAGTGTTGCCACAGAAATCTATCTTACAAAAAGGACCTTCATGGTTAGGAATACCCGGCAGCATCACAGTAGATAATGCTTTCCTTAAGCACTATCGCTACTCCTCCTCCACGAGTCGGTCTGTCGCATCGCAATATTCTGCAGGCGAGGGGAACAACTAAGCCACCTGAGATTTCAGAATGAAGCCATGTTTCTGTCAGAAACGTAATGTGCGGGTTCGGGTCGTGAAGGAGTTCTTCGAATTTGGCTGTCTTATTTCCGATGCTCTGAGCGTTGAAGGAAACGAGTCGTAACGATCTCGTATTATTAGCTCGTTCTTTTTAAGTCTTTCCTTTCTGATTCTGATGTGACAATATGTGTCGATGATGAGGCAATATTCACACTTCCAGAATCTTCGCCTTCGGAATCATCTTTGCGTCTTTCATTCCTTTCTTCATCCCAGACATATGTATCGCTTTTGAAAACTACCTTGTCAAATTTCAAGTATGCCTTATCCTCAGGTTTGCAATTATATTTAACGGTACACCACAGCAGTTTCCATACTCTGAGTTCTTAGCAGGTAGTCCTCAGTTAAAGACATTTCTGAGCCTTTCAGCTTCTTTGCATTCCTAAGGAGGTTCATTTTTTCATTAAAAGGGGAGAGCCTCATTATCGCTGGTCGATCCATTTCTTCTAATTGCCTGCCGAAGCGGTGTATGCGTTTAACGCTCGCGATCGTAATACTTTTTTTTCCAAACACTTCTGTTAACAGAGCAGTCCTCAGGCTCCTCAGAGTTTCTTTGCTATCTTCATTGACCCCAAATATAATAAAGTTACTACGCCGACAGCGATAGGCTGGCTCATCAAACTTGCTATACATTGATGCAAACTGTTCTCGTAGCTCCAGAACAGTACTCTATCATTCCTCTACCTCCTTTAATGTCTGTGTGAAAGATTTTATTGTTCCTTCAATAGAAACCAGCCTTCGGTTTCATTCTGATATATGACCGTCCAAATTCACCCCGGTAGATTTCAGCTCAGTTGCAGACACTTTCTGATTTTCAATAATGATTTCCAACTGATCAGACACTGACAAGGTGGGGTCTGGATTAGAGCACATGTGACATCTGATGATAGTCAAGACAGGTGCACACAGACCACGGTGGCATGTACATACACGGTAATTCCGGTGAAGCTGCATCTTCTTAGGAGGGACCGCCGCATGTAGCAAAAGCCTGCACAAAAAAGACGAGCCAGTTTAGATGCGTCTGCATCCTGAAGCTGCCTCGTTGCTCTCTGACGGAGAACGCCTGGTGGGGGGTCCCCATGCATCGAACGATGTCGACATTACTCTTCCGCGTCCGAGAAGCGCACGGATACGTTCCGGTAAGTTCGCATCGCTAGGATTCAACGTTCAATTGTGACGTGTGATAGTGGTAAAGACTGGTGCACGCAAACCACGGTGGCAGGTAGACGGAATTCCGGTGAAGCAAAAAAGCCCGCACAAAAAAGACGAGCCAGTTTAGATGCGTGTGCATCCTGCAGCTGCTCCCTTGTATAGCTTCTGCAATGCTTGTAGCTCAGAGGCGCGCAAAGTAGCAAAGCTTTAAGGTCGCAGACTGTACTTTATATGATCAGCGCGCACGCACGTGTTTCTTACAACCGCAGGTGGCATATTACCGACTATCATAAGTATGGCATCCACTGGTCTGCATGTCATTGCTGGTGACCTTGGTTTTGAAATACGATGGCAGTGTCAATGTTTCTTACCACATAGAAACAACGAAGTATACCTGTCGGTGATGAAAGAGCGGCTGTTCAGAGAAAAGAAACGGCCGCCTGGTTCTCACCTCATGAGTCTTTTACATGTTGCAGGCTTGGCGTGTTCGGCTTCCTCTACGCCAACGTAACCGGCTTCCCAGGCAATCAAGGTCTGTGGGACCAGCACCTTGCCCTGCAGTGGATCAAGGGGAACGCGGCCGCTTTCGGCGGAGACCCTCGCAGCCTGGTTCTCTGGGGAGTGGATGCCGGGGCCGTCAGCGCTGGACTGCACATCCTGTCGCCGCTCGGGGGGAGCTCACTGTTTTCAAGAGCCGTGCTGCAGGTGCGCCGATGCTACAGGCTTCTCTTACTACCAAAATATGCAAACGACTGCAGGCAGCATACCAGCTCCCATCCCGCATTTAACCTTATTTCAATGATTGCCACATAGAACTAATACGCAAACGACGAGATTCTGCCTTTAACACAGCTCGGCAAATTTCCGAGAACTCGAATTTCAATTTATTATGAAGGATTTTTTTCGTCTCATAGTCAGCAATACACCATAGTTGTCGTCGAGGAGATTCTGTGTTTAACAACTCTTGTGATGATGGCTTCACAATTTGCATTGTATGAAAACATTCTTTACTTATTTCGTTAGTGTGAAACCTCTTTATGCCGCTGTGCTCAGGCAACTACATTCACTTGCTTGAAGACATAGAACTACCTGAAAACTCAAAAATACGCTTGGCAATACTTCAGGCCCCTAAGCTGATTTACTTTGCGTGCTTCGTCCCTGTCTCATTGCGTCTGCTTATTTGCAGTGGCTTTGAGCGAAAGCTTTCAACAAAGTCGCCCTCTTAACGCGGTAGCGTTAAAGGCCCCGTTCACCAGAAATTGTTGGCGGCGTTGTCGGCGTCACTGTTGTGAGCGGAAAATCACGGGCGTGGCTATGCCATGTGGTCCCCAGAGAGCAGCCTAGGAGGCAAGTGGGCCACCTAGGTCACGTGACCATGGGGGAATTTCACGGCCTGGCCACCTCGGCAGGTGGCAGCTGATTCAGTGATTGGTCGCTCGGGACGAGCAACCTAGGCCAGCCAATGCCTGCCGCTGGGAGCGCCCGCCCTTAAGGCGAAGGTTAGGTGTCCCCTACAGTTTTTCCCCTCTTATGCCTTCTTAGCCAATTACATCCTTATCGCATTTTAAGCCAAAGGCGTAGGTCTGGTGAGCAAAATCAAATATTTTTCACGCTGGGAAAGCCATGCGGCACCACTTCGCGTGTCTTTCCTCTCCTTTCCTTTTCCTAATAACGTACAGCTGCACAAGAACTCCGAAGACCACCAGGTTCTTGTCCAAGAAAGCACGTCGGGCTTCTCAGGAAACCACAGAGGCGATTATGTACGGTGGTCCTGTGACTTGATCTTACACAAAATAGGACAGTACCAGAATGCAACCAATATTTCACTGAGCGGCTCCATCCCCACATTCGTCCTCAGTCGGAGAGCCGAACAGTCCGAGAACCAAAACGCCACAGCGTCAGTTCCTTCGTAGCAACATTCCCTAACGGACGGCAAGAGTTGCTCAGCAGGGCTAATGAACCGCTTTCTGGCACACTCGTCTGCAACAGCTGCTCACCGGCAAACAGGAGGACCTTGAGCCCTCAGGGTGATGAAGGAGCCATGGGTCATTTAACTAAGTGTTTATCGTTTCTTCCCGAGCAATGAACGCGGCCATTACTGCCAGTGCAAGCGGTAGCTACCACGAGGTTTACAGCACCGGAAACATCCATGGGAAGTTGCCTTCATTAGCTGTTGAAGAGTGCCTGATAAGTTGCGATCGCAGCTATGCGCTAAGTGGCATTCACACCCGTTTTCGCAGGGAGGCTCACCGCTGTCGTGCCTGGGCGAGTGCGCTGACGCAGAGAACGTGCGGCTGGTCGTGGCCAAGCTGTGCACCTCGCCTGACGAGGCAGAGGATGAGCGCCGTGCCCTTGCCTGCCTCCAGGCGGCGTACACGGCGGCACTGGTGACCCTCCCCGTCGACGACTACTTTTCGCAGACCCTGAGCCCCTTCCTGCCCACATACGGAGACCCGCTAGTGCCCGTCGATCCTAAGGTTAGTTGGCTACAGTTATCATTGCGTTTACTGGCCTTCCAGTGTAATGCTACCTCAACGCAAAGCGTATTCGTTAGCACAATGTTATATGTTTTTCTCTTTGCCTTTCTTTGCATATCCATGTGCCCACTGCGGAAAGGGCACGTGCAGGGGGCGAGGCGGGGGAAGGGTTTATTAAGCGTTATCGCAGCTCTCCTGAGCTCACTCTCTCCCTCAGTGGCGCATAAACTTCGGAAATAAGTAAGCTTTACTGCTATGGTGCGAACCTAGGAGAGAAGGGAGTATCTCTTAATTTTCTTCAGTATATAAACGATGAAGCAGACGCAACCGTAGCAAGCCATCACCATCAGCAGATAGAACTGTGCTATTAAAATTGTGGCCATAGTGACGCAGTCTACAATGAATTTAGCACTTGGCCCTGGCAGGTAATCTGCCCTCCCCATTGTCCTGTCTTGTGGATGGGTTAATGAAACCAGTATAGTAGCGTCATAAAACGCTTTGAGTCGCGATAATGCGGTATATTTAGTAGTATATCATTGCTTCCAGCTGCTAGCATCCGAGAGGCGGCCTGTGCTGGCCCCCAGAGGCGCTGAGGCAGCTGCGGCCCCACGACTTCCTACTCCGCTGCCAGTGTTGGTAGGCTTCGGCCGCGGCGAAGGGACGCACTTTTTTGCGCGCTTCCTGGACGCCTCGACGAACAGCTCGTGGGCGCACTTCACGCCCGACCAGCACCGCAGCACCGCCTCAGCGCTCTTCACGTTCACCTTTGGCGAGGAGATCCTGGAGGCCGAGAACCTGCACACGGACCTGGAGTCGCTGAACGACGCCGGCCAAGCGTTTCTCCACTACGGCGCCCTGCTGGACGAGGCGCTCTATGTCTGCCCCGCACTGGCCTTCGCCGAGTACTTGTCGGACACGGCGGCTGTGCACGTCTACGAGTTCGGTCTGGTCGACCACGAGGCCGTCACGACCGCACAGGCGCCACAGCACAACGACGACTTCGACGCTGCCTTTCATTTTGGCGCCGAGGACTACCTCGAGCCACCTGGAGCGAGAGGCTTCGCGGACGCCGTACTCGGCTTCATCGACAACGGGTGAGGATCGGTACACTTATTCGCTCGGTCAGTTCAACAAATTTGTTGAAAGTGATCGACAGCCTCGAACGGAAAATTTAAGCAATTTATTTTCTATGCTTCGAAGAGCTTGTTTCTTAGTGTGTTGCCACACCTGCAGGCGGTGGACTCGATTATGATTGATTGATTGATTGATTGAGAAACTACATTAGTAGAGATTAGGTTAGGTAGACGTTGGGGAAGGAATACTGGCCAGAATTCTCTGGCTCGCTCTACCAGCGTGAGCTGACGCTGCGGGTCCGAGTCGGTTAGAAGGTCGTCCCACTGCTCAAGTTTAGAGATATTTATTTTTGCTGGCAGCTGTGAGGCAATTGACACCGCTCTGGAAGGTAGCTCTGCTGCTTAGTCACCTAGGCGAATCTATTGAATTGTGTCGTTTTTCCTAGTGTACTGAGCACCGATGATTACTTATAAGCGTGGTACTTTCGGTTCCGAAAACCTCAGGATGGCATCTCGGCCAAACATTATTGCTTCAGTGCATCGGAAAGGGCTATATGAAAAGGTACCTCTGTCGTTGTGTTCTTTCGGTGCAAAAAAAAAACTAGGGGGCAGTTTTTATGACCTGAGGCAATCATAATGAACAGAGAGACAAGAGTTGCTATAAATAATGTAAAATGCGTGTTCTATGAAGTATTAAACCTACCTGATATGTTAAAATATACCTGAAAAAGCTTAATGTTAGGTATACCATGAATTGCAGCACAGTGCTACCTATATGTCCCCCAAGGCTTGTCAGTAAAGTGGAATCAATGAATTGAAATCCAGGCGATGATACAGTGGTAAGTCTGGAAGACAAGCATCGTCCACACATCAAGTGTCAATTTGTACACAAAGTTTGGCTTGTTACGACTAAAAATTTGCCTGCGTCAAGCTAGACGTTAAAGGTAAATTATTGCTATCTTATAAATTTGTTGTTTACTCCGGGACGAAACTGACTTTCTTATCTTTTGTTTCGCTCTGTCTTGTTATCTTTGGCGTTCGGTCAAAGAAATATTGTAACAGGGTTTGTGGTTTGTTTAAACGATACAAACGCAGGTCGGCGGACTGGCCAGCGTTCACCAGGAGTGAACCTATGGTGCGCTACTTCATGCCTAACCAGACGGTCACCGCGAGGTCGCCCGCGGCCGGCAAATGCAAGCCGCGTTTCAAGTGCTACCCCGCAAAGAGTCATCTCTAGAAGCCGGCGTACGCACTCAGTTGCACCGTACTGAGCACGCGGTGGTGTAGGTTGGCAAGATCGGAGACTCCGTTTCACCGTCACTACACTTTTTCACTGAACTACCGATGTTATACTACAGCCAGGCTCGTCCGTACATTTCAGCACTACAGCCATGCGGCTGTATGCTTATATACTGCGTCATTACAAGCCCCTTCGTGCCATAATTCCTATATTGTATTGTCACTCTTAGCACACAGCGCACGTATCTTTTTGTAATAATTCCTATCTTTACACATTTGCATTCATAATTTAACAATAATACTTAAGACGGCATTATTGTTCTTACGGTATCTAGAGAAGGCCATGTGATATAGCAGCGCTTGTACCCGCACAAATTCGGTACCTGAGTTGCCTGTGTAGGTAGTAAAAGCTTTAAATTCGGCGACAATATAGGAGAAAACAGACTCTCTCCAGTATCTCTCAAAGGGGTTCTATGCGTAAATAAAAATAGGATTACTCAACGAAAGTCACACCGAACGAAAAGCATCTCAGCCATGTTTGTTGTGCACGTGCTTTTGGCCGTTACGCGCTTGCTTTGCAACACAGGTCGCCTGCCATGGGCCTAAGGTGACTATCTGTTCCGGTCTAGTTGGCATGGCCAGAGCTCAGTCACTGGGATATTGGAAAAAAAAAGAAAAAGGTCCACTAGAGCTGCAGAAGAATGGCTTGAGAAGTAGGAGGCGTGGTTGGGCAATATAAGACAATCGTTCACGCCAGACCAGGCGGGCACGATCAAAGCAGCCCGAGGCCGTGTCGCCATCTGTGTTCGCCTAGCGCGAGGAGCGATTGAGTAAAAAAAAGCCGTTCAATTGAATTCTTTTTTTTTCTACTTACGCGACAAGACGAGCTTGGTGATTTTACGGTGTTTCCACTCAGAGTGAAACGCATCGTCTTGTTTGTTTCCACATGGTGTGCTTGTTCGGACACAGTCTCGCCGGAGCCCGGTGCGCTCCTCTGCAGTGCTCCCCACTTCTTAGAGGTTCTCTTAGAGGTTCTCGAACGGCGCGTTCCGGTGTGCGATCGCGACATTTGTCGCTATTCCTTGGATTGAGGCATAAGATGTGATACTGTACATAGGATATATGCACCATGTGATGTCGTTTCGATAGTGCAGTCTTTGTCAAAAGTAACCGGGCTGCATGGTTTGCTTTTCATTCGTATAGTAGACCCCTCACATCTTCCCTAGAGACCAAAACCTTCTTTGAAAGTGAGGGCAGGGGTTCTCCTTACCATACAGAGAGATTTAGAACTTGAGGGCTGGTATAATAGCTTTACTATACGACTGAGAACCAAACCGTGCAGCCCGGTTACTTTTGACAAAGACTGTACATCAGCACGCTCCAGAGCCTGCTGTTCGAAGGCTTAAGACAAGCAGTGCTCACTCAACGAATCGAAGCTTAGAAGCTTCGATTCCAGGATCGGTTGAGCACTTAAATGAGACACCGGCTCAACACCAGAAGCACGTGCAGACAGACGCCTTCCAATGTGAAAGAAGAATTTGATGAAGGTGAAATTCTGCAGGCCCGTGTACTGTGCGATGTCCCTGCACGTTAAAGAACCCCAGTTGGTTGAAAATTCCGGAGTCCATCACTGCGGCGTGCCTCATAGCCTGAGTCGCTTTAGGACTTTAAACCCCCATAAACCATAATCCATAGAACAGAGTATGAGCATTGAACTAATTATCATTCTATAAATATGAGTTACTAACAAAATTTGTCCTCTTATAATAACTGTGAGATACTTTCGACTTTAACGCGGTGCTGCTAGGTACAAACCGACTGTTCGCTTTCATATTAGACCTACGAGCAGTTATTGCTTGCTTGGTTCATGGCACATGAGGGGAAATTTGAGACTCATACAGCAGAAGACTGCAAAGATGGCGATGGGCATGTAATGCTGCGAAAACACCACTACTTGATTCCCTTTGTCACTTCAGATAGGAAATGGTTTTGTTTATGAAATGTTAAGAAAATTTAAATGTAAAAGCACGAAAACATCTGTACCCCTCACGTTCGTAACTGCTTCAGCATTTGAGGGAGAGTGCGCTGGCTCTGTTTTTTATTCGCAGAATCAGTGAATACAGCATCTGAAGAAATTTAATGAAATGGGAAGAAACTGGCTTCTGTCACATTGAACACAAAAAAGAATTTGTCGAGCGCAATACTTGTCGTGATGATTTTTTACCATAGTTTTTATAGGAGATTCCTCCAGTATACTAGTTGGGGATCTCCTTCTGAATACGCATGTATAACATGTACTTCGCTAACATGCAATAAAGTCAACTCGGACTTCGACTTCAATCATCGGATTCGAATCGACGTGCCTCTCCATGCACGCAGTAAACAACTACAAATACGACTGTGCACTTCACAGAGCTCGCACAAAACTACCTCCACTCAAAACAACTATATTAGCGAGGAATTAAAGTTTAGCCAGTCTTAATTTGCCCCCTCCCTATTTTCTCGTGTAATCGAGACTCGGAATGCGCAGATTTTCGGCTCCTTTAAGCTGAAAATTTTAATTCTTTATTCTTTTCTCCCAGCTTTATGGGCATTAAGGACTATAAACAGTACCATCGCCAGCCGCGTTAGGTCCATTCCAAGACAAAGCACTCCATTAACGCTCGCCAACGACAGCTGTCTTGTGGTAGCCGAGACCAGCATGCCCCATTAAAGCTCCTAATCTGAATACTCCAGTTTCTGTCGCCCTTTGCGAGATTTGCACCGCAAATTTAAAATTTAGTTTAGAAACAAAAATGTACAAGGATTCCGCAAAATTTCTTTTATCAGCTAAGTTATTCGCTGAGGCCCTCACAAAAATGCCAGAATGAGCATAACTGCTAGCGTTCTAAAACTTTTCTTTACCTTTCTTTGAAATAATTAAGCTGTTACTTTCTACTGCATTTAGAGATTACTCTTGTGGGTTTCTACGTGGACACAGGCCACCAACCACCGCGGGTTCGAGCTTCGCGCGAGCCAAGGGCCCCGATCAGCCGTCACCACACACACACTGGGACACCGCTGCAGCGCACTCAACCTCCGCTGGGAGGAGAGCGATTCGCCGCCAAGAAATAGGCCTCCAAGTTCACCAAGGAGACGTTTATTCACGTCGTCCTTCAGCAGTACACACACACTCAATCGTCACCCCGTCCCGGGGGCGCGCGAGGAGCAAGGCTCCGCTGCGCGCACGAAGCGACTCGAGCAATGCGCGCCGCTAGCACGCCGCTGCAGGAGAATGTCCCCGCGGCAGTGCTGTGATCTCCCTCTCGTGTCGACCGTTGGGCCGGTTGCGAGAGAGAGTGGGAAATCAACGCAAGGTACGCCTGTCGGAGGTCGCTGGACCCCGCTGGACAGGCTCGAGCCGCTGCAGGTCAGAGGACACGTGCGGGCGAGCTCGAGTATATGCACTGGTCCGAGCGGCAAAGGCCGGCAGGGACAAACAGTAGCGTACGCACCTTACGCTGTCTCGGAGGGGTCTCTCTCTGGGCCCCGCTCGGACGGTCGCGCGGTACGCAGCCGCCCAAACGGGTCCCGAGTTCCCGCCAAAAGCCACCAATGGCAAAGGCCGTTGGGGAGCCGGGGCGGAGCTGTGGCCAAATTACAGTGATTAGTCACCTAGCCGCCTCTCCACCGCCTGAGGCGGGAGCAAGGGAAAGAGGGGAAACAACGCGGGAAGCCGGCATAGCCGCGCAAATGCAACGGCGGAAAGCTTGGATTCCCACATCCCCCTCTCCTTAAATGCCCTCCTACCCATCGGCAAAGCACGCGGCCAAAGTAAAGAAATGAATACACAAAGAAAAAAACTAGCTACACTTCAGTTCCAAAATAAAGAAATGAATACACAAAAAAAACTAGCTACACTTCAGATCCAGCCAGAACAACGTAAGAAAACAAAGGAAAACCAAGGCAAACAACACTTGCATACGCTTCAGTAAATCAAAACAGCGTGCAGATTATATACAATGCGATGTGAATACAACTGTACAACTATGTGACAGGTGGATGGCAGCCTCAAAGTTCTTTGGCGCGGCCCAGTGGGCCTGTCGGCGACTCACCGCTTGCAGACTTCAAGTTGAACGGGTTGGGACGGGCGATGACTGATGGTGGTCTTCTTTCCGTTGATGACGACGGGGCCGCGGCAGAGCACTAACCTCGCGCCCTTGGACATGACGTCACGTTCGGCACAAGACAGTTAGTGCACCCCCTTCACGCCGGCTGAAACGGGCGAGGACGTTCGGCGGCGTCCGGATGTGTAAACTTGGCAACAGCGAGGGGTCCTTCTCATTCCCGCGCTCACGCAGAAGCACAACGGCACAACTCACAGGCGTCACCTTGGCTCATGGTTACGCGCGCACACAGCCACAGCCACAAACACACGTACACCGGCACGTGCGCGGACGCCGGCGACAACGATCCCCTCATCAGAAGCGTCCAGAGGCGCCGCGGCGAGGGTCAAAGGGTGCACTTTCCGCCCCCCATCGCCCCAAACGCCCCGCCAACTTCCCCTCCATACGGGCCGCACAAAACTCGCACCGCGACACACGGCTCCTTAACGAGCCAACCACCCACAGTCGGGCCGGAAAACAGAAAAGGCGCGCCGTACAAACGACACCCATCATTTGCTTCTAGAAGATAAGAGCAAGCGCGAGCGGTCTGTAGTTTGCCTATGTATAAGTCTGGTAAAAAAAACTGAACGCCAACGCAGACGCATGTTACCTATGTACATCTCGGTACGTTAGAACGGAAACAGACGAAAAAGCGGGGAAACGAAAGTGGCTAGAAACTGACCCAAACAAACAAATAAATAAACTGATAAACACACAAGCCTGGATCTGAGCATGCTGCAAAAACAAAAAAAAAATAACACACCGTGCTTCACCTGGGTAGGGCCTGACGAGAAAGCTTGCCAGCTAGCTGAGGCTGCGTGCCTTCGGTGCGGAAAAGTCCACCGTCCGGCACCAATCACACCGGTGACCGTTGCCTCAGATTGTACCGGTGCTGCGTACGCTTGCGTTCCGCAGCACCAGTTGTGCCTTTGCGCTTGCCTTTGATACTAATGGGTACCGGCGCAAGCTCGTCAGACCGTGACGCGTAGGCCTTCAGGTCTATGAACCCCTGCTTGCTCCTGGGGAAAGGCCCCATCAAATCGCAGGTCGCCATCTGCCACGGACGCACACTGTCAATCGGTTTCTTCATTCCAGGCGGCTTGCCGCCCCGTGACTTCACCGCTTGACATACATGGCAGGAACGGCAATAGCGGAAAATGTCACGCTTCATGCCGGGCCGCGTCACCGAATGACTCAGTTTTGCAAAAACTTTGGAGCCACTCAGATGACCGGCCAGTGGTTCGTCATGAAAGAATCGCAAAAGTGCGCCTCTCAGACTTTTGGGGATAACCACCTTGAACGGGTCGATGGACTCGTCATCGGTGGCTACGTACTTCAGCACAAGCCCGTCATAGTCCAACAAATATGAATCCCCGGGGTTAGCCGCGACACACGCTGGCTTCTGCCCCCCTGCGCCCGCTACAATACCAGTAGCGTCACGGCGCTCCGTCTCCCTGAGACCGTCGCTCACCTCGCGACAAAAGGGGTCATTTTGCTGGGCTTTCAGTAGCTCTTTACGGCTGAAAACGATTCCAGTCATCCCAGAGGGGAGCCTGGTCTCGTCCCCACTCAGGTTTGCAGCCAAAATTTCCGTTCGCGTCGGCACTTCCGAGGCGGTCACGAAGAGCTTTGCCTCTCGTCCGCTTTGCGAAGCGCTGCTTGCCTGGTTAGCGGAATGGGTTAACCCGTTTGTGGGCTCCCCCTCCTTGCCGCCCGGCGGCTCGTCCGCTGTTTCGCCCCCTCCGCTTGCAGGCGTCAAGGCGCCGCTGGCGAGTGGGGCACGGGATAGCGCGTCAGCTACCACGTTTGTGCTCCCCTTTCGATACTGCACCGAAAAGTCGTAATGCTGTATCAGGAGAGCCCAGCGCGCCAGCCGACCCGTAGGCTTGCGGAGCCGCATCAGCCAACTGAGCGCACTGTAGTCTGTCTGCACCACGAATTGCGTTCCATCAAGGTAGACGTCAAATTTGCGCAGTGCAAACACGATGGCGAGGCACTCCTTCTCGGTCACGGAATAATTCCTCTCCTAGGGCAGCAAGGAGCGGCTGGCAAAGGCCAGCGGTTGCAGCACGCCATCGAATTCCTGTAGGAGAACTGCTCCTAAACCCAGATCGCTCGCGTCAGTCTGGACTACGAACTGTCTGGTCAGGTCGGGTAGCCTGAGCTGCGCTGTCTCGGCAATGACACTAGACAGGAGGCGAAAGGATCGCTCTTGCTCGGGCCCCCATCCCCACGCGGCAGTCTTCCCCAAGAGCTAGGTCAAAGGTGCCTGCACGCGGGCACAGGACGATAAAAGTTGCCCATGCCCACACAACGGCGCAGGCCGCGTACGTCCTTGGGCGCGGGAAATTCGAGTATGGCTCGAAGTTTCTCCGCATCTGGCTCAATGGAGCCCCGGCCTCAGCTACTGCACCCCTGCCTCAGTGGAGGCTTTGGTGGGCTGCACGAACGAGGGAGGCAAGGCTCCTAGTTCGATGAGCGGCGCGGTTTCCGCAGGGAACCGGGCCAGCGCCTCGCCGTTTTCAGAGCAGAATTCATTGCTCGCGGGGCACGGCTGCTGCTGTTCGAAACTGCCGGTTGCGGCAGCGTGACACGAACTGCTTTCGCACTGGGCGGAAGGCTTGCACAGCTGAGGCATGTCACCAGCGGATGCACCGCAGGGTGCTCCGGATACAGCTCCAATGGGAGCCGCGTGGTCGACATTTTGGGTTGTGCCGCCGTAAACCCCAATGGGGGCCCCGGCCAACCACGTCGTCTAGCTGTTCGAAGGAACAGCAGCCAGCGGATCAAACGACGCTACAACTCCGTAGGGAGCCGACATGTAGCTGCCGAGTGCCCCTCTGGGGGTGGTAGATAAGGTGCGCAAGCGTGATCGGCAAGGCGACCTGCTCGGCTAATGTGCCATCAAAGGCGTAAGCGCCAATGACTTAGCACGTTGGGCGCCAGTTGTGGGTTTCTACGTGGACACAGGCCACCAACCACCGCGGGTTCGAGCTTCGCGCGAGCCAAGGGCCCCGATCAGCCGTCACCACACACACACTGGGACACCGCTGTAGCGCACTCAACCTCTGCTGGGAGGAGAGCGATTCGCCGCCAAGAAATAGGCCTCCAAGTTCACCAAGGAGACGTTTATTCACGTCGTCCTTGAGCAGTACACACACACACTCAATCGTCACCCCGTCCCGGGGGCGCGCGAGGAGCAAGGCTCCGCTGCGCGCACGAAGCGACTCGAGCAATGCGCGCCGCTAGCACGCCGCTTCAGGAGAATGTCCCCGCGGCAGTGCTGTGATCTCCCTCTCGTGTCGACCGTTGGGCCGGTTGTGAGAGAGAGTGGGCAATCAACGCAAGGTACGCCTGTCGGAGGTCGCTGGACCCCGCTGGACAGGCTCGAGCCGCTGCAGGTCAGAGGACACGTGCGGGCGAGCTCGAGTATATGCACTGGTCCGAGCGGCAAAGGTCGGCAGGGACAAACAGTAGCGTACGCACCTTACGCTGTCTCGGAGGGGTCTCTCTCTGGGCCCCGCTCGGACGGTCGCGCGGTACGCGGCCGCCCAAACGGGTCCCGAATTCCCGCCAAAAGCCACCAATGGCAAAGGCCGTTGGGGAGCCGGGGCGGAGCTGTGTCCAAATGACAGTGATTAGTCACCTAGCCGCCTCTCCACCGCCTGAGGCGGGAGCAGGGGAAAGAGGAGAAAAAACGCGGGAAGCCGGCACAGCCGCGCAAAGGCAACGGCGGAAAGCCAGGATTCCCACACTCTTTAATGTAGGACTTTCGTAACAAGCAGCTATTGCGAGAAGGATTAACTTTGGTTTGAATCCTGCAACCTGCACATGCACGACCTAAAACCTTGCCCTCCCTGATGCAGTGCGAGTGCGGCAATCCTCACGTGCACTCAGGCGAATCTGAATACAATTGCTCCTCCTTTCTCTGCTAGTGGAGATGTCAGGGTGCCGCGCTTGTCTTCACGTAAGCGGGCACAGATTATACCTCTCAATATTTTGGTTCCTCAGTCGGCTACAAGAATCCTATGAAATTGAACCATTTAGGTATTCATAAGGATAGGTGCTTGAGTTTGTTCATGATTTAGTGACAAAACAAAGCGCAAAAAAAAAAGACACGCGCTGGGAAAGACAGACGCACACAGCGGTCTCTGTGTCCCTATTTTTTTAAAGCGATGGTTTTGTACCAAGGCACCTCATTTAAACCATATGCAGGGTGTTTTTTTTACCGTTTACAGGTTGCTTCTTTTAACGCGCGGATAGTATCGTGAATGCCGCCTTCATGGAATGTATATTTCAGACTACTCGTATCACACCAGCGTCACTGCACTTAAATCTGAGGCTTGTCTTACTAACCTCGAGTCCAGACGTTGCATATTAAGGTCCTGCCTCTTTCATAAATTTTATCACAGCACACTTGATGTTTCAGCTATCTTGCTAGCTCATCGCTTATCAAGCCGTACCAACCATCCAAAAGCAGTCTACCCTTCCCCAGCACAGACTACAGCTCATCTTCGCTCATTTTTCGTGCAAACTGCTCGAGACTGGAATAGCCTGCCAATCGACTCCGTGCACCACTCTGATCCACTGCACTTCAAGGCTGCCATCCAGTCTCTCATTAGTGGAACATTCAGCCCATCCCTCATGTAATACCCCATTCCGGGGGAATTTGAGGTATTAATAATAAATAAATAAATATTCGGCTTGGCGAACACAGGATAAGGACATAGTGGTCAAATTTATTTAATTATTCAGCCAAATTTCCTTAAGTATCTTTCTTAATCTTCAATTTGCGCTGCATATTGCAATAGCAACATTGAAGACTGTAAAAATTCAAACCTAATACAATTTCCAGCATGTCACCATATTAATATCACTCTTCCCTCCGCTAATCGCACTTTCAGACTTTTCAAACATGATTTAAAAGAGGCCGCAACACATGTAAAACACATACGCAACACATGCATTACTCCGTCCGGAACTCGAATACGTGTCTGCAATTTGGGATCTTCATCAGAATTATATCATCAGCAACATGGAAGCCCTGGAAAAACATGCTGCGCGATTCATCTTCTCCGTATATTCATGTTACACCAGCGTTACCTCATTGAAGTCTAAAGCCGAGTAAGATAACTTACCACTGCGCCGTAAAATTTCCCGCTTATCACTTTTCTATAAGCTTTATCACCATCCTTCCCTTTATGGTGAATTCTTTCAGCCACCGGCAGTTATCTTTACACGTCGTGATCATCCTTACAAAGTAATTGCAATAACTGCCACTCATCCCATTATACTTATTTTTTTCTACCGCGCACAATAACCGAATGGAACGCTTTACATTGCCACAGAATCTGTCCAATAAGTTCCAACATCTTATTCACTCATGTTTCAACAACTAATAAGGTTATTTTTTTCAGCGTACTTTCCTCCGCCTTGTCTTCTTATTATTTGCTATTTTTGATTTGTACCGCAGCGCACTTTTTCCGGTGTCGTCTTTTCCTTGTGGTCCTCTTATGTATTCCTCAAATTTTGCTGCTATGTGCACTGTTCCGGTTCTTCTTGCGGATGCCTATTTCATTATATTTGTTATTTCTATTTTGTTTCAGTGCATTATTATAACCTTTATTAAGTGCCTTGTACCCACTCCCCAACCCCCCCCCCCCCCATGTAATACCCTCTAGTGACGGTTTTTGGGGGTATTTTCAATAAATAAATAAATGTCCCTAAGTGCAACAGGCATTGAGATACTCGCGACTGAATTTTCAGCCTTTTCAGATCGGACTCGAGAACTGAACGCTCAGATCGCGCCGGAAATCCCGCCCATGATACTACGTAAGAGATTGACGAAGTGATGACGACAACGGATGGCACCCAGGCTAGCTCCGGCTGCGGTTGGCAGGCGTTCGAGAGGAGCGCATTATCACGGCCTCCGTGAGCAGCACGCGTTCTTTTTTCGTTGTTGGCATTGAACTTCGAGCCACGTTTCCCGCTGTCAGAGGCTTCGAAAAATCAGCACGATGATAAGGCGCAAGATTTCCCTTTCCGCTCTGGCTCGAACAAGAAAGGACGGTAGCTTATCGGCTTCCGACTTATTATTTTTCACCGGAATCTTCACTGGTGCGCTGCTGTCGATTCTGTTAACAGAACGAACAAGACTGCTGCAATACTGTACTGTACACCCTCCCACTTTTTTAACCTGAACGCGCGAGCGTCGACTGCCCGGTGGAGCGGTGCACAGGCGAAGCAGAGCGGAAATCGGGATAGAGGACGAGCATGCGCGCCCTTCATGTCGCTGCAGCTATCGTCGTCTGCTTGGCTGTTCTGTTTCGTGCGAAGCAACCCCTGCGAAGAAATTTTTATGGCCGTGTTCTGAGAACGTTTGTTTCGTGTTCTGTCTGGTGCGTGTTTAAGGCTCTGGGATGGTGCAAATGCGTAGAGTTCCAGATGCTCCGGTTGCATTTGCGGGTAGCGTCTCGAGAGCATTTGCTTTAAATAGCGAAATTTAAGCGTCAATAGCGAGGGTCCTCTTCTGTCAGTTTTTTGTAATCAAAGATTGCAACTGGTTTCTTGGGAATCCTAGGCTGTTCCCAAATGTATGCTCTTTTCAGAGTCACCCGCGCTACATGCAGCGGATAAAATCAATTGGTAGCAGCTGCTTGGGGCTCCGATGCATAACAGCCGATGATGGACAGGGGTTGCTTGGCACTAATCAGAACAGCCTAACAGACGTACCTTATTCCAGCAGCATGAATTGTGGGCGTGCCGTTGCCCTCGCAAGCTTTCTCCTCTCCTTCTTCTTCCGGCGCCTCAGCGCCGGGCAGTCGACGCTCGTGCGTTCAGGTTAAAAAAGTGAGAGGGTGTACATATGCACTCTGAATGCGCGTTGGAATGGCAGGGAAGCTTAAACCGCGATGCTCATTGACCGATAAGGTGCAGGTGGTTGTCGCCTGTGTAAAAACGAATGGCAATGCTCGCCTCGCCTCAGGACTACGCCTCCGAGAACCCTGGCCGCCCGGTTCCGTCACATACGATGTTCGCTAAAAAGCACAAACTGTTCCTGACCACGGGATTTGTGCTTCATTCAAGGAAGGCAAAGGGAGTTATCATGAGTGAAGAATTCTAGATAATGTTCTCGCCTACGTTCGTGCGTACCCCGAAGCCAGCATCCGTCAAATCGTCGAAGTCGTTGGGTCATCCCGCTATTTTGTCTCGAGAGTGCTCAAGAAGCATAGCTTTCATCCTTACCACATATCGCTCTATCAGGATCTCAGTGAAGACGATTATAAAATGCGGGATTAATTCAGCAAATGGGCGTTGGTGAAATGTGACGAAGACTCAGACTTTTTTAGGAAAGTTCTTTGGATAGACGACGCCCACTTTTGACATAATGGGGAAGTCAATGTGCACAACGCCCACTACTGATCTGATAGAACTCTCGCTAGCTGCGGGAACACCACCACCAAGTCCGGTGGTCAGTGAATGTCTGGTGTGGCATTTACTCAAATGGAGTAGTGGGTCCGCACTTTCTGGACGGAAATCTAACAGCAAAGCCATACACAGCGAGCATTCCAAGTGGTGCTGTCAGCGATTTCCTGTCCGAGATCCCGTTAAGTGCGCGGCTGGTGGTTTCAGCACGACGGGGCGCCTGCGCACTTCTCGTCGCCTGCAAGGGATTGGCTCAACAGCAACTTCCCCGGTCAGTGGGTAGAGCGCGGTGGAATCATGTTCTGGCCAGCCAGGTCACCCGACCTAACTCCATTAGAGTTCTTTATTTGGGGTTACGCAACTGAGCCCGGAGACCTGGTAGACCTCAAATAAAGTATCATCAAGGCATGTGCGAATATACCCCCCCACCCCCTTAGGTTGTGAAACTAGTGCTCCGATCCATAAAGGAGATTCATGGCATGCGTGGCAGTTGTAGGCAAGCACTTTGAGCATTACTGACGCATAAAACCTAGCCCCCGAGGTACGATGGGGAAACAGTTACCAGTTCACGTCTTTTGAAATTACCCTGCTGAAAAAATTGTATGATGCAATAAATTCATACAGTTTGTCATACAAATATCATAGACTTATCATACAAATCATATAAAATTATCATGCAAATGTCAGATTTTTTCAAAATCATAGTCATCATAGAGATGTCACAATATCATACGAACTGTATGATATATCATACAAATTGTATGATATTCTATGATGAAGCCTCTATGAGGCATTGAACTTTTTTTCAGGAGGGTAGTTTGGATGAAAAATAATAAAACACAAGCAAACAACTTCCACACCATTCCTTTCTTGGCCGAGTCAGAGCGGAAAGTGAAATCTTCGACGTTATCGCCGCGCTGCTTTTTCTAAGCCGCTGATGCCAGGAGACGTGCCTCAAAGTTCACTGCCAGTGACGAAAAAAGAGCGCCTGCTGCTCACGGAAGCAGTGACTATGCGCCCTTCTCGCAGTCGCTCCTATAGCCTTGGTCAATCTCTTACGTAGTATCGAGGGCGGGATTTCCGGCGCACTCTGAGCGTTCAGCTCCAGAATCGGATCCAAAAAGGCTGAAAATTCAGTCGCAAATATCTCAATATCTGTTGCACTAAGGGACATGCTGAAAATTGTATTAGCTTTGACGGTTAACAGTCTTCAATATTGCTATGGCAATAGGCAGGTTAAAGTGAAGAGATAAAAAGATAATTAACGAAGTTTGGCTAATCATTTAAATAAATTTGACTGCTATGTCCTTATTTTGTGTCCTCCTAGCCGAATATACTTTCCATTAAGGCGGTATTCACAATACTGTCAGCGCTCTTTTTTTCTTTTAATCTGTAAACGGTTAAAAAAAACACCCTGTATTCTTCTGCTTCTGTGCGTCTGAGAATATCGAATACTTGTTCTGCAGTGTTTCGGGTAGCTACTGTGGAAATAAAGATATTGCATTCTATAAGTGCGCTTTCCGTATGGGTAGTCGAAAGGCAGTTGCCGTCTAACGATATTTCCATGCCGAGAAAATTAATCGCTGAGTCGGAGTTACAGTGGGTAAAGCTGATTGTTGGATGCAGGGTATTAAAGCGCGCAGTGAAGTCCAACAGGCTTGCTTAATTACGTTCCCATACAATAAAGACGTCGTCTAGAAACCGCTTGCAGAAAATAGTTTTTTCGGCTGTTCGTCAAGGAAGCGAAGTTCTAGTGACGCCATGAATATGCTGGAATTGTTAGGTGTCATTTTTGTGCCCATCGCAGTACCGCTTATTTGGAGGTAGTTGTCGCCATCAAACTCTAAATTGTTGGAATTTAGGACCAGTTCAAGAAGGATGGTAAGAGTTCCATCGACAAAATGTACCGAAGAGTTTGAGCTTTCGAAGGCTGCTGCAGCGTTGCTGCTAAGCCGCCTGTGTGCGGGATATTTGTATACAGGGAGCAAACATCCATGCTCGCCAGAAGGCCTCCTGTGGGGACGGCCAAGTTGGAAATCTCCCGAAGGAAATGGCTTGTGTCTTTGATGCAAGAAGGAAAACTGGTAGTGATGTCCTCGATGCCGAAAATAATAAAATTAGATTTGTTCTCCATCACTGCCCACTGCTGCACACGATTGGACGGGCAGGACGGTTAGTTTTATCTATTATAAAAGATGCCAGGAGCTGGATTGCTCGGCGACTTTATATTAACATTGTCTCAGTTGCCTTTTTCACGGACACGGGCTGAACCAGCCTAGTATAAGTATGGGACGAAGGGTGCCAGGATGACTGGTAGAAAAGCCCGACAGGGGAGCAAAACGAATAAGGGAAGTAAAGATACGCAGATAGCATGGTGCCTAGTTGCTGTTGCGGCGTTTAACTAGTTATTATAAGGTCGTCTCTCGAACGCGTCTCCCTCAAGGGTCTCAGAATACCTGATACGGGCGCCGGCACGGACCCGGCGGCGTCCTGCCGGCGTTGTGTGTGTGTGTGTGAATGCGTGAGCGTGTGAGTGTGTGTGTGTATGTGCGTGCGTGTGTGTGCGTGTGTGTGGGTGTGTGTGTCTGTGTGTGTGTGTGTGTCTGTGTGTGTGCGTGCGTGTGTGTGTGTGTGTGCGTGTATGTGTGTGTGCGTGCGTGTGTGTGCGTGTCTGCGTGCGTGTGTGTGTGTGTGCGTGTGTGCGCGCGCGCGTGCGCGGGAGGGAGGAGGGGTGCGGCCTCCGTGTGCGCCGACAGCCATGCTTAACGCTCTTTTCCCTTTTCTATCCCTGTTCCAACTGGTTCTTTGCTACTCCTTTACCATTTCGACCTCCCCGTTTGTTTTTCTAGTTTTTTTGTTCTGCCGCGGTCCCCGTGAGAGCTGTCGTGCTGTCTATTATACGGCCACTTCCTCTAATTCTCAAGTTGGCTTCGAGGGCGGAGATTATATTTCCTAGACATACTGACGAATCTGATTCATACCAGTCCCGAAACTGTGGCCAAAGTAAACTTAAAAAGAACAGTCGTGTTTTTCGTGATGCTGTACCCAAACTAGTAACCTGGCCAATTGGTACCCTTACTGAATATATATATATATATATATATATATATATATATATATATATATATATATATATATATATATATATATATATATTTGCCAATAACCAGATCGCAAATCAACAGAGGAGAAATATGACGCCGAATACAGACAATCGACTGCGTCGTCAATGCGAGGTAAGGGGTATACGCATTTAGACGACGGTAGTCAACGCAGAATCTCCAAGAGTGTTGTCTTTTTTTCGCACTAGGATCACAGGGGCAGCCCACGGACTGGAAGATTCGCGGATGACTCCTTTCTGCAGCATTTCGTCCACCTGTTCTTGAATGATCTTGCGCTCTGTAGGGGAGACTCTGTAAGGTTTCTAGCGAATAGGGGGTGCATTTCCTGTGTTAATTTTACGCTGTATTCGAGAGGCTGGGAAATGACTACCCGATCCCTTAGAGGCAAAGTCGAACACTTGAGCATGACGCGCCAAGATATCTTGCAGCGTATGGCGTTCACTAGAAGGGAGTGATTTGTTGATCATGCGCTCAAGCTCAGGAGAAAATTCAGACTACCCGGGCGCTGCTCCGCTGACATCAGAAATAGTTTCAATGGCCTGGGTCACATGGTTCTCAAATCTTGCGAGTGCTAAACCAGAAGGAAGACGAACATGCTCCTCTGACACGTTCACAGTCCAGATGAGTGCGCCGACATGCGCTGCCTCGACGACGGAGCGTGGCACCAAAATATTTTTTTTCGCCCCGTTCGAAACATTTGGCTCGATGACTAATGAGTTCGTGCCCACGAAATGTTGGTATGATTTCACAGGCACAAATTTTGCCGTCATCGCCGGCAGCAGCACATCTTCCTGCAGGGAGAGAACTCCTTCATGAGGCTGGGACTAGTTATCCATTAATGCGGGGATAATGTTTGGCTTCAAAGAAATTTCACCGGCACTGAAGTCTAGTGTTGCACCACACTCGCGCAAAAAGTCAACACCCAAGATCACGTCATGCGTGGCACGTCTCAGCATAACAAATTCTGTTCGGTAGCACTCGTCACCAAGCACAACTGAAGCGTAGCGCAGGTCAACCGGAACTAAAGTTTCACCCCCAACTCCACAAAGCGTACCGATTCTGTCCTACACAAACAACTTTCTGTCGAAGGCGGTTTTTAAATGATAAGCTCATAACGGACACAGCGGCACCAGTGTCAACTAAAGCATCCGTTTCAACATTGTCTACAGTCACTGACACTGTGTTCTTGAGCATGATTATAGGCAGAGGTATTCACGATGTTGACTGTCCGGCGACCTTACCTCCGCTACGTGGGGATGGTGAACGGCCTTGTCGCTGCGGCGGCGGAGTGATGCTGCGATCGGAGACAGGGGAGTCATTGCGTGCACCGCGTTGGGGAGAAGGAGGCCGATAGAAGGTAGCGTGTGGCTGCTCCCACTGGGCGTCATTCCTGAAGCGTGGTGCACGTTGCACAGGGGGCTGAGAAAATTGGCGACGCGGGCAAAAGCGAGAGATGCGTCCGCTGAACCCGCAGCCGTAACATATCGGTGGCTGGCGGCTTTGGTATCTCACAGCAGGATCCCTTAAAGGCCGAGGAGATGCGACGGACGCACGACGAGACGCACCACGAAGTACTTCATCAGGACGGGATGGAAGCTGCTGGAAGTACGGGTGCGACGACGACTGTTGGCTCTGCTCAATACCGGAGTTGTAAAATGGGTCGTTGTTATTTGGTGTAGTCGACGGCGTACGCTGTTCCCATGATGGCACGGGCCTAGAAGCCTGTTGGTAAAGGTCATTAAAATTTGTACGTCGCTGCTGAGCAGCCAACTCTTCGCGTACAATCCTCCTGACAATAGAATCGATACCTTCTGGCTCGGGGATGTCGATGCTGGCGACGGTTGTCACATTGGAGAGGCGGCCGAATTTGGGTGCTATCCGGCGTGCTTTAAGCGCCTCATATGCAAGGCATTGCTTTATGACATCCGCAACTATAGCAAGGGTTTCTCGGGAAATCAGGAAGTTGTACACGTCCTCAGCAATTCCCTTGAGAAGGTGCCCTACCTTGTCTTCTAGCATTTGCCCGTTGACCATGCGACAAAGTTTCAATACTTCCTCGATGTATTTCGTACATGTTTCACCGGGTAGTTGAGCTCTTTGGGAAAGTTAATGCTCAGCGCGTTCCTTCCTCGCAAGTATCCCCGAAGGTCGTCTTGATTTCTTCGACAAACCGGCTCCAGCTCGTAAGGTTTTCCTCGTGGTTGTCGAACCAAGTCAGAGCCGTGCCAGCAAGGAAGAAAACGACGCTGTACAGGCGGGCGGTAGCGTCCCAACGGTTGTACTTGCTGCACCTTTCGTAATGACTGAGCCATTCTTGTACGTCCTCTTCGGTCTCGCCGTGGAATGTGCGCGGATCTCGCTAATGGGTCAAGGTCGTCTCCTCTTCAGCTCGCAGTCCCTGGGTCTGCGTCGCTTGCGTGGTAGCCATTGAAACGAACTCAGGCGATTAGGGTGGCAAACCTACTACACGGCGGCTGCGACGGGGTACTGGTGAATCCAAGACGTGTTTACCCAGCACCGCCACCAAATGCAGCGGATGAAATGGGTTTTATACAGGTGAAGGCTGGACGGAACACGGCTGGCCGCAAACAGCTCAGAGCCCAGATCAGTCTGCACGCGCCTCCCTCTTCTTCCTCCAAGTCCTGAGTAAGCCGCTACGCGGCTTCTGCTTTTCTAATCAATTACCTTTAAGTGATAACATATTCAGTAATATTCTAAATCAAACAAAAGCACAAAATAACTAAATAAAAAAATTAAAAATCCCCTGTGTCCTTTGGTTTCTGTGGCTGTTGGCTTCTCTCATATTTATAACGAGCCCCTCATTCCCCTTTAATTGTTTGCTTAATTGCTTAGCGAGGGCCTCGGTTCTGGCAGCCTTGACGCCATAGGAAGCATAAGAGGGTTCTCACACAGCTTCCACCCTCGCCGTTCGATGGCGTTCTACGTCACACCAGCGGTAACTCAGGACGTTCCACGTCCGCCGCTTACGAATGTGGGTGGCGCTGATGAACACTCTCAAGGTTAGGTTATTTGTAAACATAAATACCCCCGAAAGCAGAAGGTTTGACAGCCGTCGCCGTAGCTCAGAGGTAGAGCACACTGTAAAAAATTTCACACCTTTAAAGGGAACAAACTGACTAACACACCCTCGCACCCGACAAAATAGGAGTTTCTGTTACTCGTGCACCCGTCCTGCACCCGTCTGCAACCTAGCATTTTAGGGGCGGGTGCATATGGTCAAAATACCCGCCAGTGCAGGCAAGGGTGTTCCTTTAAAAAATGTAAAGCTGGCTTCGCGTCAGTTATGCATGCCGGACTAATTGGGGAAGGTAACTGTAAAAAACATAAAATATAGCTGTAGCTCGTGCGTTTTATGGGACAAAATGTGTTGGCGTGGTTCCTGTGACAACAACACGTGCACGTGTGAAGCAGTAACATGCGTTTTCGGCATGTTATCCACGTTTCACTGATGCATCGACGCGATTGTTAAGGCAACATTCCACATGGCGATCCCAACTTAACTAATTATGAAGGCAGTACAAACGCTCTGACGGGGGCGATAGTATGCGCTTTTGAGGATTGTACTTTGAGGCATGGTTTACATCTTTCGCACCCGAGAACATACATGCAGCGGCGAGAAAAATATTGGTTCACTCGCAGCTGAAAAAAAAAAGAGTTATTGATTTTATTACGGCCGCCGCGCCGATGCGGAAAGTGCTGACGCAGTCAAGCCGCTGCTAAGAGCGGCGGCCGTTCACTTCGCCACGGTCAGCGGGCACACTCAGTTTGCTCGAAAACGCCGTTGAGAACGTTGCAATTTGGTAGCGCACGAGCGTAGGCACGTGATATTTTTTCATATTTCGCGGGCTTTCTTTAGATGCCGGAAAAAAGGACCCCGTAGGAGATACGATGCTACAATAAACTGTATTCGTTGTTTATAAACCTGCTCTACAGCCTAACGTAATGGTCTTGGCACTAAAGTGAATATATGAAAAATTGCATAATTCATCTTAGTTAATTAACTAATTAAGCGCAATAAAAATATTTTGAGGAGCGCCACATGATGGCGAACAATGCATCGTTCGGTTCATCTGGCTGCGGTGTACCGCTTTTTTTAAATCCTTGGTTCAAGTTACGTGAAACACCCTGCATATTTTTCAAACGGAGTACTGTCAGCGCGAAATCATTCTACTTTACGCACGAAACTACGCGCAAAAAACAAGACCAAAATTAACAATTTCTTGAAGTAACCTCTGTGTCAACTGGAAGAAAGGTAACGATGGAGACCTGAAGTTAATTAGGGTCCCAGAAGAGCTTGAGAAGCTCAAAGAGCAAAGGGAAGAAAACAAAAATTTTATTTTGCCCCGACGTACGTAGCTCTCCAAAACTGAGCGAGTAGCAGAAGGTACCTGTGCAAACCCATTACAAAAAGGTTAAATGCTGCGGTATACGGCGTTTAATGTCTGAAAGCTAAACCTGAGCTATCGGAGACACCGTAGTGGAGGACTCCATACCATTTTCGGCAATCGTGGGTCCTTTAACGTGCACTGACATTCGCACAACACACGGACAGTTTAGGCATTTAGTGCTTCCAGTTTCCGTTCTGGACAAACTAGCGAACATCGTCTACGCACAGCAGCGCACAGGACAGAGAACATGAGCTAGAACTTTCAGAACCTTAAGCGAACATTTCCATCCTCCCGCTGATCTCGTAACAGGCGCGCCGCGAGTGGAAGCACGCTGTGCGGGCCCATGAGAGCGCCAAGGGAGCCGAAGGTCTACTGGACCGCAGAAAAATCTGTCGCGATCAGACCTTGCATTCGGCATTCGGCCTTATGTGTTGCTCTCAATCACCACTGCGTTTTGTTGATTAATTTAGTTTATGAAGAGCTATGCCAGAGGCCTTGGAGCATTATGCCTATCCATTATAACATAGCGCCCTCCCGCCCATCTTCTACCTCTCTGAGCCTCCTCACCACGAATGCCCTGGCACCGTCCCTGTGCGGCCCTTCGAAGGTGTCGCTTGACAGTGGGGGTGCCGTCCTAAAATATGCTACGCCGTGACTGCCATACATTTCATGCTCCCTCCACTTTCGACGACGATATAGGCGACACTTTCTTTATATATATTTCGCCACCATCGAAATTCAGCCGCTGGAGTGAACGTAAAAAGAAAGAAACGGCAAGGGGGCCAATTCATGGTAAATTTTGAATCCGAAGTAATATATCTAATTTAACCACTTGGCATTTTCCGTAACTGGTAACGGTTGGCAATCGTTGCGTATGCTGTTCCGATGCTGCAAATACATTCTAGCTTCCGTACGCACTGTAAAAAACCCAATAAACTGAATTCAATACTGAAAGTGAAACTACATTTCCGCCGCTAGGCGGCCACCGGTACCGTCGGGCCTTTGTTGATTTTTTCCCGCCTGTTGTGTGTGGTATGGCGTCGCGTCGTGGTGTGCGGATTTCAGCGGTTGACGTGAACTGCGTTTTCGACCGCATTTTTCGAGGTACCGCGTTGAACTGAAGTGTTTTTTGAGCATATATAACTGGAGTAGTGCGTAGGTTCGTTCACTGCTGTCCAAGTACGCGTATCTCACGTATCGGAACAGAAGCACCCTTTGGAGGCTCTGCCGAATGCGTTTCTTTGTTGTAGATTGGCAGAAAGGCCGGCGCTCGCTCACGTTTTAAAGGTTTGATAGCAGAAATCACGGGCGAAGTTATAATGTGCGCGTGTTTATGCACCAGAATGCATTTTGTAATGTAGAAACGTCCTGAAGTCGGTGTTAATGAAAAACGAGCGTTGCCGTGATTTGGAGACGTACTTCATCAGCTCGGCACGACTACGCACCTGCCTCGCATGGTAAGCAATACTATGTCTTCATGCATGCTGGTTTGCATTATTCAAAGCATATTTTATGGAAGAGCGGCCTCAAGACTTGCCGCTTTTAGTACCAAAGTGCCAAGATCTGCAGACAGGCAGCTCTTTCGATGTATCCAGGAAGAGAAGCAGCACTGAACAGAGTTCGCCGAGAATGATTCTACTCAGAGCTCTTTTTGTTTTGACGAAACGAATGTTGCAGAGTACTGCCTCATGCTACTTAAGAGCTCTAGTATGTGTGTTCTGTCAAATTTAAAGCCGTTTAACGCTATTTCGTCAAATTCCTTGCCCTACGGTTTATCTGCACGTGGTAATTTTTCCGCCCGTGCGTAAGGTCTATTCCGTATCTCTGCGTAAAATGCGTTGCGTCAGCGTGACGTCTGAGATAAGCTTTCAGTTTTGTGTGCTGCAGGCGCTGACCACTGATCGTTTGCGCATCAGGCCATGTTTTTGCATAAATTTGTTGACGGTGCTATCTATTTTGGTTTTTAATTGTTTTTAGAACGGCATCCAGATTAAAGAATCCAGTGCTGTGCCAGCTAGGTATATTTAGCTTGCTTTTTCAAGTTTTTAAAAGCTTCATTGTTTGGCCATAGTGACTTAATTTCTTAATTTTGGCGGCCTCTAATCGTGATGGTATTAAATGGATGTCTGCAGGGGAAACATCTACATCCACATGGGAGTCCACAGCCACAGCTTGCACCTTGTTGCCACTGGGCAATATTCACGAGCAGTATGGAAGCAAAGGTGCGTTTTAGTTCTTGCTGCAAGCTTCTTTTTATGTTGTATGCTAGGTTCTTTTTTGGGCCATTCTCCCTTCTTTCCTTCATCAGGCTGCTTTATGAAGCAGGGCACATAGCCTAACCATGCCCTCTTTTATTTGTACATCCTTGCTAGTTCGTTGTCAGCATGGGGTTATTGCGAACCAGTTTGATTGTCGTTAAACGTAGTTTTCTCGTCATCATCATCATCCTGATTACACCCACTGCAGGGCAAATGCACTCCTTTGGCAGCTGCGGCTACCATATCCCTGCGAACTTGGTACAAGCATTTGGTGATAAAAGTACGCTACCACATAATGTCTTAATCTCCTCCTCTCAAAAAGTATGTGTTCACAAGCAGGAGAAGTACACAGTCCTGTGTACTTCTGCTTGTGAACGCGTCCTTTCCACGAGTGTCTCACAATTTGAAAAGAATAGGAGCTAGGCCTGGTGTGCGAGTAGTATTCTCTGCTCCAAGCAAATTGCAACGTCTCCGCAAGAGTGTCAACCGTGAATGGTTGCCACCTGCAGAATGCGAAAAGAACCGAGATTTCTCTTATGTACTAGTGCCCCAAAAATGTGGCGCACAGAAGTGAGCTATCCCGCGGAACGTGCTCTATCAGTCAAACAGGACATGCCTAAACAACTGTCTGAGCGAACACAAGAGCCCCTTAAAACCACCCCCTGAAAGCAATATGGTCATATATTGGCTGTCGTGTGAAAACTGCACCTCTGCTTCTAGCCGTACAACCATACTGTACACGCATAAGGACCAGCACACGCAGGAGATTGTTGTTGATGCGTTTTATCCGTCAGGAGCAAGACAAATGCATCTGCAAACATTCTGTTGTGCTCAGATGCAAAGAACTATACTTCGTCTCACAAGATGTTTGCAGCACTACGGAAGGTAGAGCTCTCTCGTCCAATCAGGACTGCAGAAACACAAAAAATAGTCCCTCGAATATTTGAGGAGCGTATGACTATTAATCAAAACAATAAACATTGCAACTAAAACATGGTTTGGACAGGTATATTTAAATGGTAGGGAGTGTTTCAATCACTGGTGATATTACCAGACAAAGCCCGTACGGACACAGCTCTGCGGATGCCTGCTGCGAGGTAGTGATGCGTTGCCACTTTCAAACATGGCGTCGGTCGAGTCTGTTGTGTCGCCTGTGTGCTCTACACCGACAGTGCGCTATTTCCCCAAGCAGGCGAAGCAGGTGGCTTCGCGACAACAGAGGAACTGATCAGAACAGGTTGTGACAAAAAAAAACAGTGGGACTAGTCCCTTTGGAACGGGCGTCCGCCTGTCCAAAAACAAACCAAAAAAAGAATAAAAAGACATCACGCGCCACCTGCTAGAGGTAGAAATAAGCCACCTGGACATCAGGTGGATCGAGCCAAAGGCGCGTAGGAACACACTAATGTAGTGCGCGCCATCCTGATTGGACGAGAGAGCTGTACCTTTCGTAGTGCTGCAAACATCTTTTGAGACGGAGTATAGGCTACCTCAGCAGCTTAGACGGCAGGGTAACAGTTTCTTCTACATTTTTAAACATTTTTTTTGTTTGTTTTTATTCGCCAGCATTTTTGCCTTTCGCAGTCAATCTTTAATGCAGTGCCACATGTTTTGCAAGCTGGCAAACTGTCGCGAAAGAAAATGTTGTTTGTGCTCTTTTTTCACCTGTTTATTGTGTGGCAGCAATTAAGATCGTCAGTCTTGAGTCAGCGCCGAGTCTGTCTAGTTCTTTCATCCCATTACAGTTATGCTGTGCCCTTCATGCTGACAAACATGTACCGACTAGCTCAAGAAAGTAACCCTTTACATTGTGGAGCCATTTTACCCATTGCATTCGCATGGTTTGAATGAATGACCATTCGGGTTGCTATTGCATATTTTTGGAACCGAACAAGCTTAAATTTTGCAAGCTTACCAAACTCTTAGGATGCTTATGTTTGTTGTTACCAGCATTAAGTCTCCTTTCCTGCTCACGTCTACAGAGGGCAAAATGCTAGACTCATTATATTGCGGGAACTTTATTTGGTAGACTGGCAGGAACAATACCACCATCCAAGGGCGTAGGGGAGTGGGAGTTCTCAGTGTCACGGTTATACATCTGCACAATGTAAAGATTCAGATTGGTGTCCTCTTTGTAACTTGTAATTGTAATTTTACTAGTGTTACAGAAGCCTCTTATAGCCCAGCCAATTTATTGACCTATATGGAAGCTGCCATATGCCTGGTGATAAGTAGGCTGTGTATTGTGTTGCTGTGCAATACTGAATAAGGTGATTCCACGCCACGTTATCCAGACTTTTGTACTCGACTGCACTTGATTTCCTACAGAAACAAAAAAATCATGGCTTATTTTATTACCATGACAAAGATTTTTAAAGCATGTTCTTGGCAGAAGAAAAAGAAGTTTCGTGTCGTGGCCACAGTCTTATGTTTACAAGCAATAGCAAAGCTAAGTCTTACAAAAAACTTGTTAAAAATAAACGCTTTATGCATGACTGAAACTTTTTCATATAAATAAAGGACGTGCTTTTATATTCAATAAATTGGACTCATGTATAAACATGAAAGAAGGTACAAAAATATTGGAAATTGATATTTTTATTCAATTTATGTTCTCATAACAGTCATTTCAACTATTTTTCTGGGTTATCCAAAAAGAATGTGATAAAAGTGTTTCAGAGATGAAAAAAACGCAAGGCATGTCAGTCAGCTAAAAAAAATATTTTTGAGGCATATTCAGCCACCAGTGGCGCAGTGAGGTTGGCCTCAATTATTTTCTAATGGCTGTGACATATCTAAAATTTTAATTGGAGCAATTTTCGTTTTAGGCGCGAAAATAACTTCGCAATTTGAGTCTCTACCTTCAACCCCAGCTTTGCTGGCTGCTTGCTCGACACTGCGGTGCACGCTAGAGCCGGCATCAAGGAGACACAAAGCTTCGCTGCACGGTGCTCCATGTGGATGCTCCTCATATTTTGGTTTTGAGAAGTCTGCTGGCATGTTCGCTCACATTTTGTCAGTTTAAACTCGAGCATGACTTAAGTCCAGCGTGCACCATTGAGAGAGATAAAAAAGGCTTGATGTGGTGAAAAATGCGTATTTTAATGGTAGCACTCTTGTAAACGGCCTAGTGAGTTCACCTTTGTTTTCTTGAATCATTTGTTGGAGCACCCAGAGAGCTACGACACTCTTAATGGTTTTCTCCGCCCGTGTAAACAGCTTATAGAGGATCAGTATTAGACCTTTCTATGGCCTCTGAATGCTTTCTGTTGCTGCAAAGGGCCCCACACTTCCACCAATGCCGTCACAAGCGCTCCTCCCATGTGATGGGGTGAAAAAGTCCATTCCACTGGAAAGTTTAAGTAATTTTCATGGTAGTAGAGGTTTTAACTCTGATTAGTCATACCACAAACGGTGCTTCCCTGTGTCGAGGAACGTGAGCCGTTCTGCCATGTGGCCCCTTCATTTTTCCTTTTTGTAAATCTATCCTTCAGCAGATTTCTTTATTGCCGAAGCTGGTGGCATCGAAGACCAGCACCCCATTGTATTCGTGCAGCGGAGTGCTGGTTTTGTGTAATTTACAGCTGGTGGAAAAGTGTGCTGGAGTGTAAAGGAAGCACTCAGCAGTGTCGATGTTGAGCGCAGGGACTCAACTTGTAAGATTGTTTTCTCTCTTAAAACAAAAAAAAGAGCGCCAAATAAACTAAAAATAAATGCCATTAAATGGTACTGTTTAAATTTCTATCTTTCAGAATTTAATTAAGATCACCTCATTATGTAGCAGACTACTGAATATGTCACAAAAAGCAAATTCTCTCGACTTTAGAATCCTTTCGCTGACTTGCCTTACGTGTTTTGCTCTCTGAAACATTTTTATCGCCTTTGCCTTCTCGACAGCTTAGAAAATAGAATAACTACTGTGAGAACATGAAATTTGTTAAAAGATTTCAAATTTTTATATTTTGTACTTATTACATGTTTTATTTAAAACAAAATAAGTTCAATTTACTGCATTGGATATGGAATACCTTTAATTTATATAACAGAAACTTCATAGTCCTGCGTAAGAACGTTTCTTTTTACAAATTGTTTTGCAAGGTTAGGTTTGGCTATCACTTTCAAACATCAAATGGCGGCCACGACGGGAAAAAATTACTCCGCCTAAAACAAGCTGCGATAATGTTTGCCTAAGTAATGCAATAAGCCATGAATTTTTTTAAAGAAATCGAAGATGCAGTGCTAAGCCTGGAGCAGTTGGCATGGAATGACCCAATGGCGTATAAATGCCAACTGTGCGCTGATTTGAAGAAGCCTTTATAATATTTTTGTAGCGCAATTAATATTGCAGTGTAGGTTGAATGCAATTTTTTCTGCTTGCATAATTGGAATGGTTCCATATCATGCCATTTATTTCGCATCTTGTATGCAAACTTGTATTGCGTTGCCAATATTTTATGCTGCTAGCGTTCACCCCATATGAATATTGCTGCTCCTGAGCAGCGTACTCAACTGATCCACTGGAATGGTATCACTGTGTGTACCTTTGGTAAATTTCTGGCAAAAATGTATTCATTCACCTGGCTGCTTGGTAGTTTCATGTTTCATATGTAATGACAGATGAAATGCAGATCTGTCCTAAGGATGAATGTGGCCATTTGTTAACACCATTTTACAGTAGTGATATTTGCAAGATGATCAATTCTATTTATCTACTTTGTACTTTTGTTCACTACATGGTGCATGTATGCCTCTAAGAAAGGAAACGCGAACCAGAAAGGAAACAGCTTGGAACCCCTTGTGGTCTTTTTCCAGATGTAGACTTCATATCTTAATGTGTGATAGTATATTAGTCTAGGCAAAGCAGCGTGCAGGGTAACAGGGCACTGACAGGAACACACAGGTACTGCGATGACTAACATTTGAGGAATTTATTGCTTTGCTCACTATAAACACAGGAAATATCATCCAAAATACAAAAGAAGGAAAGTCATGGAATCATCATTTGGTCACATCTGTTGGGCTTATTTATCCAGATAGTCAATTTATTTTTTCGTTGGCGTTAGTGGTGATGTGCTTCCATAGGTTGAACAATTCTTATGTGTCATGCACGTCTCTTATATCTCGGCATGAGCTGTTAATTATATTTCCTAAGAATTTTACATCATTGAAATTGGGGGGTGCACTCACAGTTCGACACATGTCTTGCTAGTTTGCTACTGTATCCTGTCTCAGTATTGCCGACTTGTTCTATTAGACAAATGTTGACACGCTGACCTTATTTCCCAACATACGACGCTCCGCATGAGAGAAGGATCTCGTAAGCGAAGCCACAGTCACATGTTGTGAATTTGTTTCGGGGCTTCATCTTGTGTTGGGCTGTTTTTGAAGCACCTTTGCTGGGCGGGTTGCATACTACGTTCAGCTACTTTCTGCAAAAAAGCAAATGAATCCATCGCAAAGAACTTCCGGAAGCTGCAAAAGAAGGTCAAGCGCCAAACAGTGAAGAACGAAACCTAAAAACTTGTGTCAAGCCAACAACTTGTCCAAATTAGTGCTGGCTATGAAGAAAAGTGATGGCCTATGCCTGAATGCCTTCGCTATTGCAAAAACACGCAACAATAACTGGCCTTTCAGAGTAATTGTCGCTGAAGAAGGATCAAGGCAGCAACCCTTAGGGCAGTATCTGCAAGAATTGCTCTCCTTGTTCACCGTGGGAGACCTCTTCCTGGTGAAGAAGCCAGAAGTGTCCGCATTCCTCTCGAACAGCTGTACAGAAGAATTGTCATCTCATTCTGATCAAGGACTTAGACTGCACGCTGATAAATGCTGCCTTGTTTGAGACGATAAGAGAAGGCATTAATTCAGTGGGAGCAGTACAATTCCAGAACCCGTGCAGAATTAATGTGGATAGATCCTCGAATTGCTAACCATCTACTTCCGTTCTGTATCAGCCCCAGACAGGCTGATAAGGGACTGACAATCGACTACGAATCCGGGAGAGGCAATGCTGCCGCTGGGTTTATTGTGAACGCTTATATAGGCCGTTCTCGGTTGACGCGCAACACGGTGCGCATCACGTGCCATATGCCGGCATGACCCAGCACGATACATCTTCCCATCTTTTTTTTTTAACAGAACAGCAAAGAAAGAATAATGCGACAACAACGCTACAGAGATAAGAGACACTAAGAGATTTGTTCAAAGTTGGAACCGTATGCTAAACGCAGTGGTTCAGCCGTAGTCCTTGACGATCTTCTAGGTGCCGGCGTAGTCGCACGAGGTGAAGACCGATGCGGAGGCTCTTCGGCATCAGCGTCTCCCACGTCACTGTCACTGTCGTCGCTGTAGCTGGAGTGCCTGAATGGCTCCGAGGTGGCCAGCAGATGCTGACGGTTACGTCGCAGCGTTCTGCCCTCTTCTGTTGCAATGTTGTAGGATCTGGGTGCTACTTTTTCTATTACTTTCGCTTTTTGTGTCCAGGCCTGGCCTCTCACGCGAACAATCTGTCCTGGTTGCAGTTGGTGCAGCGGCCTGCCCGACGACTGCTGCTGGCGCTTCTTTACGGGTGGTTTGGGCTCCTGGCTGAAGTCTGGTAGTCTGGCAGACGTGTCTCCGAGTTTTTCGACCTCTGGAAAATTTGAATATGCGTCAAAAACTGCAAGATGCATGGATCCAGCATAGTAGAAGAGATCTACGCCGACTCGGTACCAGGGGTGATCCGGAGGGGGTCGTAGCATGAGAGGCTCGTTCGGCTGTTTGTATGCATAGGTTTTACAAACCGCACATTTGCGTACAACGTCTGCAATGTCGGAGTTCAAACCGGGCCAGAAGACTAAACGCCTTGCCTTCGCTTTGCTCTTATTTAGACCCAGATGGCCCTCGTGAATGCGCCTGAGCGTTTCTGGACGCATCTTCTTTGGAATAACTACTTTGCTGCCCTTCAGCAGAATTCCGTCAATCACTGAAAGCTCCGACGCAAATGGTTTGAGTGTTCCTTCGACGGCTTTGTTTGAAGACAGGTTTTCTGCTGCTGCACGCAGCTCCGGGTCGTTGTAGGTCTCCTGTGCCAAAAGCCGTTTCGTTCTTTCGATTACCAAGGACGACAGAACAGCAACTGCGTGAACTTGAATGTCGCCGAAATCGCTAGTGTCTCCACATTCTACCGGCGTGGCCCTTGACAGCATGTCAGCAAGTGTCAAGTCCTTTCCTGGCACGAAGTGTAGAGCATACTCGTATATCAACAGACGAAGAAAAAACCGTTGAAGCCTGGGGGGCATGCTGCCAATGTCTTTGCACGCAATGGCGATCAATGGTTTGTGGTCGGTATCTATTACGATTTTCCTGCCGTACACAAACTCGTGGAACTTGTGACAGGCGTATGCAATTCCCATGGCCTCTTTCTCGATCTGGGAATAGCGTTTTTCAACTTCGGTCATCGCTCGCGACGCGTAGGCGACAGGACGCCAGCCACTGGTGTGTCGCTGAAGCAGAGCAGCGCCTAGGCCATCTTTAGAAGCATCTGACGTTATCTTAGTTTCTTTCACGGGGTCGAATATGGCCAGCAGCGGCGCAGTGCGCAGTGCGTCGCAGATTGTTTCCCATTCTTGTGCGTGCTTTTCTGTCCAATTAAACACGGTGTCCTTCCGTATGAGGCTTCTAAGAAGCTTTGTTTTCTCAGCTAGTGTTGGCAGATATTTGCCGAAATAGTTGATTACGCCGAGCATGCGCTGAATGGCAAGTTTATCGTTTGGCACGGGCATTTTGCTTACACCGTCTACCAATGCTGGGTTTGGACGAATTCCCGCTTGACTAAGCACATCGCCCAAGAAAGCTATTTCCTGTACTCCGAAGTTGCACTTGGCCAAGTTAAATGTTAGCCCTGCTTGTTGTGCTGCAGATAGAGCGGCTTTCAGGCGATCGTCATGCTCCTGCTTAGAAGAACCCCACACCAAAATGTCATCTATGTACACCCTTACTCCTGGTAAAGGGTCAAAAATCTCGCTAAGCGTTTTCTGGAAGACTTCGGGTGCGGATGCGATTCCAAATGGGAGTCTAAGGAAGCGGTAGCGACCAAACGGCGTGGCGAACGTGCATATCTTTGAAGTGGCCTCGTCGAGTGGAATTTGGTGGAATCCCGCGTTAGCGTCGAGGCGACTGAAAAAGTTTGCGCCGGATAGCTCCGCCTCAATATCTTCGCGTTGTGGCATCTGGTAGTGCTCCCGTTTCAAACATGCGTTTACATTTCTTGGATCCATGCACACCCTGAGGCTACCATCTTTTTTCCTCACAATAACAAGAGGACTTACCCAATCAGTGGGCTCGTCCACTTTGCAGATGATGTTCGCCTTTTCCATGCGCAAGAGTTTCATTTCATTTCATTTCATTTATTTTACCCTCAGGGCTTTCGCATTACAGAGGGGGTGGGACAGTGAAGAAAACAATACATAGATCAAAAACAGGGCTATATATACGAACAATATTGAAAGATCCTAGAGACATAGGACGAAAACATTGAGAACAAAAGTACAGGAGTAAAAAGAAATAAATAAAAGGATTACAAAAAAAGAAACCTTATGTAGTCTATATATGAGTAAACAACATATCACAATTGGTCTGATTCTAACAGTGCGAGTAATTTGCTTTTAAAACGCGCAGTGTCGCTAACACAGGTGGCTGTGGGTGAAAGATTATTCCAGTCACGACATGTTTTAGGGAGGAAGGAATTAGAGCAGGTCACTGTGCGGCAGTGTGGAACAGCTACTTTTTGATTGTGGTCTATGCGAGGCGAGATGAAAGATGGTGCCTTTACACAGATGGCTTTCAGGCAAGGATTGTGATAGTAAATTTTATGGAAGAGGCAAATGCGTGATAGCTTACGGCGAGTGGAGAGTAAGGGGAGTTTAAGATTAGATTTCATTTTTGTTACACTGGCAGTGCGATGGTAGTTTCCAACGATGAAACGGACGCTTCGATTCTGCACGGCCTCGAGTTCATTTGTTAATGTGATGGTGTCAGGATCCCAAATTGAACATGCGTACTCTAGTTTCGGACGAATGAGTGTAGTATATAATAGCATTTTCAATGAAGGTGGAGAGGATGAAAAATTTCTGCGGACGTACCCTAGCATGCGGTTAGCCTTTGAAGTGATGAACCTGATATGAGCTTTCCAAGAAAGGTTAGAACAAACATTAACGCCAAGATACTTGTAAGACGAGACTGGATTCAGCTGAGTGTCGTTAATAAAATAATCTGGGCTCGTTTGCTGGTTACGGGTTACGCGCATGCATTTGCATTTAGATATGTTTAATTCCATTTTCCACGATTGACACCAGTCATAAGTTTTATTTAAGTCTGTCTGTAGCTGAATAATATCATCAGTGTTATTGATTACTCTGTAAATTACGCAGTCGTCAGCAAACAAGCACATGTTAGATGAAATCTTTAAAGGTAAGTCATTGATGTATATTAGAAATAATAACGGGCCAAGAACCGACCCCTGGGGCACACCTGAATGTACTGGCACTGGTGATGAGTCGTGGTTATTGGCGAAGACGAACTGAGTACGGTTACTAAGAAAGGCACGAATCCAATTGAGTACATTAGGGTCAATGTTAAGTTGGCTCAGTTTTAAAAGTAAAAGAGAATGACTGACTTTATCGAAGGCTTTTGAAAAATCTAAGAATAAGCAATCAGTAATGAGTCCAGAGTCTAAAGAAACATGCAAGTCGTTAGTGAAAATCATTAACTGCGTTTCACACGAGAAGAATTTGCGAAAACCATGCTGTTTCGGAGTAAAGAACTGGTTTGATTCTAGGAAATTAACAAGATGACTAAATATGATGTGCTCTAGAACTTTACATGGAACGGAAGTAAGTGAGATGGGACGATAATTACGTGGATCTTGCGTTTCCCCTGATTTGTGCACTGGGATTACTTTGCCGGTGAGCCAGTCATTAGGAAGGGTGTGATGGTTTAAAGACTGCGAAAAAATACAATGTAGAATAATGGAAGAATATTCTACGGTATTTTTCAAGAATTTAGTACTGAGACCATCGATACCACAAGAGGATGACGTTTTAAGTTGGTTAATAATGCCACGAATTCCTTCTGAGGAGATGACGATGGGATCCATTGGTAGAAAGTGATATTCTATGAGCGAAGGTAGGACGGAAGTGTCGGTGGGGCTAGAGAAGGCTTTGATAAAAGTACTATTCAGAAGCGATGCGCACAGGTGGTCAGGAACTGGATCCCCATCCGGGGTAAATAGTTGTATGGTGGTATTTCCTTTGCCTTTCACTGTGTTCCAAAACTGCTTCGGGTCATTGCTTAGCATAGCTGGAAGAGTCTGATTAAAGAAGGTAAATTTGGTTGATTTTAATGCCTTTGAATAAACGACTGCAGCGGCTTTATACGCGGACCACCTGACAGCAGTGTGTGTGAAGCGAGCTGTCCTGAAAAGTCTTTTTTTCTTATTGGAAAGCCTATTAAGATACCTGTTGTACCAGGGTGCAGCACTGCTGCTATATACCTTTTTGATTGGTATGTATTTATTTACGAGGTCAGAAACTTTAGATTTGAAGATCTCCCAGTTACGATGTACGCTACGGTCGAGATAAACACTCAAAAATTCATCTAAAAATAAAGACATATTGTTATTAATAGCCTGGAAGTCAGCCTTGCTGTAATCTCTGATGTATTTGAACTGCTTACGTGAGCGGGATAGGGGTAGAGAGAGGTTGAAGTTGATTATCATGTGATCGCTTAACCCAGGCAAATGAATGATAGAAGACACGATGTCTGGAGATGATGTGAGGATGAGATCAAGAAGGGATGAGGCAGTGGCAGTGACACGTGTGGGGAGCTCAATAAGTTGCGATAATCCGAAATCGGAACATATGTGAAGGAAGTGGTTAGAATTGGAACACGAAGAAAGAAAGACTGGACTATCATGATTCCACTCAATGTCTGGGAAGTTGAAATCTCCTAAAAGAAAAATGCTCACATCCGGAAAGCGCACAGAAATTGTATTGAGGCAGTCGTGTAAATCTTCACAGAAACTAATGGGGCTTGACGGTGGTCGATAGCAGACACCAATAACAATTTTCTTAAAACGGAAAGTTATACAGCACCACACAATTTCTAAACTAGTCACTACGGCAACACGAAAGCATTCAATTCGGTCGTTGACAGCAAGTAAAACACCACCACCTTGCCTTTCATATCTGTCACATCGAAATATGTTGTAATTTTTTTCACAAAAAAATAGTTCACTGTTGGACACGTTATCAGACAGCCATGTCTCTGTTAAGGCAATAATATCAGCGCTACAATCATTTATCAATGCACTCAAGTCATCTCTTTTGGGCAAAAGACTTCTTATGTTAGTAAAAACCACACTCAGACCAATGTTCTCAATGGCAGTACCACCACCCCTGGCGGGCCCCTACGTTCCAGTACCAGCTAGAGTTCGACCAGAGCGAAGGGAGCGCGGAGACTGAATGGGTTCACTGTTTAGAGCAGGTCCAATTTCAAACACTAGGTCAGTTTCCGCATTATATCCATAGCATTTGCCATTGGCAATTAGTTTGTTGTGCCTTAAATTGACTTTTAAATCAAACTCTTTCGCATAGTCAATTAGCCGCTTTCTCGCCTTACGTGTCGCCGCAGAAAAATCTTCACTCATAGATACTTCCTTTTCCTTCAGCATCGATCGCTTTGAGTGCACCTGCACCTTGGTTTTATGCGCGGCGAATTTTACTATCACGGGCCTGGTTTTGTTCTCGTCGAATCTACCGATTCTGTGCGCACGAGCAATGCAGTCACTCGTTAAAGAGAGTTCTAATGTTTCAGCAATTAGGTTAAGAACTTTTTCTTCACATTGCTCGTTAGTCTCGGTAGAGCTATCATCAAATCCATAAAAGATAAGGTTGTCACGCCGTGAGCGGTCCTCGCTATCATCTAAACGAGCACGCAAAGCATGTGTTTCCTTTTGCACAAGTTCAAGTGCTTTACGTGTATCGCAAAGATCCCGTTGCAAGTTTTCAAAACCAGTCGCTACGTTTTCTACAGCTTCGAGACGCTTTCTGTTATCGGCAATATCGCGTGTTGCCGCCTGTTGGTCTCGCTTCAACTCGGATAAGTCGTCAGACATTGTAGCCTGGGCTGCTTCTATGCGAATGGACCTTGACGTATGTCATCGAGGATTTTCGAAATTTCCGGGAGCGAAGCATTTCCAGGACCAGGGTTACTTTCTATATCACCACATATCAACAAAAGAAGAACACTGAAGGGCTGCAGCACTGCTTCTGGGCGTGGAAGCACAACTAAACACCGGTCATCAGATTTAAAACATTCATAAGGAAGTTGACTGACCTGCACAAGGAACAGAGGCCAGCGTGAGGCCATTGCTGCTGCGGTGCTTCCACGCCCACTGACAACGATGCTCGGGTTGCTCGGTTTTGTTGCCGACGTCAGCGCCGCACTTGTCGTTGTCGATGTTCCTCCGGATGCCTTGTTTGCAGCGAAGTCTCCCAGCGCCACCACTTGATTCAAGCAGACGACGCAACTTGGCAACGAAGAGTTGAAGGCTAGCGCGTCAGGATTGTTGGGAAACAGATCCAAGGACGGGTCTGCGACGACGCTCCCGCAGGCCGGAGCCGATGAAGGGCCATTCCGGCAGGGGTCCAAGAAAGCGCCGAGAAACTGCACAAGGAACAGAGGCCAGCGTGAGGCCATTGCTGCTGCGGTGCTTCCACGCCCACTGACAACGAACCCGCAGGGGTTCCCGTAACGCCAAGGGGACGCGACGCGCTGCTTGGATCACCGGAACTGCATCGTCACGAAGCACCATCCGATATTCTCGCTTCGCGCAACCAGTGCCTTCGAAAATGTGGGGAAATTGCTGTACTGCTGGGGCAACCTTGTCTGCGGTCACGGAATCCACAGCACGGGACAGTAGTGTAAGGGATTCAGCCAGTCCCAGACCTAAGATGGGCTGGCCCCGTTTCACAACGAAGTCTGCTAGGCACCGACGATCGTTGATCGTGACTACTTGAGTTGTCACTCCGCAGTGCATGATTGCATTCCCGCTATAGGACCGCAAGACGGAATTACTTGGCCTCAGGCGTGGCTTCGTTCGGAATCTGTTGTACACACACAGTGGTAATAGATTGGCTTGGGAGCCAGTGTCCACTTTGAATGCAACCTGCTGTTCTCCAACTTGGGCATTAACAATCCAGTCCATTTTCTGGATTCCGCATACGGTGACCTCCAGTATTTCGAAGTCCTCATTTTCGTGTTGCACTCCGGCAACCTCATGCTTTCTGCAGCAAACCGCGAAATGATTTCTGCCTGCACAAGCGCAGCAGATTTTGCCAAAGGCGGGGCATTTCCTTGGCTCGTGTCTTCTGTTACACTTCGAGCACTGGAACGCATTTTTCAGCCCTTGGCTGCGACGTGGATACCCTTTTTCGGCAGCGTCCACTTTTGCCTCGTTACTTTGCCATGCTTCATTTTGTTTGCTCGCCAATTCTGCGGCCTTGCATATTTGTTCTGCCTTTTGGAGCGTCAAATTCTTCTCTCAGCATTTTTTCTCTTAGTTTACTGCTGCAGGTACCAAACACGATTTGGTCGCGAATCATTGAATCGGAAAGCAGTCCGAAGTCACAGTACCTTGCTTGCTTCCGCAGGTCTCGTATGAAGTGCTCCACTGGTTCACCTTCATCTTGCGTCCTTGTTTTGAAGACGTATCTTTCGTAGACTTCGTTTTGCTGTTCTCCGCAGTACTCTTCAAATTTTTTTACCACAGTCTTGTAGTCTTGCTTGTTTTCACCTTCGGCGAACGTAAAGTTGTTGAAGACTTCCAGTGCGTCGTCCCCGGCAGCAGTCAGGAGCCTGGCGGTTTTAGCAGCTTCGGTCAGTGGCGTTGCTGACTGTGTTGCTTGTACGTACAGTTCGAACTTTTGCTTGAAAAGCTCCCAGTTCTTCTGAGCATTTCCCGTGAGACGAAGATGCTCCGGTGGCTTCAGTAGTTCCATGCTTGCCGGGACGAACGAAGCGTCGTAGCTGCTTCCACCATGTACCCCACTTCTGACACCATGTATCAGCCCCAGACAGGCTGATAAGGGACTGACAATCGACTACGAATCCGGGAGAGGCAATGCTGCCGCTGGGTTTATTGTGAACGCTTATATAGGCCGTTCTCGGTTGACGCGCAACACGGTGCGCATCACGTGCCATATGCCGGCATGACCCAGCACGATACACGTTCTACCTATGTAAAGTTTAATGATGTGTGCATACAGTGGCAGGGAGTATGCACCAGTTCCAGCGTTGCACTAATTCTCATTGCGCAGCTAGCCTGTCAAAATAGCCAACTATTAAAAAGCTGTGCATGGCGCCAGTTTGATAATGACCTTCCGATTTGTGGACGACTTCTTAGCAACCCACAAGCTTCATTGCCAAGGGTAACACAAAGTCATTGTTGACATCTTCAAGACCTTCTCCAAAGTTCTTGCTAACTTTGAGCTGACCAAAGAAATGCCACTGGAGATACGGCTTCCCGATCTATGGCTGTACTTTGTAGAGACCCATATGTGCTTGCGTTACTTCCCAAGGTCGAAAAAAAGGCTGTTGCTACTGGCGCACTGAAAAATATCCTAAATAGCTCGTTTATTGACCGTCAGCAAGAATTCCTTGAGGCCCACCTGACATGGCTACCTGAAGCTGATTTCCCAGATGACCTCATCTGCAGCCTTGGCTTCAGGATAAAGAAATTTGCCTATCTACCTCTGAAAGGCTTCAGAAAGAACGGAACGTAGCTGTCATAGCATATTATTGGGTCTAGCTCAGCAGCAGGCGCGAAAGGTTGCACTCGGAAGGCACACCAAACCAAGTCACTCCGAGCGCTAGCTGCAGCGTGCCTGTTGTCAACTGCCCAGTGTCAAAACAACGTCCTCTTCGCCTTGCAACTTGCACTGTAGCACTACCCCCTCCGCCTCGCGGAAGGAAGCACAGCCCCAGGGCGCCCTAAGGTGGTGTGAATGGTAGGGCTTAAGACAAGTGACGCGCACGAGCTTTGTGGAGTGGGCCGGGGGAAGAGTGCGGGAGTGCAGGGACGTGATTTCATAGGTCACATTGCTCAGTTGCCTTAAGAGAAGACGCGGTAAGGACCCACGTAACGAGGCAGCAGCTTCTCACCCAGGCCCACATGGTGCGCAGGGAGCCAGGGGAGTACGTGGAAGCTGGGAGGGTAGTGGGCAACACGGTGATTAAGGTCATAGGTGCATGGTATAAGCCACGCAATAAAGAAAGTGGTCAGGCAGGCTGGTGTGAACTTAGTATGCAACACTCCCAGCTAGAGTGCTTCAAAAACAGCCTGGTATAAAAGAAGGCTGTCAAATCCACAGCATGCGACAGTGACTTAGGCACCTTGTTTGCTAAGTTCACACCAGCTCGCCTGACCACTTTCTCTTGCGCGTGGCTGATACCATGCCCATATGCCGTCATAGCTAACTTCCGTTCTTTCTGAAGCCTCGTTGGGGTGGATCAGCAAATTTTTTTCATTATCTTCAAGCCAAGGCTGCAGATGAGGTCATCCGGGAAACCAGCTTCAGGTAACTATGTTAGTTGGGCCTCAAGGCTTTCCTGCTGACAGTCAATACACAATCTGTTTCAGACACTTTTCAGTGTGCCAGTAGCAACAGTCTTTTTTTCGACTGTGGGACATAACACCAGTACATATGGGCCTCTGATGTGCAGCCATAGATCGAGAAGCTTTACCTCCAGCAAGGACTTCGGAGAAGGTCTTGAATATGTGAACAATGCCGTTGTGTTGCCCTTGTTTATGAAGCTTGTGGATTACTAGGAAGTCGTCCAAAAATCGGGAGGTCATTATTAAATTGGTGATAAGCAAAGCTTTTAATAGTTCGCTATCTTGACAGGCTAGCAGGACAATGAGAATTAGTGCAACGCAGGAACTGGTGCATAATCCTTGCCACTGTATGTGCAGATAATTAAACTAAAATAACAGATGGTTAGCAACTCGAGGAATCTATCAGCATTAGTTCTGCATTGGTTCTGGAATCATGCTGCTCCCATTGAATCAATGCCTTCTCTTACCGTCTCAAACAAGGTGGAATGTGGCAGCGTGTAATGTTAGTTCTTGATGACAATGAGAAGACACTCCTTCTGGACGGCTGTTCAAGAGGAATGCGGACACTTCTGGCTTCTTTACCAGGAAAAGGTCTTCCATGGTGAGCTAGGAGAGCAATTCTTGCAGATATTGCCCTAAGGGTTGCTGCCACGATCCTTGCTCAGAGACAATTACTCTGAAAGGCCAGTTATCATTCCGTGTTTTTGCCATGAAGAAGGCATTCAGGCATAGGCCCTCACTCTTCTTCACAACCAGCCCTAGTTTGGTCAAGTTGTTGGCTTGACCTTCTTTTGCAGCTTGTGGAAGTTCTTTTCAGTGGCTTCATTTGCTTTTTCACAGAAAGTAGCTGAATGTAGTATGCAATGCTCCTAGCAAAGGTGCTTCAAAAACAGCCCAGCGTAAGACGAAGCACAGAAACAAATTCACGACATGCGACAGTGGCTTAGTTTACGAGATCTATCCGCCACGCGGAACGTCCTGTGTTGGGAAATAAGGTCAGCGTGTTAACATTTATCTAATGCAACATGTCGGCAATACTGAGAAAGGATATCGTAGCAAGCTACCAAGACACATATCGGACTGTGAGTGTCTGTAACACTTTCTTCAATGTAAAATTCTGAGGAAACGCAAGAGATGTGTATGGTACATAAGAATTGTTCAACCTGTTTAAGCACATCATCACTAACTCTAAGGAAAAAGAAATTGACTACCTGGATAAATAATCATGACAGATTTGACAAAATGACGATTCCATGACTTTCCTTCTTTGTAATTTGGATGATGCTTTCTGTATTCATTGCAAACAAAACAATAAATTCCTCAGTTATCACTGCACCTGTCTTGTCTGTGTCCTGTTATCTTGCGTGGTTTGCAAAGATTCATGCACCAACTGGCCCAGCTCCTTTTCTTGTAGTAGTTTAGTGGCCTTGTGGAAATCTTTCTTGATAGATTTTTGAGTTTACTGGCTGCAGACATGGGAGATATGTTAACTTAGCACTGTTGCCTGCCTTTCAAGATGTCACTTGCTTGATATAATAATGAATGCATGCTTTGCATTAGTTGCAGCTGACCACTCTCATGGAAGGAGTTGTGTTGCTGACTTTGATCAGATACTGTGCTTTCTGTTGTTACAGTGAATTTTGCACATTACTTGTTGTTCGGTTTATTGTAAAGCATTTTCACGTGCGCTATTTTCGTCTTTGTTGTCATGGTGTTTTGTGCCTTTTATAGTCAGTTTACCCGCCAGATAGGCCAGTGGTTTGCACTAGCTTGTAGCAGTTCGTGCAGAATTAATTGCATGACCTGACCACCTTCGTTCCATTTCATAACATCTAGCCTTTTAGCTAAAACATTGTTTGTATAATGCCGTTTAGAGCTATTTTTTTCGAAACCACAGTTGCCTCTTTGGAATGTTTCAAAAAATAACAGCTGGTGCTTGCTCGCCACATGGGCAGATTTTCTTCCTTCTGTTAGCGTTAGCATGCATAATAAAAGACACTGTTAATGAGCAATATGTTGGAATTTATCAGCAACATTGAACAGTGTAAACTGGTATGAAATATTTTACTGGTTTTGTCTAAAATGGAGACTCGCACCATGTATGCTGTTCACCGAAGACAATCCTGAGGTGGCTGAGAACCTGTTCGTCGAGGAAGGATGGCTACTCAGCAGGCTTACCGCTGCGGCTCACTCCACAACTGCGCCATAATGTTAGGATTATGGGTGTTCAGCATAAGTCGCCTTAAGTTTGCTTTTTGCTTATTCCTGGGAGTTAGCATCACAGTTCAAGCCTTCTTCAGGCTGGTATATAAGGCTGCACAAGCATGAATTTTTCATTCTGTTTGCTCTGAAAAAATTGGGAGGTAGAGTAAGTGCTATGGAACCTTATTCTTGCAGCACCATAAGCCCAATAAAAGCAGGTATGGTGCTGTTGTACCTTAAAATTTTTAGTTCTTTGGATGGCAGTGAGGAATTCATTGGAGAAGCTTCTTGTGCCTTGTTTTATGGATGTGTTTTGTTCTAATAAAAATTTTCCACATTTCTGCAGTTTTGTGATTTGTTTGTCAATAAACGTTTTTCTTAGGTGCAGACCGCCTGTTTACTGCTATGAGGAGCTCCAGTAATACAGGTATATTGCATTACTTAGGCATTATAATGGTAAATTTAAAGAACGCTTAAGAAAAGTAATAAAAGTGGGAACAAATTATGAACCCATTGCATGCTTTCTTCCTTAAGGGTGTAGTGGTGTAAGAAGCGTAAAACGCCTGTGGCTCGGTGGTAAAGTGTGTGATACACCTCAGCACCTTTGGGTCAAATTTTATCATTTTCGGGCTGGTTCTTTCCTGAAACACCCCACCTTAAAGATGTATTGAAGTCACAAAACTCCTTTCTGGGCCGGCTGCAAGGGTGCGAGTTATAGACACCTGGAAACTCCTTTCAAGGTGTTTTATTTTTTTACAGTGCACCGGACGCGTAAATCGGAGGCCGTGGGTTCGGATCCCACCGGTGGCATGTGGTTGTTTTTTCTTCTTCTTTTCTAATCAATTGCCTTTAAGTGATAACATATTCAGTAATATTCTAAATCAAACAACAGCACAAAATAAATAAATAAAAAAAATTAAAAATCTCCTGTGTCCTTTGGTTTCTGTGGCTGTTGGCTTCTCTCATATTTATAACGAGCCCCTCATTCCCCTTTCATTGTTTGCTTAATTTCTTAGCGAGGGCCTCGGTTCTGGCAGCCTTGACGCCATAGGAAGCATAAGAGGGTTCTCACACAGCTTCCACCCTCGCCGTTCGATGGCGTTCTACGTCACACCAGCGGTAACTCAGGACGTTCCATGTCCGCCGCTTACGAATGTGGGTGGCGCTGATGAACACTCTCAAGGTTAGGTTATTTGTAAACATAAATACCCCCGAAAGCAGAAGGTTTGACAGCCGTCGCCGTAGCTCAGAGGTAGAGCACCGGACGCGTAATTCGGAGGCCGTGAGTTCGAATCCCACCGGCGGTATGTGGTTGTTTTTTCTTCTGCTTTTCTAATCAATTACCTTTAAGTGATAACATATTCAGTGATATTCTCAATCAAACAACAGCACAAAAGATATAAATAAAAAAATTAAAATTCCCCTGTGTCCTTTGGTTTCTGTGGCTGTTGGCTTCTCTCATATTTATAACGAGCCCCTCATTCCCCTTTCATTGTTTGCTTAATTTCTTAGCGAGGGCCTCGGTTCTGGCAGCCTTGACGCCATAGGAAGCATAAGAGGGTTCTCACACAGCTTCCACCCTCGCCGTTCGATGGCGTTCTACGTCACACCAGCGGTAACTCAGGACGTTCCATGTCCGCCGCTTACGAATGTGGGTGGCGCTGATGAACACTCTCAAGGTTAGGATATTTGTAAACATAAATACCCCCGAAAGCAGAAGGTTTGACAGCCGTCGCCGTAGCTCAGAGGTAGAGCACCGGACGCGTAATTCGGAGGCCGTGGGTTCGGATCCCACCGGCGGCATGTGGTTGTTTTTTCTTCTGCTTTTCTAATCAATTACCTTTAAGTGATAACATATTCAGTAATATTCTAAATCAAACAGCACAAAATAAATAAATAAAAAAATTAAAAATCCCCTGTGTCCTTTGGTTTCTGTGGCTGTTGGCTTCTCTCATATATATATATATATATATATATATATATATAAATATATAAATATATATATATATATGGTAAGGGGAATGAGGGGCTCGTTATAAATATGAGAGAAGCCAACAGCCACAGAAACCAAGGGACACAGGAGGATTTTTTTATTTATTTTGAGGTGTTGATCAATTTAGAATATTACTGAATATGTTATCGCTTCAAGGTAAGTGATTAGGAAAGCAGAAGAAAAAACAACCACAAGCCGCCTGTGGGAACCGAACCCACGACCTCCGAATTACGCCTCCGGTTCGCTACCATCTGAGCTACGGCCGCGGCTGTAAAATCTGCTTTCGGGGGTATTTATGTTTACTAGTGACCTAACCTTGAGAGTGGTCATCAGCGCCACCCACGTTTATAAGCGGCGGACGTAGTACGTCCTGAGTTACCGCTGGTGTGACGTTTAACGTCATTGAACGACGAAGGTGCAAGCGCGAGAACTCTCTTATGCTTCCTATGGCGTCAAGGCTGCCAGAGGTCGGAGGACGTGGGTTCGGTTCCCACCGGCGGCATGCGGTTGTTTATTCTTCCGCTTTTCTAATGAATGTTTTAAGCGATAACATATTCAGTAATATTTTAAATTGATCAACAGCACGAAGTTAATAAACAAAATAAAAAATCACCTGTGTCTCTTGGTTTCTGTGGCTGCTGACTTCTTGGTCATATATATATATATATATATATATATATATATATATATATATTGTCAAGCCAGCTGGACTTTTACATCCCGTTCAAGTGCCCAGACTCCCGTTTGAGCAAGTTGGCATGGACCTTCTCGGCCCTTTTCCAACTTCATCTTCGGGAAACCGGTGGATTATCGTCGCTACTGACTACCTTACGCGCTACGCTGAAACCAAGGCCCTCCAGCGCGGCACAGCAGCCGAGGCTGCGAAATTTTTCGTGGAAAGCATCGTCCTCCGGCATGGCGCTCCAGCACTAATTATCACGGATAGAGGCACCGCTTTCACTGCCAAACTCTTGGAATCCCTCATGCGGCTGAGTGGCACTACTCACAGGAAAACAACCGCCTACCATCCCCAGACGAATGGCCTGACCGAGCGCCTCAACAAAACTCTCGTCGACATGCTGTCCATGTATGTTGACGTTGAGCATCGATCTTGGGACAATATCCTGCCATATATTACTTTCGCGTATAACACGGCTCAACAGGAAACCACGCGGAGGACGCCCTTCTGTCTGTTGTACGGCCGCGAAGTGTCGACAATGTTGGAAGCAATGCTGCCCCATGATGGCCGCGACCCCGACGTTGGCGCCGAGGAGTTCACGCTTCGCGCAGAAGAAGCTCGACAACTTGCAAGAGTGCGCATCCTGAACCAACAAGACCGTGACGCCCGACGTTACAACCGCCGCCACAGACTGATGACGTTCGCCCCGGACGACAAAGTGTGGGTATGGACCCCCATTCGACGCCGTGGCCTTTCCGAAAAACTGCTCAAGCAGTATTTCGGCCCCTACCGAGTTCTCCGTCAGCTAAGCGACGTAACCTATGAAGTCCTCCCTGATGGGGCTTCCCGGACTACTCGCCGTCAGCAGAGACCAGAGATTGTTCATGTAGTGCGGATGAAGCCCTATTTTTCGCGAGACATTCAGTGACTAAGTGCTGTGCGTTACTCTGTTGTTTTTTTTTTTTTTGCTTCTTTCTCCCTATTTTCTTGTTAAAGCATCGGGCCGATGCTCTTTCCGAGAGGGAGGGTAATGCCGCGTCTACAACAATAGCCGCTCGGCGGCTGTTCGGCACGCAGCTCGTGCGCCACGCGGTTCGCTGCTGAAGAAGACGAAGCTCGACGTTCCATCCTGGCCGTCTCGGTGCGCGCTGGCATCATCTCGGTGTTAGCGTTCCTCTGCCGTCTGGACGCGGCGCTACCTGTACCAACTGCTACGTGACAATATATATATATATATATATAGGGTGTGTTCTTAAAGTAGTAGGACTGATTTTTTTCCTGGGCAAACGGGCGGAGGAGAGGCGGTCTGCGCGTGCAGGATCGTTGAAAGGGGACTATGGGAATGCGGGGGAAATTCGGCAGTCGGCTCTCGGCCGTTGAAGAGGGCGGATCGCTTGTACTGTGAACCCCTGTCGAAACGTCTCGTCACGGAGAATCATAGAGTGTTTATTGAATGAGCGATACTCAATAAAATTTTGTGTAAATCTTAGTAAAATGGGCAAACAGACAAGACATGATTAAGGACGCCTACGGTGACAGTGCCATGGGTAGGTCAGGTGTTTTTTGAGTGGCACAAGGGTTCCGAGAAGGCAGGAAAGAGTGGAAGGCGTCGACCGCTCCGGGTGCCCTTCGACCAGCAAGACCAACGGAAATGCGTAGCGAGTTAAAAATTTACTGCACAGTGATCGTAGTATGAGTAACAGAATGATTGCTGATGAACTGAGCATTCCTCAAACACAAGTTCTGAGTTGTGTTTGAAAACTTAGCCACGAAGAAAGTGTGCGTGAAGTTGGTGCCCGGAGTGTTGCCAGAGGAGCAAAAACCAAACGTAAAGCGAGCTGCCAGGATATTCGTCATCATGTGAATGAGTACCCCAATTTTTTTTCAGCACAAGGCGGTAACGCTGCCTCAGGCCCCCTACAGGCCCGACTTGGTCCCGCCAGACTTTCTTCTATTCTCGAGAATAAAATCGACGCTCAAGGAGGAAGATCACGGATCGGTAGAGGCGGTTCAAACAGGCCGTGACAAGGGAGCTAAACAGCATTCCAGTCCAGGCGTTCCTGGAGGCGTACAAAAACTGGAAAACTCTTTGTCAGCAGCGTCTAGGTGCGGAAGATTTTGAAAAAATCTAATAGTTTGTACCATTCTGCTTAATAGATTTTATTAAAAAAATTCAGTCCTACTACTTTCAGAACAGACCCTGTATATATATATATATATATATATATATATATATATATATATATATATATATATATATATATATATATATATATATATATATTGTAAAGAGGAAGACGTTCAGTAGCTGGAGCAGCAGACCCGACGCGAGGCGCGAGACGAGCAGACGACGATCGGCAGCTGAAGCAGCAGAGCCGATGCGCGGCGCGAGACGAGAGCGTGAACTGTTCTGGGACCGGACCTGTCCTTGCCCGCTCTAACCGGCCTTCACAAATGTCAATAAAGGCCGTTACATCTTGGTGGAGGCTGCGGGATTCCGTCCTGGAGCTACGCAACTGCACCATCGCTACCTCCATGCCTGCCAAAGCCAACCAGCCTACCGGCTCCTCGCCGGCACCCGTTGCTTGCCATGGTGCGCTGCGCCAGCGCGACCCTGCAGTCTTCAGCGGCACGGACGACAACGACGTGGAGTACTGGCTGTCATCTTACGACAGGGTGAGCGCTCATAATCGATGGGACGACAGTATGAAAGGAATCCTGAAAGGAATCGAAGACGACGCTTTCAATGTGCTTGTGGGCAAGAACGTCACCTCTGTCACCGACATATTCGGCCACTGCCAGAGCTACGATGAGCTCCGCCGACAGCGCGTTTTCACTCTGCAGCCGTCTCCACAGACAGACACAGTTACGATCCTCAGCATAACGACAGAAGACAGCTCGCTACTGCGCCAGATCAAACAGTTTGTCCGTGAGGAGGTTGCGCGGCAGTTTTCGCTTCTTCCTACTGTTCCGAGTCCTTCTAACCTAACTCCGACACTTCAGCACGTGATTCGGGAGCAAGTGTCCGAGGCCCTGCCATCGGTTTCCTCTCCGCCTCCCGTCGCTGCGCCACTTACCTACGCCGAAGCCGTCAGCCGTCCCCGCCCAGACACGTTCGTTTCGTACCAACATCCACCGCAGGCGACACCATTTCGTCCTGCCCGGCTACCACCACAACGTTTCCGTCTATGGCAGACATCCGCCAACCTACCCATTTGTTATGCCTGCGGCATTCCTGGCCACGTGATGCGTCACTGCCGCCGCCAAGTGTTGGCCCCTGCTGCCGATACCGACCCTCGAGGTTACGCCTACGCCCCTCCCCAGCCTTTTCACCGCACTTCGCCTTCCGACACCACTGGTTCCTCCGATCTCAGCCCCTCTATTCGCCGCCGTTCTCCATCTCCGCGTCGCCGCTAGGTTTACCCGATGCGCCGTCGTCAATCTTCCCGTTCGGAAAAGTAGTGCCCGCAGTTCCGCAGGCAAGAACTGCGTGCTCGTCGCAAAGCTCAAGACCTCGACTTTCTCCGACCAATTTAATCACGGTTTCTGTGCAGGGCACCGATGATTTCGCGCTTGTTGACACCGGTACTGCTGTATCTGTAATAAGTGAGAAATTGTGCCGCCAAATACGAAAAGTGATGACTCCGCTATATGGTTTTATGCTTCGCGCCGCTAATTCGCAACTTATCGCGCCTTTGGGGGCATGTACAGCCCGAGTTACTATTCAGGACTTCTGCACATTGTTGAATTCATCGTCTTCCCATCGCCGTCTCAAGACGTCATCTTAGGCTGGGACTTTCTCTCCCAACATGACGCTGTCATCGACTGCACTGGTTCCGAAGTCGCCCTTCTTCCCTTCGGCGTCGACTCTGTGAACGCTTCCACTAACTTGTGCTCCAAGCTGACTGTAGCTGATGACGTCATGATCCCGCCGTGCTCTGCTGTGCTCGTCTCTGTTCATTGCGACTCTGCATCCAACGGCCCTGTCATCTTAATCCCGTCGGACTCCTTCGCTTCTCGCCACTGTCTACCCCTGCCATTCGCCGTGCTTACCGTCTCAGCCGGCTGCAGCGCCTTGCCCCTGACGAATCCATTCCTGCGCCCCTCCACTCTTATTTGCGGTGAGTGCTTGGGGTGTGTCCAGCCTTTCGCCTCTGTCGTCGCCTGGGACCCAGCTGAGGATGACTCCTGCCGCCTGCAAGTGTCTTCACTTGCTTCCTCCTGACCGTCTCCTGATCCCGCTCCGGAGGCCGTCTTCGCGGGCTCAATCGACGCGAACCTTTCGCCACCGGAGAAGACCCAGATTGCGGCCCTGCTAGATAAGTTTCGGTCATCGTTTGACTTTTCTCACCACAGTTTGGGCCGCACCTCAGCTGTTACCCACCGGATCGACACTGGCGCCCATTCGCCGTTGCGCCAATGCCCATATCGCGTCTCGGCCACCGAACGCCAGGTTATCGACGCCCAGGTGAATGACATATTGCAGCGTGGCGTCATACAACCATCGCACAGTCCTTGGGCTTCCCCCGTCGTCCTTGTCACCAAGAAAGACGGCTGTATCCGCTTTTGCGTTGACTATCGGCGCCTCAACAAAATCACCCGCAAAGACGTCTATCCGCTGCCTCGCATTGATGACGCACTTGACTGCCTGCAGGGAGCTGAATTATTTTCATCGTTAGATCTACGTTCGGGGTATTGGCAAGTCCGGATGGCCGACGCTGACCGACCCAAGACAGCCTTTGTGACGCCTGACGGGCTGTATGAATTCAACATCATGCTCTTCGGACTATGCAATGCCCCTGCCACTTTTGAGCGAATGATGGACACCATACTGCGCGGCCTGAAATGGAAAACCTGATTATGTTACTTGGGTGATATCGTTGTTTTCTCCCCAGATTTCCAGACGCACCTCGTTCGCCTGGAGCACGTTTTGAGATGCCTCGCGGCCGCCGGGCTTCAACTCAATTTAAAGAAATGTCGCTTCGCCGCTCACCAGTTGACGATTTTGGGCCACGTTCTGTCAAAACACGGCGTCCTTCCTGACCCAGCAAAGCTTCGTGCTGCCTCTGAGTTCCCGAAGCCCTCTATGATGAAAGAACTTCGCAGTTTCATCGGCTTATGCTCTTACTTTCGACGCTTTATCCGAAATTTCGCTTCAATCATCGCACCACTGACTTCCCTTCTTCGTGTCAGTAGCGACCTATCAAGCTGGAGTCCTGCCTGTGACGAAGCGTTCATCACGTTGCGCCGTCTACTTACCTCTCCACCCATACTGCGCCACTTTGACCCTGCTTCTCCAACTGAAATCCACACAGATGCCAGTGGCTTTGGTATCGGTGCTGTTCTTGCTCAACGGAAACCGGGGTATGCGGAGTATGCTGTTGCATATGCGAGCCGCACCCTGACGAAGCGAGAGCAAAACTACTCAGTCACTGAAAAAGAGTGCTTGGCAATCGTTTGGGCTATCGGGAAATTTCGGCCTAACGTATACGGCCGGCCTTTCGAGGTCGTCACGGACCATCATTCCCTATGTTGGCTCTCCTCACTAAAAGACCCAAATGGCCAGCTCGCCCGATGGGCCTTACACATTCAAGAGTACGATATTCGTGTGATCTATCGCTCTGGCAGGAAGCATAACGACGCCGACGCTTTGTCTCGTTCACCTCTAGCCGATGAATGTGCCTCCCCTCCCGCCATCAACTGCGCCCCCTTGTCATTGGACGATATGCCCAACGAGCAGTCCAAGGACCCTTGGATCACTTCTCTTGTACGCTATCTTTCAGACCGTTCTGTCGTGTCGGTACCGCGTGCAATCCGCCGTCAGGCTGCCCACTTCACTGTTCATGATGGGATTTTGCACCACCGAAATTATCTCCCTGATGGCCGCAAATGGCTCCTAGTGATCCCTGGACATTTACGCTCCGAAATCTGCGCAGCCTTTCATAGCGACCCGCAAGCTGGACACGGCGGTGCTTTCAAGACCTACAAGCGGCTTCGCCTACGCTATTACTGGCGCGGCATATACAACTACGTTCGAAAATTCGTCCGTTCCTGCCCCGATTGCCAGCGCCTCAAACTCGGTCATCATCTTTCGACCGGCCCTAGGCAGCCTTTGTCTTGCCCATCCAGGCCATTTGACCGAGTTGGCATTGACCTGTATGGACCACTTCCTTACACCGCTGCAGGAAACCGCTGGGTCATAGTCGCTGTGGACCACCTGACACGGTACGCTGAGTCAGCCGCCCTCCCAGCTGCTACAGCATGAGATGTTGCAGCCTTCCTCTTGCACCATTTCATACTTCGGCACGGAGCACCGCGAGAACTGTTGAGCGATCGTGGGCGGGTGTTTCTTTCAGACGTCGTTTCATCTTTCCTGCAGCAATGCAACATCACTCGCCGCACCACTACTGCCTATCATCCCCAGACGAACGGCTTGACTGAACGTTTCAATCGCACATTAGGTGGCATGTTGTCAATGTACGTGGCGGCCGACCATTCTAACTGGGACGTCGTCCTCCCATTCGTCACATATGCCTACAACACCGCTACGCAGAGCACTATTGATTTCTCACCATTGTTCCTTCTGTATGGCCGTGAACCATCCTCACCGCTCGACACTATTCTTCCTTATCATCCTGATTCGTCGGACACCACAACCGTATCTGAAGCCTCCAGACACGCTGAAGAGTGCCGCCAGCTCGCCTGGTCATTCACGTCCGACGACCAAGGGCGCCAGAAATACCGCTTCGACCACTCCCATGGCACCGACACTTTTCAGCCGCAATCCCTTGTTTGGCTCCGTGTGCCTTCTGGTGCTCCAGATCTCTCTAGCAAGTTGCTGCCAAACTTCCACGGACCCTATCGCGTCCTTGAGCGCACTTCTCCCGTCACTTACATCGTTGAGCCCGTGACGCCATCACCCGATCTCCGACGACGTGGGCGCGAGACCGTCCACCTTTCGCGTTTGAAGCCGCACTACGAACCTTGCGTTGTGTTGACCCCTAAATCGCCAGCATGGCTCTTTTTCCCCTAGGCCAAATGTAAAGAGGAAGACGTTCAGTAGTTGGAGCAGCAGACCCGACGCGAGAACGAGAAGACCACGATCGGCAGCTGAAGCCGCAGAGCCGATGCGCGGCGCGAGACGAGAGCGTGAACAGTTATGGGACCGGACCTGCACTTGCCCGTTCTAACTGGCCTTCACAACTGTCCATAAAGGCCGTTACAATATATATATATATATATATATATATATATATATATATATATATATATATATATATATATATATAGGATAAGATAAAGTCACCAGAAATTGAAAAATATAACAAGATTTAATTCAGCACGTTTCGGCTGGAGGGCCAGCCTTTTTCGAGTGTATTGCAGTATTCCAAACAAGCAGCTTTTATAGCATCCGCGACGTACAGAAAAAAGTTTAAACCACAAATGCAAACAGTGGTGAGGGGAGAGGTTAAAAAAAAGCTGGTTACAACTTGAAAAGGCAGCAGGTGTTCAGAAGGAGGTAACGAAAAAAAGTCAATCACAACCGCGAAGCTCTACAGCGTACAGCTGCCACAGCGTTTTGTCAAAAAGAAACCTTTACTGCACAAGACTGAGAAAGTTCTAGGCATGGGGGTCCGTAGGAATGTCAAAGAAACACCTCCGAAAAAAAAGAAAGAGCTACTATACAAGAATATGAAAAATCCAACTCAGAGGAGGGTTGTGGCAGCACACGATACAAGATGGGTCATTAGGAAAAAACACAAGTTCCTAATGAATCCTTACACAACCACTCAATACGCAAAAAAGGAGAATCCTTACACAACCACTCAATACACAACAAAGGAAAAAGACGCAAGGCTAACAAAAACACACACACAACACCAGAAACGAACTGAAGTCAGCGGCAAGTACAATGTACCGTGTTAAGACAAATGTAATTCTTCACTGCGCGTGAGCGCGCATAGAAGAGAAATGCGTGACAATGCAATACAAGGCAAAATACTTAAAAACAAAAAAAATATATATAGAAAAGGGCAAAAACACTAAATAAGTGGGAAAGCATGTGACATGATAAAAAGAAGAAATGCTTGCTATCCTTTCTGACGCCCGTTCTGTCAATCTCTGCCATCAACATGTCTTGGATAATTATTTGGTAGTCTAGGGGTGTAAGCATGATAGCCGGCCTACTGTTTCGTTGATGCTTGATACTGTTTCGTTGCTGTTTCCATCATCGGACTCTGTCCGATTATGGAAACAACTACTAGCGCCAAAAGCACAGCGTCATCCTTCTCATTCCAGATAAAAGGCAACTTCTCATGCGACAGCGCTAATGTTGTCTAGCTCCTGGAATGCGGCACCTGTAAAGCTCAATACATGGGACAAACAGCTACACCGTTCAGAATTCGCATCAACAATCACAGATCACATGTGCGGACACATTTATAAATATATATATATATATATATAATAACCGGTCATGACCAATAAGTCATTGGTCATAATTTGTCATGACTCACCAGTCATGACTAGTCATGAATGTTTAATGATTAACTAGTCATGACTAACCAATCATGACTAAATAGTCATCAGTGATTAATGACTAACTAATGACTATCCAGTCATGACTGGTTAGTCATCACTAGTTAATTAACCAATCATGGCTAACTAGTCATGAGTGTTTAATGACTAGTTCACATGCAAAATGAGTAGTTAATGACTTCAAATACCAAAGGCCCTGGTTAGATTCTCAGCCTCGACACAGTTTTTTTTTATTTATTTATTTATTTTATTTATTACAGTACCCACAGCGCCGTGAGGCATTACCGTTGGGGGGGAAGACGACTCAAACACAGTCGAAAAAGCAGGAAATGCAGATAAAAAGAAGATAGGCAAGCAACTGAATTTACAATCAAACAAGCAGACAGGTAACACTTTCACAATCATTGAAGAAACAATGGCTCAATTACAATGCATATTTCGCAGTGAGGAAAAAAAAACATCAGTGGAGGTAATGGTAGAAATATCATGGGGGAGTTTATTCCATTCTCGAATTGTTTGGGGGAAGAACGACATCTTAAAGAAGTTCGTTTTACACCTGATCTCTTTAATTTTAAAGGCATGATCAAGACGCGGTGAGACATAATTGGGATGTCGCAAATAATGCTCCCTGTTAATACCAGTCTTATTGTGAAAGACACTGTGGAGAAATTTTAGTCTAAGAAGTTTCCTTCGCTGCTGGAGTGATTCCCATCCAAGGTCATTCTTTGCAGCGGAGACGCTAAAATTTCTGGAGTAGTTGGCATTAACAAATCGCACGGCCAAGTTCTGGATCCTTTCAATCTTGTGAATATCTACCAGCAGCCAAGGGTCCCAGACACAACAAGCATATTCAAGTACTGGTCTAATGTTAGTTTTATACAGGAGCTCTTTGGCTTTAGGCGGTAAATTCTTCGCATTGCTGCGAAGAAAACCCAGCACTTTGGAAGCCTTGCTAGTAATGTAATCTATATGGTCACGCCAGGATAAATTTGCAGTAAAGAAAATACCAAGATATTTATGTTTGAACACTTTTGACAATTTTTCCGCGTTAATACTGTATGAAAAGTCATGACATTTTTTTTCCTAGTAAAACACATGTACACAGATTTTTTCACGTTAATATCCATGCGCCAAGTATTGCACCAGTTAGTAATCAAGGACAAATCATTCTGTAGGGCACTGCAATCGTTGGAAGTATGGATGACCCTGTATAGAACGCAGTCGTCTGCAAACAGACGCATTTTTGAAGAAATACCACAACATATGTCATTCATATAGATTAAAAAGAGGAGTGGTCCCAGAACCGACCCCTGAGGTACACCAGACGATACGTCTGCCTGATCAGACTGCGCTCCATTTAACACTACTATCTGACGTCTCAAATGTAAATATTCTTTAATCCAGGCAATAACTGAACAATTTATGTTGTACCACGATAGTTTCTCAAGCAGTAAAGAATGGGGGACTAAGTCGAAGGCTTTTCTGAAATCCAAATATAAACAGTCAATAGTGAATCCGTCGTCCAAGGCACCAGCCAGATCATATGTAAATTCGCTCAATTGCGTGACACAAGAAAATCCACTACGGAAACCATGTTGCTGGGGGGATAGTAACGAAAAAGCGTTCAAATGATTTATTATGCTAGTAAAGAAGATATGTTCAAGCACCTTACAGCTAATACTCGTCAGCGAGATTGGACGGTAATTTGAAACGATACTGCGGGGCCCCGACTTGTGCACGGGCACGACGTGAGCAAATTTCCAGTCATCTGGCAAAGCACTTTCTTGAAGCGATTTCGTGAAAATAACAAACAAGTATTTTGATACCGGGCCTGCGCACGAAGAAAGTAATGCAGCCGGTAAGCCGTCTGGCCCCGTGGCTTTTGAAGCATTCAATTTTTCTAACAATGTTTGAATTCCTCGCAAATCAAAATCAATGTCTTCCATGTGTTCTGCGCCCACATCGGTTGTCTGCGCGTTATAGTCATGGCTGCTAAGGCGTCCAGCAAACACAGAGCTAAAGTATTCGTTGAAAAGTTTTGCTTTTACAATGGTCGATATGGACCAAATTGCCGTTATCTTCGAGCGGCGGAACTGATACTGCATCTTTGGCGTTCAATTTGATAAGTTGCCAAAGTTGCTTTGGGCGCCTCTGCATCCTTGAAGGAAAAGACTCAAAGAACTTATCTTTTTCTATTTTCAAGACACGTTTCATGTCCTTAGTTATTTGCTTCAGTCTTTGGCCCAAGCTGAACGAAGGCGATTTCTTATACGCAGCATAAGTAGTCGCCCTTTTTCTGGCGATCCTGCGCACCTCCCGATTACACCAAGGCTTTGATCTACTGCGTCGAGGCGTCATTATCCATGATGGCACATATTGATCGCGCAACTCCAGAAGTTTATTTTTGAATATGTTTCACAACGTTTGCACATTTTCGGTTTCCGCTAAAGTTTCGAAGACGTCGTAATACGCATCTAAGGAAAGTGCTATATCATTTGTACGGGCTTTCTGATAGCTGTAAATGCGTCGCCGAGGACAATTAGCAACTTTTGCGTAGTGCAGATTTATCTCACAGTAAACAACATCATGGTCACTAATACCAGGGAGTATAACTGGAGGTCTTGCAGCCGTGGGAACGTTCGTGAATATCAGATCTAAAATATTAGCTCCACGCGTAGGCTGATGGACCAACTGAGTCAGAGCATAAGAGCAGCAAATTTCAATGATTGCGTTAGTTGACGCGCTCTGTACTCTCGAAGTAGGCCCTTGATCCCCCCAGACAACTTCTGGGAGATTGAAGTCACCTCCTATTACCATGTAGTCCGTTTGCACAGCCTCAATTGCTTCATTCAGCTCATGCAAAGCATTTCCCGGATCACTCGGCGGGCGGTAAAATGAACACAAAGAAACAGTTTTGCCATTTTCATGTCTAAGAATAGCCCAGATGGCCTCACTTCGGCCAACTTCTATTTCAAGTACCCTAGAGCTAATCGCTTCATCAATTAGTATGAAGACACCTCCTCCACGACAGTTTCGGTCCTTCCGGTAGCAAACATAATTTCCGGGGAAAATTTCTGTATCGCTAACAGTTTCATCAAGCCAGGATTCGGATCCGAGCACCACAGAGGGCCGAGTCATGTCAAGGAGGGCAGCGAATTCATCTGTTTTATTCTTAATGCTCCTACAGTTCACAATCAAGACCGAAAGAAGAGACCGATTTGCCGACTTTTGTCAATGAACAGGAACTACCTGGTCAAGCGATTCATCAAATATATACTTGACACCGTTTAGGTACATGGTATCGTACTTTAAATGCATTTTGTCACTTTCTTTTTTAACCTCCTTGCTATATTCTAACAACCGCTTCCTTTTCATTCTAACGGTCGCAGAAAAATCTTCCGATATGCTTATCTTGGATCCTTTAAGCTCCTTCGCGTTTGACAAAACCGCTTGCTTATCTTTGTACGAATTGAAGTTAGCGATAATCGGTCGAGGTCGATCTTCTGAAAACTTCCCTAAGCGATGTGCCCTTTCAATTGCAATGTTGTCGCATTTCAGCGTGGAAGAGCATAGGTCTTTCACTTTCTTTTCTACTGTGTGGTGTGATTCTCGTTCGTCTTTATCTTCAATACCAAAGAACAACAAGTTGCATCGCCTACTGCGGTTTTCAATGTCATCCAGTTTACGTTCCAGAGTGCGCAGCCTTGTATCCCGAGCTTCACAACTTTTTTTACACTGTAACACGGTGTACTGCATTTCATCTATCTTAGCTATTACCGATTCTAGTTTTGTTATGCGGGTATTTAGGCTGGCCATTGCAGACTTATTTTCAGCCTGGTATTGTTCAATGTCAGACAGTTTGTTTTTTATCTCCTGCTGACCACTTAGCAGCTGTTGCAGGACTGTGTCATCGCCAGGGCCCGGGTTTAGCTCAACGTCTCCGCACAGAAGCAACAGAAGGAAATAAAATGCAAAACGGCGATATAGCATGAAGTGGTGCCGGTTTCGGCGCAAGCAACTATGGCGGAACGAATGCGAAATGAGACTCGAAAAAAGCACAGGGGGTGGAACCGCCAGAGCATATACAGAATGCCTACTATGAAAATCGATGCCACTAACCTGCAGCAAGAAGAGCGCGTGCGTGAATGGTACAGCCATGTCCGTACCGGTTCCACGCCCCAACTGCTGAGTGATATTCCGCGCCTTTTGTAGTCTGTAGCCCACTGGATTATCGGTCCAGGGTTCGTTGGGCAGAAGCAGGCAGCTGCCAAATTCAGCGTTGAAGCACATTTCCTCATCCCTTTCGTTGCGGTCAAAGTTGGCGGTTGTCCATGGCGGCCAGGTGAGCGACGATTCCCCGTCCGGTGACCGCTGTGCAGATAAGCCGGTAAGTTGATTTCCCAGGAAAGGTTGGCTTGCAGTCGAACGAAGCAAAGCCTGCAGCAAGAAGAGCGCGTGCGTGAATGGTACAGCCATGTCTGTACCGGTTCCACGCCCCAACTGCTGAGTGATGTTCCGCGCCTTTTGTAGTCTGTAGCCGACTGGATTATCGGTCCAGGGTTCTTTGGGCAGAAGCAGGCAGCTGCCAAATTCAGCGTTGAAGCACATTTCCTCATCCCTTTCGTTGCGGTCAAAGTTGGTGGTTGTCCATGGCGGGCAGGTGAGCGACGATTCCCCGTCCGGTGACCGGTGTGCAGATAAGCCGGTAAGTTGATTTCCCAGGAAAGGTTGGCTTGCAGTCGAACGAAGCAAAGCCTGCAGCAAGAAGAGCGCGTGGGTGAATGGTACAGCCATGTCTGTACCGGTTCCACGCCCGAAGTACTGACGCCGAAACGCGGACACATCTCCCTACTCATCTCCCGACATGGCTGAAGACACGGCTGCTAACGACATTACGAGGCATTAAAGGCTAATAATAGACTTAATAAACTAAGCTAAGCCTAACTTGCAGAGCATCACAAACCGCTTTAGGGCCGCGGTGGCCGCGGCACGTAGTACGCAGACGAAGCGCGCCTCCGTCCCTAATAGAAACGCAGCGCATGCGCACAGAGCAGTGGAGGTGAGATGAAGTGACGAAAGCAGATGACCGCCGCGGGTGGCTCAGTGGTAAGGCGCTCGTCTACCGAGCCGGAGTACCTGGGTTCGAACTCGACCGCTGCGGCCGCGTACCGATGAAGGCGAAACGCAAGAGGCGCCCGTGGGCTGTGCGATGTCAGTGAACGTTAAAGATCCCAGGTGGTCGAAATTATTCAATAGCCCTTCATTACGGCACCCCTTTCTCGCTTTCTCCTTTCAATTCTACTTTCCGCCCTTCTCTTACGGCGCGGTCCAGGTGTCCACCGAGATATGTGAGACAGATACTGCGCCATTTCCTTTCCTCAAAAACCAATTTACCAATTTACCTCTCCCGCCAGGGTCTTTCGCGAGGACGCCGCCTGGGGATAAGTGCATGCGCATTCATGTCTTGCAAAAGGAGGATTGACTGATATTGTTGCGCTTCTTTAGCAAGTTCCAGTTTGTTGTAGCGAAACTGGGAACTAGAAATAAACACTTCTGCATAAGATCACTCACACTGCAGTTTTCGGTAATGAGAACTGAGCGATGTAAAGTTGGAGGCGGAAGATTCTTGAAGCTAATTACTTTTACAGGGTGCTGCAGTGGGCGCACCTTCAGCAGTGGCTTCGAAGCCGCTTGGGCGTTCAGATCCAAGGTTCATCAACTGTTAATAACGCTTTCTTTCTTGTTTTGTTACTGCTGTATTTGAAGCCAGTTTTGCGACGGCCGCGAATTTTATCTTTCAAATGATCTTCAGAACCGAAACCAATGCCACGTTGGCTGCAGATTAAAAAAATATAGTAATGGTGCATTACTGGCGACCTGACAGAGTGGTCATTTTAGTGGCGCTTTAAGCTGGAAACCGAAGGAGAGTGGTAGCTTGGAAACCAAAGGCACATAACTGGCCCCCTGAAACATTGGACACCTCAGTCGTGTTTTGAGCTACGTGGCGGTCCGTCCCCTTGGGGCAGTGGAAACTTTCAAATGACCTTTATAACCAAAGCCTTGCCACATTGGCTACCGATAAAAAAAGAAAGGAAAGGTGCATACTGGCCCCTTGGGGCAGTGGGCAGCTTACTCGCAGGTTGGGCTACGAAACAGATGAAGAGTGGGAGCTTCTAAAGCAAAAGAATGGTGCATAACTGGACCCCTGGGACAGTGGACACCTTTGTCGCGCTTTAAGCTATGTAGCGTAGCGGTAGTCACAAATGTGCCCTGCATGCGTTGGCATTGACAACGTTGTGGCAGAAACGCTGCAACGAAGCCGTAGGCCACCGGCGTACATTGTGTTCAATGGCAGTGACAACGCTTTGGACTGCGATCATTTCAAGACGGAAGCCTTTAATGCTTCATCATTGTAAGCAGGACTTGTCGACAGAAATGTCACGCTTTTCAATTGGTCGAAATGGTCGTGACGTCACAGTGCGCTAATTTCAAACGGGGCTAATTGTACTTCGGCTAGTAACCATGCAACCAATTAAAGTGACGATATACTGATGCTCCAAGTAAGTGCGACTCAGTTAGTTATTTAATGAAACAACTAGCCTAATTAACCTCTATAGTCAGACCAGATAAATAAATAAAACCGACTAGGAAATTGGTCGAGTTGAGGAATCGAACCAGGGTCCTCGGTGTGCGAGACGAACACGCTAACCACTCTACCATGCCAGCTCGATGGTTTGAAGTGAACAAAGGCGCGTCCAGTGAATACGGTCTCTTCGTTCGCTCCCCTCTTTCTCCCTTCCATTACGGCGAGCTTCAGGTGTCGATCGAGACATGCGAGACAGATTTCGTTTCCTCAAAAACAAATTTACCGACGAGCGAGGCGCACATCCCACCGGGTAAATTAATAAATTGGTTTTTGAGGAAAGGAAATGGTGCAGTATCTGTCTTTCATATCTCTGCGGACACCTGACCCGAGCCATAAGAGCCGCCGCGGTGGTTCAACGCTCGGCTGCTCGGCTGCTGTCCCGAAAGACACGGGTTTGATCCCGGCCGCGGCGGTTGAATTTCTTTGGAGGAGAAATTCGAGACCCGTGTACTGTGCGATGTCAGTGCACGTTAAAGAACCCCAGGTGGTCGAAATTTCCGGAGCCCTCCACTACGGCTTCTCTCATAGCCTTAGTCGCTTTGGGACGTTAAACCCAATAAACCAAACCAAACCGAGCTATAAGAGAAGTTAGGAAGGTAGGAGTGAAAGAAAAAAGAGGGAAAGAGGTGTCGTAGTGGAGGTCTCAGGTAAAATTTCGACCACCTGGCGATCTTTAACGTGCACTGACATCGCACAGCACACGGGCGCCTCTGGCTTTTCGCCTCCATCGAAACGCGGCCGCCGCGGTCCGGTTCGAACCCGGGTACTCCGGCACGGTAGACGAGCGCCTTACCACTGAGCCACCCGCAGCGGTCAAGTGCTTTCGTCACTTCATATCACCCCGCTGCTCTGTGCGCATGCGCTGGGTTTCATTAGAGATGGAGGCGCGCGTCATCTGCTTACTACGTGCCCCGGCCAGCGGAGCCCTAAAGCGGTTTGCGATGCTCTGCAAGTTAGGCTTAGCTTAGTTTATTAAGTTTATTATTACCCTTTAATGCCTCATAATGTCGTTAGCAGCCGTATCGGCAGCCGTGTCGGGAGATGTGTAGGGAGATGTGTTCGCGTTTAGGCGTCAGTACTTAAAAAAACTGTCGAGGCTGAGAATCCAACCAGGGCCTTAGGCTTTTGAAGTCATTAACTACTCATTTAGAATTTGAACTAGTCATTAATCACCCATGACTATTTAGTCATGATTGGTTAGTCATGACAAGTTATTCATTAACCATTATGACTAATCATGACTGGTGAGTCATTAGGCATGGTTAGTCATGAATAATTATTAACAATGACTTATTAGTCATGACCGTTTATTCATTAAGCAGTCATGACTAGTTAGTCATTAACCAGTCATGACTAGTTATGACTGATTAATGACTGGTTACTCATGGCTAGTCATGACTGGTTTGTCGTGGCTGGGTAGTCATGACTAGCTAGTCATTAAACAGACATGACTACTTCGTCATTAAGCAATGATGACTAATTGGTCATCAACTAATTAGTTATGAATAGGTGGTCTTCAACCATTCATCGTTTAACTAGTCATGACTAGTTTGTCATTAACCAATCATGACCTCTTAGTCAATAACCAATCATGACTAGTATGTCATGAGTCATAACTAATTAGCAGTGACCCAATTAGATATGAGTGTTTAGTCATGACTAGTCATGACAGGTTAGTCATTACTTATGGCAAGTCACGACTGGTGAGTCATTAAGGAGTCATGAACGGTTAGTCATTAACCAGTCAAGACTAGTTATGACTGCTGAATGACTAGTTACTCATGACTAGTCATGACTGGTTTGTCATGACTAGCTAGTCGTTAACAAGACATGACTAATTCGTCATGAACCAATCATAGCCAGTTAGTCATCAAATAATTAGTCACGCCTATCTAATCATTCACCAGTCATAAGTAGTCATCAGTGGCTAATGACTAACCATTCATGACTCCTTAATGACTCACCAGTCATGACTTGCCATAAGTAGTGACTAACCTGTCATGACTAGTCATGACTAAACACTCATATCTAATTGGGTCACTGCTAATTAGTCATGACTCATGACATACTAGTCATGATTGGTTATTGACTAAGAGGTCATGATTGGTTAATGAAGAACTAGTCATGACTAGTTAAACGATGACTGGTTAAAGACCAGCTAGTCATGACTACCCAGCCATGAAAAACTAGTCTTGACTAGTCATGAGTAACCATTCATTAACCAGTCATAACTAGTCATGACTGGTTAATAAATAACCAGTCATGACTGCATAATTAATAACCGGTCATGACTAATCGGTCATTGGTCATAGTTTGTCATGACTAAACATGCCTAATGACTCACCTGTAATGACTAGTCATTAATGGTTAATGAATAACTGGTCATGACTAACCATCATGCCTAAATAGTCATGGCTGATTAATGACTAACTAATGACTATCCAGTCATGACTGGTTAGTCATCACTAGTTAGTCATTAACCAATCATGGCTAACTGGTCCTGAGTGCTTAATGACTAGTTCAAATACCAGGGCATTTGGCATACGAATAATTTCGTATGCCAAATGCCCTGGTTGGATTCTCAGCGTCGACACAGTTTTTTTAGGTAGTGACGCCGAAACGCGGACACATCTCCCTACACATCTCCCGACTCGGCTGCTAACGACATTATCAGGCATTAAAGGCTAATAATAAACTTAATAAACTAAGCTAAGCCTAACTTGCATAGCATCGCAAACCGCTTTAGGGCCGCGGTGGCCGCGGCACGTAGTACGCAGACGAAGCGCGCCTCTGTCCCTAATAGAAACCCAGCGCATGCGCACAGAGCAGTGGAGGTGAGATGAAGTGACGAAAGCACATGACCACCGCGGGTGGCTCAGTGGTAAGGCGCTCATCTACCGAGCCGGAGTAACCGGGTTCGAACCTGACCGCTGCGGCCGCGTATCGATGAAGGCGAAACGCAAGAGGCGCCCGTGTGCTGTGCGATGTCAGCGAACGTTAAAGATCCCAGGTGGTCGAAATTATTCAATAGCCCTCCACTACGGCACCCCTTTCTCGCTTTCTCCTTTCACTTCTACTTTCCGCCCTTCTCTTACGGCGCGGTCCAGGTGTCCACCGAGATATGTGAGACAGATACTGCGCCATTTCCTTTCCTCAAAAACCAATTTACCAATTTACCTCTCCCGCCAGGGTCTTTCGCGAGGACGCCGCCTGGGGATAAGTGCATGCGCATTCATGTCTTGCAAAAGGAGGATTGACTGATATTGTTGCGCTTCTTTAGCAAGTTCCAGTTTGTTGTAGCGAAACTGGGAACTAGAAATAAACACTTCTGCATAAGATCACTCACACTGCAGTTTTCGGTAATGAGAACTGAGCGATGTAAAGTTGGAGGCGGAAGATTCTTGAAGCTAATTACTTTTACAGGGTGCTGCAGTGGGCGCACCTTCAGCAGTGGCTTCGAAGCCGCTTGGGCGTTCAGATCCAAGGTTCATCAACTGTTAATAACGCTTTCTTTCTTGTTTTGTTACTGCTGTATTTGAAGCCAGTTTTGCGACGGCCGCGAATTTTATCTTTCAAATGATCTTCAGAACCGAAACCAATGCCACGTTGGCTGCAGATTAAAAAAATATAGTAATGGTGCATTACTGGCGACCTGACAGAGTGGTCATTTTAGTGGCGCTTTAAGCTGGAAACCGAAGGAGAGTGGTAGCTTGGAAACCAAAGGCACATAACTGGCCCCCTGAAACATTGGACACCTCAGTCGTGTTTTGAGCTACGTGGCGGTCCGTCCCCTTGGGGCAGTGGAAACTTTCAAATGACCTTTATAACCAAAGCCTTGCCACATTGGCTACCGATAAAAAAAGAAAGGAAAGGTGCATAACTGGCCCCTTGGGGCAGTGGGCAGCTTACTCGCAGGTTGGGCTACGAAACAGATGAAGAGTGGGAGCTTCTAAAGCAAAAGAATGGTGCATAACTGGACCCCTGGGACAGTGGACACCTTTGTCGCGCTTTAAGCTATGTAGCGTAGCGGTAGTCACAAATGTGCCCTGCATGCGTTGGCATTGACAACGTTGTGGCAGAAACGCTGCAACGAAGCCGTAGGCCACCGGCGTACATTGTGTTCAATGGCAGTGACAACGCTTTGGACTGCGATCATTTCAAGACGGAAGCCTTTAATGCTTCATCATTGTAAGCAGGACTTGTCGACAGAAATGTCACGCTTTTCAATTGGTCGAAATGGTCGTGACGTCACAGTGCGCTAATTTCAAACGGGGCTAATTGTACTTCGGCTAGTAACCATGCAACCAATTAAAGTGACGATATACTGATGCTCCAAGTAAGTGCGACTCAGTTAGTTATTTAATGAAACAACTAGCCTAATTAACCTCTATAGTCAGACCAGATAAATAAATAAAACCGACTAGGAAATTGGTCGAGTTGAGGAATCGAACCAGGGTCCTCGGTGTGCGAGACGAGCACGCTAACCACTCTACCATGCCAGCTCGATGGTTTGAAGTGAACAAAGGCGCGTCCAGTGAATACGGTCTCTTCGTTCGCTCCCCTCTTTCTCCCTTCCATTACGGCGAGCTTCAGGTGTCGATCGAGACATGCGAGACAGATTTCGTTTCCTCAAAAACAAATTTACCGACGAGCGAGGCGCACATCCCACCGGGTAAATTAATAAATTGGTTTTTGAGGAAAGGAAATGGTGCAGTATCTGTCTTTCATATCTCTGCGGACACCTGACCCGAGCCATAAGAGCCGCCGCGGTGGTTCAACGCTCGGCTGCTCGGCTGCTGTCCCGAAAGACACGGGTTTGATCCCGGCCGCGGCGGTTGAATTTCTTTGGAGGAGAAATTCGAGACCCGTGTACTGTGCGATGTCAGTGCACGTTAAAGAACCCCAGGTGGTCGAAATTTCCGGAGCCCTCCACTACGGCTTCTCTCATAGCCTTAGTCGCTTTGGGACGTTAAACCCAATAAACCAAACCAAACCGAGCTATAAGAGAAGTTAGGAAGGTAGGAGTGAAAGAAAAAAGAGGGAAAGAGGTGTCGTAGTGGAGGTCTCAGGTAAAATTTCGACCACCTGGCGATCTTTAACGTGCACTGACATCGCACAGCACACGGGCGCCTCTGGCTTTTCGCCTCCATCGAAACGCGGCCGCCGCGGTCCGGTTCGAACCCGGGTACTCCGGCACGGTAGACGAGCGCCTTACCACTGAGCCACCCGCAGCGGTCAAGTGCTTTCGTCACTTCATCTCACCCCGCTGCTCTGTGCGCATGCGCTGGGTTTCATTAGAGATGGAGGCGCGCGTCATCTGCTTACTACGTGCCCCGGCCAGCGGAGCCCTAAAGCGGTTTGCGATGCTCTGCAAGTTAGGCTTAGCTTAGTTTATTAAGTTTATTATTACCCTTTAATGCCTCATAATGTCGTTAGCAGCCGTGTCGGCAGCCGTGTCGGGAGATGTGTAGGGAGATGTGTTCGCGTTTAGGCGTCAGTACTTAAAAAAACTGTCGAGGCTGAGAATCCAACCAGGGCCTTAGGCTTTTGAAGTCATTAACTACTCATTTGGAATTTGAACTAGTCATTAATCACCCATGACTATTTAGTCATGATTGGTTAGTCATGACAAGTTATTCATTAACCATTATGACTAATCATGACTGGTGAGTCATTAGGCATGGTTAGTCATGAATAATTTTTAACAATGACTTATTAGTCATGACCGTTTATTCCTTAAGCAGTCATGACTAGTTAGTCATTAACCAGTCATGACTAGTTATGACTGATTAATGACTGGTTACTCATGGCTAGTCATGACTGGTTTGTCGTGGCTGGGTAGTCATGACTAGCTAGTCATTAAACAGACATGACTACTTCGTCATTAAGCAATGATGACTAATTGGTCATCAACTAATTAGTTATGAATAGGTGGTCTTCAACCATTCATCGTTTAACTAGTCATGACTAGTTTGTCATTAACCAATCATGACCTCTTAGTCAATAACCAATCATGACTAGTATGTCATGAGTCATAACTAATTAGCAGTGACCCAATTAGATATGAGTGTTTAGTCATGACTAGTCATGACAGGTTAGTCATTACTTATGGCAAGTCACGACTGGTGAGTCATTAAGGAGTCATGAACGGTTAGTCATTAACCAGTCAAGACTAGTTATGACTGCTGAATGACTAGTTACTCATGACTAGTCATGACTGGTTTGTCATGACTAGCTAGTCGTTAACAAGACATGACTAATTCGTCATGAACCAATCATAGCCAGTTAGTCATCAAATAATTAGTCACGCCTATCTAATCATTCACCAGTCATAAGTAGTCATCAGTGGCTAATGACTAACCGTTCATGACTCCTTAATGACTCACCAGTCATGACTTGCCATAAGTAGTGACTAACCTGTCATGACTAGTCATGACTAAACACTCATATCTAATTGGGTCACTGCTAATTAGTCATGACTCATGACATACTAGTCATGATTGGTTATTGACTAAGAGGTCATGATTGGTTAATGAAGAACTAGTCATGACTAGTTAAACGATGACTGGTTAAAGACCAGCTAGTCATGACTACCCAGCCATGAAAAACTAGTCTTGACTAGTCATGAGTAACCATTCATTAACCAGTCATAACTAGTCATGACTGGTTAATAAATAACCAGTCATGACTGCATACTTAATAACCGGTCATGACTAATCGGTCATTGGTCATAGTTTGTCATGACTAAACATGCCTAATGACTCACCTGTAATGACTAGTCATTAATGGTTAATGAATAACTGGTCATGACTAACCATCATGCCTAAATAGTCATGGCTGATTAATGACTAACTAATGACTATCCAGTCATGACTGGTTAGTCATCACTAGTTAGTCATTAACCAATCATGGCTAACTGGTCCTGAGTGCTTAATGACTAGTTCAAATACCAGGGCATTTGGCATACGAATAATTTCGTATGCCAAATGGCCTGGTTGGATTCTCAGCGTCGACACAGTTTTTTTTAGGTAGTGACGCCGAAACGCGGACACATCTCCCTACACATCTCCCGACTCGGCTGCTAACGACATTATCAGGCATTAAAGGCTAATAATAAACTTAATAAACTAAGCTAAGCCTAACTTGCATAGCATCGCAAACCGCTTTAGGGCCGCGGTGGCCGCGGCACGTAGTACGCAGACGAAGCGCGCCTCTGTCCCTAATAGAAACCCAGCGCATGCGCACAGAGCAGTGGAGGTGAGATGAAGTGACGAAAGCACATGACCACCGCGGGTGGCTCAGTGGTAAGGCGCTCATCTACCGAGCCGGAGTAACCGGGTTCGAACCCGACCGCTGCGGCCGCGTATCGATGAAGGCGAAACGCAAGAGGCGCCCGTGTGCTGTGCGATGTCAGCGAACGTTAAAGATCCCAGGTGGTCGAAATTATTCAATAGCCCTCCACTACAGCACCCCTTTCTCGCTTTCTCCTTTCACTACTACTTTCCTCCATTCTCTTATGGCGCGGTCCAGGTGTCCACCGAGATATGTGAGACAGATACTGCGCCATTTCCTTTCCTCAAAAACCACTTTACCAATTTACCTCTCCCGCCAGGGTGTTTCGCGAGGACGCCGCCTGGGGATAAGCGCATGCGCATTTATGTGTTTCAACAGGCGGATTGAGTGATATTGTTGCGCTTCTTTAGCAAGTTCCAGTTTGTTGTAGCGAAACTGGGAACTAGAAATAAACACTTCTGCATAAGATCACTCACACTGCAGTTTTCGGTAATGAGAACTGAGCGATGTAAAGTTGGAGGCGGAAGATTCTTGAAGCTAATTACTTTTACAGGGTGCTGCAGTGGGCGCACCTTCAGCAGTGGCTTCGAAGCCGCTTGCGCGTTCAGATCCAAGGTTCATCAACTGTTAATAACGCTTTCTTTCTTGTTTTGTTACTGCTGTATTTGAAGCCAGTTTTGCGACGGCCGCGAATTTTATCTTTCAAATGATCTTCAGAACCGAAACCAATGCCACGTTGGCTGCAGATTAAAAAAATATAGTAATGGTGCATTACTGGCGACCTGACAGAGTGGTCATTTTAGTGGCGCTTTAAGCTGGAAACCGAAGGAGAGCGGTAGCTTGGAAACCAAAGGCACATAACTGGCCCCCTGAAACATTGGACACCTCAGTCGCGCTTTGAGCTACGTGGCGGTCCGTCCCCTTGGGGCAGTGGAAACTTTCAAATGACCTTTATAACCAAAGCCTTGCCCATTGGCTACCGATAAAAAAAGAAAGGAAAGGTGCATAACTGGCCCCTTGGGGCAGTGGGCAGCTTACTCGCAGGTTGGGCTACGAAACAGATGAAGAGTGGGAGCTTCTAAAGCAAAAGAATAGTGCATAACTGGACCCCTGGGACAGTGGACACCTTTGTCGCGCTTTAAGCTACGTAGCGTAGCGGTAGTCACAAATGTGCCCTAGTCATCGTTTAACTAGTCATGACTAGTTCTTCATTAACCAATCATGACCTCTTAGTCAATAACCAATCATGACTAGTATGTCATGAGTCATGACTAATTAGCAGCGACCCAATTAGATATGAGTGTTTAGTCATGACTAGTCATGACAGGTTAGTCATTACTTATGGCAAGTCATGACTGGTGAGTCATTAAGGAGTCATGAACGGTTAGTTATTAACCAGTCAAGACTAGTTATGACTGCTGAATGACTAGTTACTCATGACTAGTCATGACTGGTTTGTCATGACTAGCTAGTCGTTAACAAGACATGACTAATTCGTCATGAACCAATCTATGAACTAAGAACGAAAACCACGCAAAGGACGATACACAGGGAAGAAGTAGACAGGACGAGCGCGTACGATGGGGGGCTAGTTGGTAATCCAAGAACGAAAACCACGCAAAGGACGATACACAGGGAAGAAGTAGACAGGACCCGCGCTCGTCCTGTCTACTTCTTCCCTGTGTATCGTCCTTTGCGTGGTTTTCGTTCTTAGTTCATGGATTACCAACTAGCCCCCCATCGTACACTCCTTCATGAACCAATCATAGCCAGTTAGTCATCAAATAATTAGTCACGCCTATCTAATCCTTCACCAGTCATAAGTAGTCATCAGTGGAAACTTTCAAATGACCTTTATAACCGAAGCCTTGCCAAATTGGCTACCGATAAAAAAAGAAAGGAAAGGTGCATAACTGGCCCCTTGGGGCAGTGGGCAGCTTATTCGCGGGTTAGGCTACGAAACAGATGAAGAGTGGGAGCTTCTAAAGCAAAAGAATGGTGCATTCCGAATTCAGAAGTGGTGTTCTGACTGGCTAATGCAGCTCAACGTTTCTAAATGTAAGTTCATGAACATCTCACGTAAACGTTCGATTCTTCATTTTTCGTACTCCCTGAACTCCATAGCGCTGTCTCAAACTAATTCATAGCGGTACCTCGGCATCGAGATAACAACCAACCTAACCTGGGCTAATCACATCACGAAACTATGTGCTAGTGCCTCCAGATCACTCGGATTCATCAGGCGATCACTTTCCATGTCCACCGCAGCCACCAGACAACTAGCATATGAAACGTACATCCGGACTAAACTAGAATACGCCTCAACAATATGGAATCCTCACCAAGCCTACTTAATAGATTCACTCGAAGCCATCCAGAATCGGGCAGCACGCTTCATCACCTCACAGTATAAATCTCAGCTCAGCATCACAGCGTTGAAATCATCTCTCGGCATCAAGTCATAAGCCTTTCGCAGGAAAACTTCAATTCTTTGTCTTTTTCATAAACTGTACTTTAACTTTCCAGCACTTCGAGAAAACCTTCTACGAGGTCCGCTACGATCATCGCGTCGTTTATTTAA